>NC_041232.1:13221624-13264496 GCF_002837175.3 Physeter macrocephalus | reverse complement strand
TACAACAAACTAGTGAATATAACAAAAAAGAAGCAGACTCACAGATACAGAGAACAAACTAGTGGTTTCCAGAGGGGAGAGGGAAGGGGAGAGGGGCAATATAAGGATAGGGGAATAAGAGGTACAAACTGCTAGGTATAAAATAAGCTACAAGGATATATTGTACAACATGCGAATATAGTCAATAATTTATAATAATGCTAAATGGAACATAACCTTTAAAAATTGTAAATTACTATATTGTACACCTGTAACATATATACTATTGTACAGCAACTACACTTCAATAAAAATTTTTTAAAAGGAGAAAAGAATTAACTTATATAAACATAAAATTAAAGGTATATTTTTAAAGTAATAAATTCTTAAAACTCATCACTTCCTAATTATCATACTACACTTGACTCTTGTCTATGCTTTCAAGGTTACTTATGACTATTGAAGCCATATGGTGGAAATATTCTATCATGATATGCTACAATGCTTCTCTTTCCGACTCCGTGTTCAGTGACATCATGTTAATAGCTTGAAATTGGCCATGGTGGGAGTATTTACACCACAGAAATTGGCAAATGCTACAGATCAGGTTTTGGTTTTGATTGTTTGGTTTTCCCTCCAGAAAGCCAGTTGTTAAACACTTACCAGCACACCAGTGGGCAAATGGAGGTTGAGGGAGAACATTCCAGGCAGTAGGGACAGCTTGTGAAAAGACCCCATGATGGGGTAACATGCTATACTTGAGACATTGAAATAAAGCCACTGAGAGTATGAAGAATCTCTACTTCAAAGGGTTTTGTGGACTAAATGGAAAAGACTGTGTAAAAATCCATTTAACAGAGTTCTTACCACATAATAAGTTTTCAATGATGATAGTTAAATTTTTTAAAATGTTCATCAGTGCCCAGTCTCTTCAAATGATAGCTTTTTTTTTTTTTTTTTTTTTTTTGGCCATGCCACATGGCTTATGGGGTCTTAGTTCCCCAACCAGGGATCGAACCCAGGCCCCCGGCAGTGGAAGCACAGGGTCCTAACCATTGGACCACCAGGGAAGTCCCCAAATGGTAGCTCTTTATGTCTTAGGCACAGTGGATTAAGCAGCAGGGTGGCAGATACAACTGGCTGCTGACCCAGTATCCATCCCCACCCCTCCTTCCTCGGCTTAACAAAGCACAGCAAGTGCTCAGTTAAAAACTATTTGTGATCTCATGGTCCATGGAGTGAGGGGCAGCTATGTACTCGGTGTTGACCAATGTGACATAAACCGAGGGCCCCTGGAGAAGCTCGCTATTGGTGCCCACTTCCTGGATTCTCCTTTATACCAAGAATATGGACATAGGTGCTTGAAGACACAACAGGCATTTTGTATTCATGGGGTTATAAGCGTAAAAATGAATGGAGGAGAAGAAAAAAAAAAAGGAAGACCCTGGATCACTGATGCTAAGGATAACAGGAATTGCATGCCTCTGGACATTTTACACATTACCTTTGAAATCCCCTGTCAATTTCAGCCACAGAGGCTAGATGTTCTATTACTTGCAGCTGAATGCATTCCCCACTGATGCAAATGCATTTTGCAGCTGTATTGTATAATAAGCAACATGGCTATAAGAGGTCCGTCAGAAGACACTGAAACTTGCTACTGAAAGTATGGTCATGGACCAACAGGATCCAGCACCACGTGGAAGTTTGTTACAAATAAAGTCAGGACTCACCCCCAATCTCCTAAGCAAATTTTTTGTTTAACAAGCTCTCCAGATATTCCTCCCATGATCATTCAAACTTAAGAAGTATTTTATTAGGAGATTCTCATGAAACAGACTCTCTAAACTTTTGGTTGGAGGACTCCTGCCTGATAATGCCCTAAGCATGAAGAGCCAGAACTACCCATGTAAGCAGATTTTTTTTTATGCTATGCTGGACCCTATACTGGACCTCATAAGACAATCAGCATTTGCTCCAAGCAGCCATCCAAAGTGATTGCAAGATTACCCAGCACCCAGAAATGAAGCCTAAACATCCATCCTTTGATAAACACGCTCAGGCCCTTAAAAGTTCAAACTCCGTGTTGGGTCCTGACCTCTGAAATATTTATACAGAGTGATGCACCTTCTAGATAACATCTCCTGGAATCTGCTTAGCAGCAAGGCCGCAACTGGGAGGGAGTTAATAAATGCTCTGGTTGTCTACAATTCAGCCAGAAAGCTTTTGCTGAGCCCCCAGACACAGCTAAGAATAGCCAGGTTCCTTCTGGTCTTTGAGAGCTCCAAGGTCAGAAATACGTCACCTGCTCTCTTTCTTCCTTCTCCAGACTCCATGTTAGAGGCTCTCAGAGTTGGTGCCATCCTGGATCATGCCCAAGAAATACCCTTGTTTGTTGGAATGGATTTAGCTCTTGGCTGATTTCTTCCTTGTACTACTCCTTGCCAGACTAGTTCAATCTTGGGTCATCCCTGTTTGGGTTTCTTGATTAACTCCAAGGCTTCCAGGGAAAGGAAGAGACAAAATGCTTTGTTAGAGCAACAAGGCCATGGGCCAGACCAGCCTCAGCTTATCTCCTCTCTCCAAGCAGACTCTTTTGAACAACCACCCTCTATGTTGAGAGTTCTACCCTTCTCCCTTACCCATCCCCAGACTAAAGGAGAGTCTGGAGAGAAGGAGCTTCAGACCAAAATCAAATCCCAGCTTGACCTCTCCCCAGCTGTGTGACAAGGAGCAAGTGACTCAACCGTCCTGGGCTTCCGTGTCCTTGTTTGTGACATGGGAATGATACCGCCTGCAGACGGCTCATGCCAAGAACTTTGTACAGACACACTAGAAGTCCTGAGAGGGGAGGATTTTGCTTGTGTTGGCTACTCTTGTGTCTCCAGAACAATGCCGGCCCCCTGAAGTTACCAAATAAATGTTTGGTGGGGATAATCTATCCTCACAACAATCCTATGAGGTAGGTTCTATAACTCTCCCCATTTTGCAGATGTGGAAACTGAGGTTCAGAATGGTTAAGTCAATAGTCCAAGGTCATCTAGACCTGTATGAGACAAAGGCAAGATGAGAACACAGACCAATCTGGCTCCAAAGCCTGTGCCAGCCATCCTATAGAGCTGCAGATATTAGACACTTGGACATACGGACAGACATACCCGTCTCGTACACCGTGGGTGGTCAGTAGTCCTGGCTTCCTTTTCCTCTTGCTCTCTTATATCATCTGCCCTCCCCACCCTGCTTTCTATCCTCCTACCCTTCCCCAAATGCTACTTCCCATCGGAGAACAACATCAGAAAGGGAAAAAAAAAGCTGTCTTGGCTTGGCTTCCTCAGGTCCCACTGGCTGATAGAAAGCAGGCCTTCAAACCCAAGGGAGGATGGAAAGGGGACGTATCCATCTCCAGGAATCCCAATGACACTGGGCATTTCCACTCCAGAACTTAGCCTTCTCTTTGTTAACCTCAGCTTTTCCATCACAGGTGACTTGTGGCCATATGTCAGTCTCTTATGATCATTCTCAAAGTGTGATCTATAGACAAGCTTCTTGTTAGAATTCAGATCCCTGGATCCTGCCCCCAACTTACTGAATCCAAGTCTCTGGGGTGGGACCCTAGAGTGTGCATTTTTAACAACCTCCCTGAGTGGTTCTCAGATACACCAAAGTCTGGAAATCCCTGACATGGAGCCTTGGGGAGTGGGGAGAGGGAAAGCCACTGGGACATCCGTCTTCCTTGCTCTCAGACGGTGCTTCTGGTTCCCAGGCTTTCAGACTCAGGACTCAAATCCGGACTCATACCATTGGCCCCTGATTCTCAGGCCTTTGGAGCTGGACTGAATTACAGCCCCAGCTTTCTGGGGTCTCCAGCTTGCAGAGAGCAGATGGTGGGACTCTCTAGCTTCCATACTTATGTGAACCAATTCCTATAATAAATCTCCTCCTATCTATCTGTCTATCTACCTACCTATCTATCTATCCATCTATCTGTCTGTCTATCTATCTATCTGTCTGTCTATCTGTCTGTCTGTCTATCTATCTATCTATCTATCCATCATCTCCTATTGGTTCTCTTTCTCTGGAGAACCCTGACTAATGCACACACACACACACACACACACACACACACACACACACACACTCACACACGTTTATATTGATATTCCATCCTAACTCTTCCATTCACTTTGCTGAGTTCTTTCAAAGTCCATATTATCTCAGTTTTCCTTGGTGGCTCTGGGCATGTCCCTGAACCTCGCTGAGCCTCTGGAACTATAAAATTGGGATAATAACCCTGCTTTATCTACCCCAGAAGGTGGTGAGATAATTGAGGGGCAGCCACTTTCTTTGAAAAGACTCAAGGGTTGTACAAATATCACGGGTTTTTATGATCATTATCGCAGCCAGGCAGCGGATTCCGGGGCCCCTGAGACTCCCCCGCCGAGGTGTTCCAAGCCCTTCTAATGCATATGCATGAGCCCATTCTACAGCTGGGCAAGCTGACTCACTCTGACCTTTGGCAACATGACAGGGTGAGTGAAGGGCAGAGCAGTTGAAGACATCAAACAAGATTCCTGGCGCCTGTTCGTGGACCCTGTTAAGTTTTGCACATAAATCAACACGCCTTTGCGGAGGGAACAAAGGGAAGTGGATCGGAAGACTTCAGGACTTTTGCTCCCAGAAGCTCTGAATACTGCTTCTTCCTGAAAGGTACTTTGCTGCTTCCACGCACTAATAGGATCAAATGACTTCATGCTAATTGGCCCAGGATTCCAGCTGTAAGATCCCACTGGATCTTGTATAACATTGGGTCGAGCCTCTCCACCAGTTCAGAGACAACGTCTGTTGCTTAGAATTGCCCAAAGACCTGACACATAGTAGATGTTCAATTAATGTTTGTTGAATAAATGAATAAGTGATTAAACCAATGAATGAACAAAAGAATGAGTAAATGTCTCCATACCCCAGATAAACAGCAAGTGTCTTATACATCCCCAGTCCACACCCCCTGCCGACCTTGACGGATTCCTATGCTCTTTCCCTTATGAGTCCAGATGCAGCCCCAATCCTTGTGACAGCCACCTCCAATCATTCCTTCATCAGCCGTCAATCGAGGGCCTCAGATGTGCCAGGCACTGTTCTGGGTGCTGTGGAATACTGCACGGGATAAAAAGCAAAATCCCTTGCCTCTAGCTGCTCGCATTCTGCTGGAGTTGGCAGAAGAAATGAAACCCATTTGCCACCTGTGTCTTCCTGGAGTAGCCAGAGTCGGGGTCATGTCAGAGATACTTCATCCCCAGGGGTCAAGCGTTGCTTTTCTTATCTCTACAATGGTCACTATGTTCTCTGTACACACTCCAGGTCTGAGCGTCTGATCAATTGCTAAGTCCTATCACGTTTACGTCCTCATATATTTTGAATCTGGTCATCTGTCCTCTTTGCCACTCCCTAATCCAGAACACCATCAGCACTCACCGGGCAGCTGCCGCAGCCCCTGCTCCTGCCATCCTTCTCCTCTTTATCTTCCCAATGGCTGGAGCACAGCCCCTGACACATGAGACATTGGATAAGCGTGGCATCGTATTTTTGTTTTGACAGCCGAGGGCCAATACAAGGGAGCCCGATACTATAATTCTGTAATTTCTGCAGTTACAACTGAGACAGTATACTCAGAGGCTAAGCATGCAGACTCTGGGGTCAGACTTCCAACAACAAATGTTGGCCTTTGCTACTCACTCCTTTGTGCGTTCTTAACCTTAACCTCTCTGCACCTCACTTTCCTCATCCGCAAAACAGATACAAATTATACTTATAAGCTTATTGCAAAGTTTATGCCCATTAATATATGTAAAAGGTTTGAAGCATGACATCATAAGCACTATATAAGTGTTATCCATTATTGATTTTTTTATCGGGCAAAGTGTTGTCAGGGCAATTAAATAAGACAAAGTACATTACGTGCTTCTGAACAGATATTTTTGTTGTTTTCTCTGGTCAGGCCATTTAGCACTTTTGAATGAATTACTCACACACAGAACGTTTTGAGTACTCCTGGGCACGATGGGCAAATTCCATAGAGACACGCCCCAGTCCCCCAAATGCATTCTCTTCCAATCTCTACTCCCAAACTAATACATATCCCTGGAGCTCCCTCCCTATTAATCACAGGAAGGATGTTGCTTCATGCTCACCCACCCCAAGCTTGCCAAATATTTAAGCTCCCTCATTCTCTGTTCACGAGCATCTTCGCCCCTGACAACTCTCCTTGCAGTGGGAGAAGACCCCTGGATTCTGATCTCCACCTGCAGCTGCTGGCCAATAAATTCTGGTATCTCTCCCACCTCCCCCCACACACCATTTTTTTCCTCTTCGACTATTCCCAAGTCCTCTGTCAGTGTCTGTTAGATTTTCGTTGGAGAAAAAAAATTACTTCCTAAAATGTTCAAAAGTCTTTCCACGGTTTGTTATTAAAGCAATTATCTAGCATAACACAGTGAAATCGCAAAAGGTATTCTAATGGGAAACAAATGCTCCAGACAAGCGACCGACTGGACTCAGAATCTTTATTGAAAAATGAGAGGAAAGTGATTAGTGGGGAAAGGCAAGGAAGGAAAGATTTTCCACCTGGCCTTGGACAGTACATCAAACGGCCGTCAAAAGGATGCTATTTATAATCATTATTGCTCTGTCTTTGGAGCTCTGTTAGTCCAACCGTGCCTCCTGTCTATTCCTGTCTTCCTTACCCACTCCCCATCCCCACCTCTGCCTGCAACCCAGTTCATGTGGCTGCCATCTTTTAGGGCTAGGTCACAAGGGGCCATGTCCTGGAGAAAGCCTGCACGGTTTGAGGCCCGCTTGCCAGCAAGACAGGTTCCCACGTGTCTTCATGCAGACCCTAACATCTTTAAAAACTCATTCAACTTTCCAATAGGTGAGTCCCAACAACAAAACACAACACCCAGAAGATATGCCGGACTGTATGAATGTCCAATGGAAATTCCAGTTTTTGGGGATTGGGGGCTGGAGTAGAACAAATGCCACAGGACAAAAAGCCAAGGGGAGGATACAGTAATTCCACAAACATTGATCAGGCACTTATGATGTGTGCATTGCTATACTTAGCCCTGGGAGGATATTGGTGAAAATGAAATTGCCACAGAGCTCTTTTAAGTGCTGACACTAGTGTAGAAGGTAGATTTAATCTCGGACCAACTCCTGTTCATTGGCCAGTGCTACCTGGAACCATGACTTGCAAAGAGTCTGTGCTTGGAAGGAAATAACTCTGTGATTGATTATTGATGCCTGCCAAGGACACAACAGGAGCAATGGCAACACTCTGCATGTATGACAAAGCTTGTCTAGCGCTGCTCTTCTCACACTTCAGTGTACATGCAAATTAACTGAGATCCTGTTGCACTGCAGATTCTGATTCCATAGATCTGGGGTGGAGCCCAAGATTCTGCTTTTCTCCTGGGGGATGCTTATGCTTCTGGTCCATGGGTCTCACTTTGAGTAGCGAGTGTCTAGTGGAAACTACCAATGAAACCACCACTTTTCGCATGGTCAAATAACTTTGTCTAAATCATTGTACTGGAGAACAAGAGATTCCAGGGTGTATTCTGAAAGAGCAATTCAGCATCTGGTCTCTGAGGTTCCCGAAATTGAAGGCGGTGGTCCAGCCAGCTCAGATCTTGAACAGGTGGCTTCCATTGATTGGCTGAGAGCAAATGAAGTCTCCCAGAGGGCTACAGCCTTGGCTCAGAGCCCCAACCAGAAGTTCAGATGTTTTTCCAAATCAACTCCAAGGCTTCCACATGTCTCTGGGGGCCTCCCAGGCACTCTGTCTAAAGCTCCAGAAGGTTACATTCCTGGGTGAGTCGTTGGGCAACACCACCTCCCCCTCAGCTGAACAGATGATCACTTCAAAGGTCTTCTTTCTTGTGGTATTTTAGTACCTCTGACCTTGGCCAGGAACCATGAGGCCAGAGGCATAGGAAAATGAAAAAGAAAAGAGAAAACATTGTTCATCAACTTCCCCACTCCCACCAAAACAAACTTTGCCAAAGCATTTTGCTTGGGCTAAGTTTGCGTTTGGATGAAGACCCGATGAGAACTTACAGAGTCAGTTAACACTTGATTTCATTCTGCACTTGAATCCTACTATTCTTGGGAGGCAGAAGGCACCCACCTGGTAGGTGGTGTGGTATTTAAAACATTTCAATTGCTCAAAGAAAGTATCCTAGCCATGCAGTGAGAGGCGTGCCACAATGTACCAGAAGATCTGTGCTGGGTGACCAGAGATATGCCTCTGCTGAGCAGGAGTGGATAGAGAAGAAGTAAAGAGCAGAGGACTTGGAAATCAAACTTCTGGGGTTGAGATTCTGCTTCACTGCTTACCTGCTACATCTCATACTCTTTCCTGCTCATGTGCTGCAGTCTAGCTGGACTGCCCATCTTTCTGTTCCTCTAAGCTCATTCCTACGCCGGTCCCTGTGCTCCTGCTAGGCTTTCTGCTTGGAAGGCTCTTCCACAATCATACAGCTGCTTCCCTCTCATCATCTGAGTTACACCTCGCCTATCACCTCTTCAGAGAGGTCTTAACTGGTCATACTGTCTGAAGGAGCCCTCTGGCCATACTTTAGCACATTGCCCTGAACAGTCTGTTTCAAAGCACTTATCTCTATCTGTAATTGAATTGTAGTTTAACATTTTTTAAATTTATTTGTTTATATGTTAATTATCTGTATTTTCCTCTAGAATATGAGCCCTGTGAGGGTAGAAATTTGTCTTCTGTTCACTGGTGTATTTCCACATACCTTGAAGAGTTCCTGACACATAGAAAGTACTCAATACGTGTTTATTATTGCTGTTGAATAAATGATCTCTCTGACCATAGTGATTTGTTCAGGGATGGTCATGTGATTAAGACAAGGCCAATAAGAGTGTTTTCAAGACTGTTTCTCTGGGGTTAATGGAAAGGGAAGTCACTTTCCATGGACTAAACGAGAAGGATGTGGGTGCTGGGCTGTGAACAGTCATCTGAACTGTTGGGTGGAGAAAGGCTGTCCAAGAGATGGATTCAGCACTGACCACAAAATGGGAGCCTTTCCTGAACCCAGGAAGATCTCCCTTTGGCCTTTTAAGTTACAGGGACAATGCATCACCTGCTACCTCTCTTCCCCGTCCCCCCAACCCCTCATAAAAGCTTAAATTGAGCTGGGTTTCTGTCATTCAAAATTGACACAATCCTGAGCAAGACATGCAAGGTGGTGTCAAGATCTGTGTCAAGTCCCCCTCTACCCCTTCTTGGCTAGGGGACCCTGCCGTAGGTCGAATGCTGTTTCCCCCCCAAAATATGTCCACCAAGAATCTGTAAATGTGACATTTGGTCAGAGGTTTTTGCAGATGTAATTAAATTAGGGATATTGAGATGAGATATCCTGTATTAAAATTATCCAAGCGGGCCCTAAATTCAATGACAAGTGCCCTTACAAGAAAACTGCAAAGGGAGATTTGAGAAACACAGAGGAGAAGGCCATGTGAAGACAGAGGCAGAGACTGGAGTACTGCAGCCACAAGCCAAGGGACACGTGGAGTGCTCAGAAGCTAGGAGAGGCCAGGAACAGATTCTCCCCTAGAGCCTGCAGAGGACACCCTGCCAACATCTCGATTTTGGTCCAGTAACACTGATTTTAGACTTCTGGCCTCCAAACCTGTGAGAAAACAAAATTTTGTTGCTTTAAGTCACCAAATTGGTGGTACGTTGTTACAGCAGCCACAGGAAACTAATACAGACCTCCAAACCCTTCTCAGTCTCAATTTCCTTTTCAGGAAAATCAGAATAATAATCCCTGCCCTGTTTTCACCAAAGAAGGCATCACACGAAGTCAAATTAACCTGGACCCAAATCCCAGCTCCTAGCTGGGTGATATCAGGCAGGCATTGTGCTCTCCAAGCCACAGTTTCTTTATCTGTGAAATGAATGCTTTTCCGACACTCTCTCCATAGATGTGTTAGAGGATTAAATGAAGATGATGCATCTGAAGGTCTGTGTCTGGTGCCTGGCACATAGTAAATGGTCAGTAAATGACTAGACTATTTTAGATGAAAGCATGCTTGTCTTTGCTTGCAGTGGCGTTGCCCTCTTGAAGGAGTCACCGTCAAAGAAAAACCCTGAATTATTATTTCAGGAGAGCTCCTGAAGTGCCAAGGAACAGTGCATTGTCATTTTTGTTTGTTTGTCTGTTTTGTTTTTCTCTTTCCTCATTGTCATTTTTTCGATCGGTGACTTTTTTTTTTTTTTTTTTTTTTTTGCAGTACGCGGGCCTCTCACTGCTGTGGCCTCCTCTCCCGTTGCGGAGCACAGGCTCCGGACGCGCAGGCTCAGCGGCCACGGCTCACGGGCCCAGCCGCTCTGCAGCACGTGGGATCTTCCCGGACCGGGGCACGAACCCGTGTCCCCTGCATCGGCAGGCGGACTCTCAACCACTGCGCCACCAGGGAAGCCCTAGATCGGTGACTTTTGAATGTCAGGATTAGCTGCTAAGGTGACTGATGAAGAATTATTCAGAGAGAGGGTTAAACACACAGATTACTGGATTCCACCAAACATTCCTTAACTGAGAGTTCAGGAAGTAAGACCAGGAACCTGGATTTCAAAGAAGCAGAGCTACATGTGGGACCTACTCTTTTAGATCATTATTCCTATTATTATTACTTAGAAAACAGCTGCTGAAAATGTGCCAGATACCACCTACCCCCCAGAGGCTGAGCCTGGATCTCCTCTGCCAGGGATCAGCCAGAGACAGCCTCTCCACATGGCTGCATCCCATCGGGACCATTTTCAGGGAGTCAGTGAGAGTTTTCTTCAACTCGCACCAACCCTGTGATGTGGTGTTCCCTGTTGGGCAAAGCAGAGGGAGCACATGCAAGAAATAAACCACATAAAGAGCAATGGAATCCATAAATCTCCAGCATGTTGTCTGGTTCCTTAATCTCAGTTGCAGGACAACAGCCAGGATCGGGAATCACAGCTGCCCCATCCCAGATCCACGAGCCGCCCCAGTGCCTTCCGAAGGCCCTTTGCTAGAAGGAGAGACTCAACATTAGGAAAAGCTTTGTATCCATCCATTATGTATCATCTTCTTGCTTTTGTTTGTTAAATGGAAGAGGCAGAAACTTGAAGAAGTTAAAAGACAGTGTTTAACATTTTTGCTCATAGCCTAGGACGCACAGCTGCCTGGGATGCTGAGCTTGGTGGTGGAAACCACACGGGGTTTCCAAAGGCAAACTGTTTTGAAGGGAAGCTGCTCCCTGAATTCAAATTCTGCCTCTGTGTTGTAGACATTTATTTGTTTTCTGGCTTACTCTGAGCTGAATTAGGAAGAGCATAGAATATTTCTGGTACCCATGTCTCTAACTAATAAAGAACAACTAAAGAAACACTCAACAGGCCTCCTCTCTTGGGAACAATAGAAAGTGCTCATACTCAGCCTATGTCATTCATTTGCATGCCAGATCTCCAGAAAGTTTTGAGTTTGTAAAACCTGTTTGACTGTGCTCCAGGCACTGGAGCCTGAAGGGTGCCAGATAGCGTTGGAGCCACTGAAACCCCAGCCTCAGGGTTGGATTAACTGAATGGGCTCTGGTGCCGACTGACAGACCATGAAGCCTAGCTCCATCATTTCCTGGATAACTGCACCTCAGCTTTCCCAATCGGTAGAATGGGCACAGCAATATGACCTCCGACTTTGGATTGTTGTGAAAATTAAATAAGCCCGCCCAGAAAAGCATCTTGAAAAAGGCCAGCTTCTGGGACTTTCCTGGTGGTGCAGTGGATAAGAATCCGCCTGCCAATGCAGGGGACATGGGTTCAAGCCCCGGTCTGGGAGGATCCCACATGCCGTGGAGCAGCTAAGACCGTGAGCCCCAACTACTGAGTCTGCGCTCTAGAGCCCACGAGCCACAACTAGTGAAGCCTGTGTGCCTAGAGCCCGTGCTCCGCAACAAGAGAAGCCACCGCAATGAGAAGCCCACGCGCTGCAACAAAGAGCAGCCCCCGCTCGCCACAACAAGAGAAAGCCTGCACGCAGCAACAGAGACACAACGCAGCCAAAAATAAATACATAAAGATCTTGGTGAAAATGAAAAATGTTTCTTTAAAAAAAAAGAAAAGAAAAAAGGAAAGGGCCAGCTTCGCATGCAGTAAGTTCTCGATGTGCATTAACTAGTCATATTATCTTGGGACGTTTTCCTAATTCCTCTGAGGCTAAAATGGGGCTGATTCTTCCTGATTCACAGGAGCGTGGCCAGGTGTAGATGAGACCGCACGTGTTCCGTGTACAACATGGTGCCTGGGACACATCACAGGTGCTCCGTCAAAGTCAGAGGCACGTTTTCCAGTGCATGGGTAGATGTTTCATTTGCAAATACTTTTAGCAAGGAGCAGTGGGTGTCACCGAGTTGCTAGCAAATAGAAAATAAAAGAAGCTCCGTTCCTAGGCAGAAAAACACTGCACTCAATCGATGATTCAGGGTAACCGTTTGGCCATGACGGTCGGAGGCGTACGTGACAGAATGAAATCTGCATCAAACCCAGCAATCCAGAGCCTCAGGCTACATCTTCCGTGGCAGTCACTGTCCTGCCTGGCTGCAGGGACACAATAAGATGCTGCGCCTGTGGTGCCAGATCTGAACTCTTGCTGAAGGGAGGGTCAGTTAGCATTGTGCGCTTGTTCTCTCCTAACGGGCTGTTCTCACCTGCTCGAGTGATGACTTAATGCTTGAAACCTCTGAGTTGGGGGGTCACACATGGCAGGGGAATAAGACACAGAGCTAGACACCAGCAATGTGTTTAGGGCATGGGAACATTTGTTTTGCTCACTGCAAGAGTTTCCTTGGTTTCTTTAGAGCTGTGCCAACAGCTGGCTGAGAAATGGAAGCTTCAGAGCGTTTCCAGGGTGGAGAGGTGTTTCTCTGAGTAACACTGCGAATGATTCTTTTTGCTTATCAAGTGCCTATTACCGGGAACATAGCTGTCAATAGAACAAGCGACCCTCTCTCTTGAAGGTGACACTCCCGGGGGATGTAGAGCTTGGGCAGAAGAATGATGAGAGATGAGATGGCATTCGTCTCCCATTCCCTGCCCTAGTTTTCCTCTAATTAGAGGCCCTGAGTGGAGAGCCAGCTGATGGTTGTGTAAGTTGTGCGTTGCACAACCGCAAGGCATGCAAGTCACGCCGTAGGCTGTCAATGACCTTCCCTAGAGTCATTCAGTGCCTAACCTGTTGGACCAAGAGCACAGCTCCGGGGAACGGGAAGGGTGATCATGTTGGGTTATACTTAGATGAAGACCAAATGCAGCAAGTGGTACAAAAAATTACGTACAGCAAAAGATGTTACTTGTGGGCCCTACTCCTCTCCTGCCTGGGTTGGTCTGAACATCTCACAACAACTGCAAGGCCAACATCCATCATCTACCGGAAGGTGACAATGTATCAGACTTTGTGTTAGGTTTTTAAAATAAATTACAGTCAGCCCTCCGTATCTTGGGGTTCCATATTCACG
Organism: Physeter macrocephalus; assembly: GCF_002837175.3. Classification (NCBI taxonomy): domain Eukaryota; kingdom Metazoa; phylum Chordata; class Mammalia; order Artiodactyla; family Physeteridae; genus Physeter; species Physeter macrocephalus. Next base: position 13,250,954 of record NC_041232.1, on the reverse strand, counting down.
GATCCAACCAACCTCAGACTGAAAATACTTGAAAAAAAAATTTTTTTTTCAGAAAGTTCCCAAAAGCAAAACTTGAATTTGCCATGCTGGTAACTATTTACGTAGCATTTACATTGTATTAGGTAGCATAAGTAATCTAGAGGTGTTTTAAAGTATGAGGGAGGATTGCATGGCTTACATGCAAATGCTACACAATTTTGTAGCAGGGACTTGAGCATCCCCAGATTTTGGTATACCCAGGGATCCTGGAACCATTTCCTCATGGATACCGAGGGGCGACTATACCTCATTTAAGGCCAGTACATCAATTATGAAAGTGCTGGATGCTATAACAAGTAAATCCCAACATCTTAGTGGCTCCACAAAATACAAATGTGTTTTTCACTCACGTAGGAATTCAATCAGGTATTCCTAGCAGTTTTTATCCACTCAGACTCCCTCTATATTGTAACTCTGCCATGCCTTGGGGGCCTCATCACACCCTGAATCCATCCAACAGAGAGGGAAAGAGAGCGTAAGGAGACACAGATGCTTAGAAGAGCCTTGTTCTGGAAATGACGCCCGTCGATTCTGCTCACCTCCCATTGGCTAGAACTCAGTCACATGGCCTCTTCTTACAGAAAAAGAGGCAGGGAAATGTTTGGCCATGCACCCAGCAAGAACAGGAGCACACACATAGCAGTCTCTTCCTTGGCTGGTTTCATTATTCCCATTTTACAGATGGGCAACAGAGGCTCAGAGACATTAAGTGAGTTGGCCAAGGTCACACAGGTAACAGGAACTGGGAATCAAATCCACATGATTAAGCAGTCAAGGAGATTCTTTTACTAAATGAGGACAATATTAAAAGGAAATATTGAAATTGAGGAAAGTGGTTTTGCACTTATGTCCTTGAGTCTTACTTTGAACTCTCCAAGGAATACCACTTCCTAAAGTACTTTTCTGAAATTACCCCCATACTCTTACATCCATTTCAAATGCTGTTGCCTCTATGGACCAGAAAGCCTCATCTGATACGTGAAGCAAATCCTTCTGCATTCGCCTTGTTCTCCATATTTTTAAAAAGGAGGGTGTGTATTTCACTCATCCTTGGATTTTTGTAACATCCAGCACAGTACGTGACACCAGTGGAGGCTCAAAGACTCTTGGTTTGCAATCATAACAGGCAGAAAGCTTTTATGAACCTATCTTACTTATCTATGTATTTTTCAAAAAGCCCATGACTTTGAATTATGATTCTGAATTCTAATATCTAAAAAATGGTTCCTAGTCTTGTGTATTATTTAAAGTTCAGTTTAGTTGTCACAGAGTTCAAACCGACAGCAGTTTGAACAAAGTAGAAACTTATTTCTCTTTCATATATAAATCAGATGGTAAGGAGTCCAGAGCTAATCTGAAGCCTCTTCATCACAATGTCCCCAGAGGCCCAGGCTCCTTACAAATTTTTGCTGTGGCTTCCCCAAGATGTGGCCCGTGTTTTCGTTATCCAAGTTGGCTGCCAGGATGGCAAGCCATTGTATTCAGGAGAAAGAGACAAAAAAGGAAAACAAACAAATGAACAAGCGAACGAGGTCTGGCCCAGCTGTCTTTTTGGAAAAGTTCTTATAACCTATTAGCCAAAACTTAGATATATGGCCACACCTAGTAGCCAGAGAAACTATAGTCTTTATTCTCAGTGACTATATGTCGACTGAAAGGGTGTATATGTGTGCTGGAGGAGGAAGGGGCTGTTGGGAGGTGATGATTAGAGTAGATGGAAACGTGGATGGAAATTGGAGGACAGGTGCAGCCTTTTGCCACCTGTTGAGCTGGCCTTAATAAGAGATGCCACACGTTCATTCTAGGTATCTTTCTTGACTCTTCTTAGGGCAGGGTATCTCACCTCTCTCTCCATGTTTCTTACTCTCATTAACTCTGCCATTGCACTGGCCTGAGCTACATGCATGAATTTCTAATCTAAATAATCGAATGCCCAGACCTTTCAGTTGGTTGATGTTTTCCTAGTATATGGTGCCACCCTACCCGAATGAGTTCCTTCTTGTACTTCCTGTCTCCATATGAGAAGAAGACTAAGACAGGGTCGGCCTCTATGGGGTGGCCTGAGATAGGTCTCTTCCTTTTTTTTCTCTTATGATTCCTCCTTATGCAAAATGAGGAGCCAGGTCTGGCTGGGAACTTGTCATTAGGGTATAGGAGCAGGAAGCTTGATGATGTCCCAGGTCCAAGTAGAGCTCTACCAGGGAACTCAGTGTTCGGTGTCATTGAGTTCTGGCTGGGTTATCAATTACCATCAGGTAATAAGAAAGCTGTGCCCTGTTCCCTACTTCTCGTTTGAACAAGTACCTTTGTTAGGAAGCTTTTCGGGAGGAGAGGCAAATGGCAGTGCATCATGATCTCAGGCTTAGTACCATTTGCCCGCCATGGAAACCTCACTCCCACCTCTAATAAGCACCTACAGTCTAAAAGGTGCTTTGTAGACCTGCTGTCATTCATTCATCTCAAAATTCCCATGCACTTTCTGTTATCTTCCTTTTACAGATGAGGAAGCAGGGACACAGAAAGGCAGACTATCCTTCTCAAGCTCACGATGCTTGGAAGAGACAGCGCCAGGGCTCCAAAGCCAATCTCTTGATTCCACCACTCTTGATTCTAATTTAACCCCCTGCCTACATCTTATTTCCTATTCTCTCATTTATCCCTTGCTTCGTCCTCTTTGTGCATTTATGTATTCTGCTTTTACAGTTCATTTAATCTCTCTTCATTGTTCTTTTTGGTCTTTTTTTTTTTTTTAATAATCCCATTGAATTCTTACTAGAACAATACACAAATTAATAGTCCTGTATAACTGTCTGTGGATTTGCATGTCTTTCCCCCACTGGACATCACGTTCTTTAATTCTGTGAATGGGTCTTCATTTCTGCAACCTGGTACCCCGCCTTGGTGGACTGTTACTCCTTAATCTATGTGGGAGGAAAGCGTTCGGTCCCACGTTCTCCCTCTTCAGGGCTAACCAGCAAATTGGAATTCTGTTCCCTGGTGGAACAGTCACTGGCCTCTTGAGCAATCTCTGGCTGGACAAGGATGGGCTTTCTTTGATCTTTCTGGGTGATCTTGGGGGACTAAAGGAGCCAAGCTAGGCTAGCAGATTCGGGCAGCATCTGGGACCATGATTCCATGTGGTAGTCGGAACATGATTGCAAAGGAACTGTGTCCGCCTCGCCTTGGGCCCATCATTTCATGATGGCAACTGAGCTTCCAGAATATGCCAGGCCCTGCCATCTCACACCATCCCTCATGTGGGATGGTCTCAAGTCATCGTCTCCTCTGGTGTTTGGTCTGGGTGGCTCAAAATAACTTGGGTTTATTGACTCTCATTCAGTGAGTCCTGAACATGCGTTAACTCACTGACTTTCACAAGAACGCTGTGAGCTAGAAACTAATATTATCTGCATGTCACCAAGGAGAAAACTGGCATACTTAGCTGGGAGCGTTAGCTTTCTCAAGGTCACAGTGGTAGTAGAGCCAGGGGTCAAATCCAGATATTCCAGCTCTGGAGCCCATCCTCTTAAGCCCTCCACTATATGAAGATAACTGCAATGTGGTAGCCACATGGGAGTGGAGCACCCACCCCTGCTGAGCAGACTTCCTGGCAATGTAGACTTGACCGTATGGAAGGCACAAATGACCAAGTTCAGGGTCCTAGTCTTGGGCTACTTTGAATTGATACAAGGTGAGAAGTTGGTTGTCAACTGTAGTGTTCTGAGTGAGGCACACCTGGGTCTGATTTCTTTCTCTGTCTTACTGGATGGAACAGCATCTTTTAAGCCATCTGTTCCGCCATCTAATGGTCACCTTAACTGAGTCCTTCACCCCAGTGATTGGCCCTCAGAAGCCATATTGTACACGATGAATCCATCTACCGCCAGCCCCTGATGTTTGATCATAGTTAAACATTTGACTCAGCCTAAGCCAATAAAACTTCTTGCCCAGGAATCTGAACTTGGGGCTGAGAGAGAGAGTTACTCTGTTTCATTGTCTTAATCTACGTATAGGAGTTTGGTGGTGGTCATCTTTGACTCCCATATAGATGGGGCAAAAAGAACCATGAAGCTAAGGTACAGAAAAGAGAAAAAAATGTATCAATAAGTCGAATTTTTTGAGTTCTTCATTCTCATCCCTTCCCAAACCCACCTGCATCCTTGCCTTTGGGGGATGATGTAGAACTTTATTTTTCCCTTAAAGTAGCTTCTGGATTCCATTACTTGAAACCCCAAAGACACACGTTCTGTTCCCTCCACCTGGAACAGAAATTTCCCAATTTTTTGCACCGCTGGCCCTTTCTTTAACTCATCTTTTAAAATGCTGTCTTTCATTCACCATTTACGTGGCATTCTTGGCACACTATTAAGGGAGCAACAGTATTTAATAAGTGAATGACTAAATGAAAAGGAATCTAACTAATACCTTCTCTGAGCCTCAGTTTCCCCAGTTGTGAAATGGAAGAAGAGAAGAGTAACCTCACAAAGGGGCTGTAAAGACTAAAGGAAAGATGGGGAGGGTACTTGGCACATAAGGGGCACTGGGTGAATGGCGGCCACTCTGGGTGGTCGTGGTGCAGGCAACCAGAGCTTTAGCATCTCCAATAATAGGCATTCAATTTCTGCCTCAGGTAATGTCCCTATTCTATGGTCTGACTCAAACCCCCAGTGGGGCGAGACTGTGGAAGAGGAGTAATCTGAAGTTAGATTTGCCACTACGATTTCCAAATCAGCATACATTTTCATTTAATATGTCTCCATGCCGTGAGTAGTACAGCTGTGCCGGGGATTAAACGAGGAGGACAGATCTGTCTTCTGAAGAAGGGAGCATTTCCTGTACTGGTCTGTCGAGATATTTGCTTTCCCACCATTTGTCTGGGTTGGATCCCAGATGCCCCCTCACACTGGCTTCCTCCCTCGCAATAACCAGAGACCGTTTTAAACATCAACTCATGGAACTGAGAAGAGAGATGGACACACACTAATGTCAAGGTCTCCAGGGTGCGTCGAAAATAAATATTATTCCTCTCTTCCCACTCCTCACACCATCCTCCAGGGATGCCCAGTATTTATTTGTCAGCTGTGCCAGCAGGTCTGGGAGAGGATCCCATAGGAGAAAACGGATCAGGGTCGTGTAACATATCACTTCAATAAATTGAAGGCAAATTATTCAATACTTCAAAGCAATTTTGAGGTTCTTGAGAAGGGGCTAGCCTCAAACCCTCAAACAATTCTACCACTAGTGTAACTTCCCAGTTTCCTGATAGAAAACAACTTGGGCAGCATGATAAAATTTGCTGCAGGAGGTAAGGGCCCATCACTCAGCAAATAAGTCAACAATCCCTGTCTCTTGGATATTCCCTGTGAAAGCCCCATTGCCGTTTCACAATAATCTTAATCCAACTGTGTCAATTCAAAAAAGTTCCCACGGCTTGTGAAAGACTGATACAAAGTGGCCCATTAAAATAATTCAGGCATTGAGGCTATTTGCAAACTTTAAGAATGGGGGCGGCTTTAGAATAAACCACGTGTGTCAGTCACCAATATGTCAGATGTTGGTGGAGACCATATAAACGAACTCGTCTTGTTCAATACAATGTTTTTCTTTCATCACCTTGCATTTTTTCTCTCATGGTTGACGAGAGCTGAGTCTTATGATGTGGTGGAAAAGGTGCTGGACTGGAGTTAACTAGTAGCATGTTCTATAATTTGGGGCGAGTAACTTTTATTTGGGGCTCCGGCGACCCAGCTGGAAAAGGGGGGAATTGGACCATAGGTAGGAGATTTTATATTTGGCATACAGGTCGTATAACTCTTGACTGTCCTACCCATCACAGACATCACTAATTGATCCTTTTATTCTTTCCTGCGTATCCCAGATATAGTCTCAGAATCCATTTCAACTCAAAGTTTCAGGGAGCCACCACCAATCGATCCAAGATAGACTTTGAGAAGAACCTTCTCTATCATTCCTACAGCAGATGATCTCAAAGGTCTTCATATTGTGCAAGTACTATATTTATGGAGGGTGATTTCCCATGTCACCATCACTCTAAGTGTGTAGAGGAACTTTCTACTTTCAAGCCTCCAGCCGAACCCTGTAAGCTTCCTTCAAAAGAACATCAATGGGGGTTAAGATTTCCAAATAATAAACCACTCACGAGTTTTAAAAAATCTGGTTGAGTCTCTCATCCCATAAAAGCTTCAGAAGGACATGGGAGAACTTAATGGAGATGACCTCAAAGTGATCCAGAGGACCATTCTGGATGATCGGCAAGATCTGCCTAGAACCAGAAGACAAGGAAGCTTCTCTGGACTCATGAGTGAGGTTTCTTCGCAGACCCAAGCTCAGTCCTACCCGCTTGGTAGGGATTTGTTTTTCCTTCAGATTATGGCTGATGAAGGCATCTGTCTGCCTCTCAGAAGTCCTTGGAAGGAACATGGGAAATTGTGGCTAGGTCTGAGGTTTTTACACAACATCATAGCAGCGATAAGTCCATCCTGGACCTGGCACATCTGTTGAGGCTGACATATGGCAGAGTAGTGCTTCCCTAAAGCAATTCCTCTTTGGTCAAAGAGCAATTCTGGTGCAGCTGAGAAAAGAGTATGGGTCTGAAGCCCATTCGTGTGCGGATGCCATCGGGCATAGCTGTTCCTGGCCTCACGACGCATCGATGAGCTTTTCCTCCACCAACCCTAGTGTTAAAGGTGATAAAACTATGATCCCATAGAAGGATGGTGTCTGGCACTACTCGTTTGGTACCCAGGCCGTGAAACTCACAGTGGCCTATCATCCAAGTTTCCATGGTGCAGAATCTTCTCTGGTTTGGGCAAATGCTCCACAAGGTAGGGATATCAGAATAAGGCTCCAAGTAGCGACAGAAGCAGGGGAAAATGTTTTGAATTCTGCTGGCTTTCACTTTTGTCTGATGTACACGTAAGTCTCAGAGTGATGTTACCTGAGATATTGCACATCAAGCACTTATCGCAGGGTCTGGCAGGTGGAAAGAGCTCAGTAATGGGAGGTATTGAGTGGATAATTATAATAGCATCATAAGTAAGCTCCCAGCCTCTAACTTTATCTTCTCTGGTCCTCTCTCCACTCCAGGCAACAGTGATGATGACGAAGATGTTGATGCTGATGGAGATAAGTGTAGTAATGGTTTTCCCATTTTCAAGCGCCCACTGCATGCCAAGTAAGACTGCCTACATTACCTCATGCAATTCTTTTAGTGTTTATAAATATTATTGTGCCAATTTAACAGTTATGAACAATGAGGCTCGAGGAGGTTAACTTGCAAAACTCTTAACAGCTAGTGACTGTAGGAGCCAGAGTTTGAACCCCGCCCCCTTCTCGTAATCACTGTCCCTCATTCACTTGCCCAATTAGGATTCATCAGGGACCTACTAAGCTAGTCTATGTGCACCATTTCTGATTCTAGGGACACAGCAGGGAACAAGACAGAGAAGATCCCCGCTTGCATGAAACTTACATTTTAGTCGAGGTAGACAGACAAGGAAGAAGGGAAATGCGAACTAGAGGATTTCAGGTAGCAGTAAGGACTCCACAGTAAAGACCTCAGTGAGACACCATAGGGAGTAACAGGGAGGAAAAGCAATTAAATCGAGTGCTAAGGAAGGGCCCTCTAAGGAGGACACGTTGAGATCTGAACATAGGAAATTGTTCTCACTTAAGGATCTCAGGACAGAGGCTTCCCTGGTGGCGCAGTGGTTAAGAATCCGCCTGCCAATACAGCGGACACGGGTTCGAGCCCTGGTCCGGGAAGATCCCACATGCCGCGGAACAACTAAGCCCGTGCGCCACAACTACTGAGCCCACGTGCCACGTGCCACAGCTACTGAAGCCCGAGAGCCTAGAGCCCGTGCTCCACAACAAGAGAAGCCACCACAATGAGAAGCCCGCGCACCCCAATGAAGTGTAGCCCCTGCTCTCCGCAACTAGAGAAAGCCCACGCACAGCCACGAAGACCCAATGCAGCCAAAAGTAAATAAAATAAAATTAATTAATTAAAAAAAAAAAGGATCTCAGGGCAAATCATATCAGACATGCAGAAAGACCCTGAGGCAGGAGTGACCTTGCCATGTTTAGGGAAAATCAAGGCAGCTAGAGTGGCTAGAGATGATAGACATGATTTTTCCAGCAAGAGATGAGCCTGAAGAAGTAAGCAAAGGCCAGTTCACTAAACTATCCCTAACATTTGACGCAGAACTTGGCACATCTGCAATGGTCAATGAATGATATTGAATGGATAACGTCTTTGCACTAAACTGGCTCCTCACCAGATTTCCTTTCTCTTTACCATGAGGAATGCTTTTCCATATTTGCTCATATTCAAAAAGCTGTTTGGACTGGGAAAATTCAAGAAAGAGTTCACGTTTAGCAGAAAGGACTGAAAAGAACTTCCCAAGCTGGGCTCAACTGACCTCATGCGTGCTACAAACATTTCTTGAATGTCTACTCAGTTCCTGCCCTAGGATACTCCAGCTCCTTGTTTCCATTTGGAAGGTAAAACTAGTCCTGTTATTCCCCAGAGGTAAGGAAACTGAGTCTTACCCATGAGTCACCCTGGGCTCAGGCAAGAAGTTCAAAGCTCTAAATGGATTGTAAACACACGAGTCACAAGTCCTCAGAGTCACTAGATTAGCAGTGAGAAGGTCAGCTTGACAGTTCTCGGACTTGGATTTCAATCGTGGGTCTGCCACTTTCTAGTTAAGTTATCCTGGGCCAGCTACGTCACCTCTCTGAGCCTCAATTTCCTCATCTGTACTATGGGGATAATAATAATATCTTACTCATGTGAGGATACATTCATTCTTAGTATATGTATAGTCCCTCCTCTCCATACCTTGACATAAAGTGTTGACAAGATAGCAAATGCTTATTTTATTATTAATAAAAATATTATTTTTAGATCATTTTGCCTCATAAAAGAACCTGAGAAAAACTACTTGTCCTGAAAAGTGCAGCCAGAGTGTGATATCAAAGGAAGAATGTTGCATTAGAAGCCATGAATCCTGGGGGGCTTTCCCGGGGCTTCCCCGGTGGCGCAGTGGTTGAGAATCCGCCTGCCGATGCAGGCGACACGGGTTCGTGCCCGGGTCCGGGAAGATCCCACACGCCGCGGAGCGACTGGGCCCGTGAGCCATGGCCGCTGAGCCTGCGCGTCCGGAGCCTGTGCTCCGCAACGGGAGAGGCCACAACAGTGAGAGGCCCGCGTACCGCAAAAAAAAAAAAAAAAGAAGCCATGAATCCCAGCTTCTGGTTCTAGCTCTGATCCCTACTTGCCGTGTTAACGTAGGCAGGTCATTTTCCCAGTCTGGGCTCTGAATACCACGGTTTGCCTCTCAGCTCAGAAATTACAGGTTCCTTTACCTCTAGAGCAGACCATCAAGGCAAGCAAAGGCCATGCTTCCCCAAACCTGCAGTGCCTTTCCTGGTGGAGCCCAAATCCATACAGCTGCCTCAGCTCTTTGGTCCTGTGTATATTGGCACATACACAGCTTCCACGTGGGCATGACTCTGTCAAAACAAGCTTTCCTCTGCCCCAAGGGCTCAACCTCACTTCTGAAAATCAAGCAGCTGACTGAGTCCAGGTCCAAGCACCGTGGGAGTTAGAGCACAGAGCAAAGCATGTGCCTTCACATTCCACGATGATTATGTCCAGTGATGCATGAACCAGCTTCTTGACAGGGAGGAAGTTCCTACAGGTTGGGGTGACCTTCCTAGCAATGTGTTTATTTGACAGCCCAAGGCAACGAATTCACAGAGGGGAAGGGAAGAGAGGAGGAAGGGAAGGGAAAGAAAGGTTATTTAAGCACAAGAGCATCCTCTCGGGTCAGCCAAATACATTTAAAACTGTAACAACAGGAGATCATATAAGCAGGTTGAGAAAAAAGAAGATAATCAGAGACTCAAAGGACCTAGGGAGATGCTGAAACCAGGAAACAGGTACTTTGTCTCCTTAGTACTTAGGTGCATTAATTGTTACTGGATCCACTTGGCACGTCATAAATACTCAAGAATTATTTGTGAAGTGAATGAATGACAGGAAAACATTATTGTTGGCTAGAGCTACCAGTGAAGGTGTTACAGGTTAAATGGGTTGTGGGAGATGGGTAGGATTTGGATTGCCAGAGGAGGGAAGTAATTAAGGAAGAACATCAGCTTTTTTTTTTTTTTTTTTGTGGTATGCGGGCCTCCCCCTGCTGCGGCCTCCCCCGGTGCGGAGCACAGGCTCCGGACGCGCAGGCCCAGCGGCCACGGCTCACGGGCCCAGCCGCTCCGCGGCACGCGGGATCCTCCCAGACCGGGGCGCGAACCCGGTTCCCCTGCACCGGCAGGCGGACGCGCAACCACTGCGCCACCAGGGAAGCCCTAGAACATCAGCTTTAACAAAGATCCTCGTGAGAGAATCAGTTTGGCTTGGTGTGTTCAGAGATGTATTAGTCAGACGAAGCGAGGCTATGCTGAAGTCAACTTCCCTGGAATCTCGGTGACTCAATATAATAAAGGTTGATTTCTTACTCCAGTTGTATGCCCAGTGCAGGCTGTCAAGGGGCTCTGCTTCACGTACCCCCTCCAGGACCCAGGCTGATGGCAGCACTGTTATCTGTTAGCTGCATCATTTGCAACATGACTTCTTTATGGTCACCACAGTAGGGGAAGAGATCTCGTGGAGAACTTGAATAAGCTTGGATTCAATGGATTGACAATATAGCAAAAAAGACAGAGGTTAGACTTAAGAGGAAATTTTCTGGCCCTCAGAGTTGCAGAGGTTCCTAAAATGGGGAAAAGCAGTGAGTCTCCCTCCTTAGAGCTATCAAAGCACAATAGAGATATTTCCCTGTATCCCCAAAATTTCTCCAAAATATGCAGGGCGGATATTTCTCCAAAATAAGTGGGGATAGCTAACAGGACATCAGAACTGTGTTCCCAGTGCTGGTCTAACCAATCTCCGTGCCAGTTGGGCAGATTCCCCACCTCTAGAAAGATACCTGTTATTCTTAAAATACCCATCAATCATCCCAGAGATCTATGATAGCAACCAAGTTCCAGACCCTTAATCTCAGAGAAACAGTGATTCTAAAATTATGAGAAAGGCACTGAGCATGGTAATCCTATTTAGGTTATAGGAATAAGTAAAATATACTTACCTCACTGAACAGAGATGATCATTGAGGGTAATCGTAGATCTCCCAGACGTCCCAACATGTGGTAGATACTATGGCAGACTGTATTTTCCAAAACTAGCTGCAATACCATCTCCAGTCTCATCACTTATTCTTACAATATGACTTTGACCCTCTTCTCATTGAAAGGAGGCAGTGTGATCCCTCTGTTTGAATCTGGGTAGGCTTGTGACGGTAGTGAAAGTAGCATCATGACTTCCAAGAATAGGTCACAAAAGGCAACACAGCTTCTGCCTGCTTCTCTTGGGACACTCACCTTTGGATCCCAGCTGCCATGCTGTGAGGAAGCCCAATCAGCTTCATGGCAAAGTCACATGTTGGTTTCCCAGCTGAGAATCCAGGCTCCTAGAATTCAATTGCTATGCTATGAGGAAGCCTGTACTCTATTCCCACATAGGAAGGCTGCATAGAGGAGCCATGTGCGTGTGTTCTGGCCAACAGTCCAGCAGAGATCCCAGAGCACCAACCACCGGATATGTGAACGAACATGCTGTTCGAGTCTTCCAGTGCCCAGCTGTCAAGTCACCCTTAGCTTTTGAGTCTTTCCTGCTGAAACTCAGGCATCCTGAAATAGACACAACTAATTCTCATACTGCCCTTTCTGGGTAGTTTGTTATACAGCAATAGAAACCAGAATAGCTACTCAGTATAGTTGGATCATCTAAGGCTTTAGTCTAATGATAACATTCTGGTTACCAGAGCATTCTAGTTAGTTCACTGGCTGTCTACTAAGACATCATAGTGCCAGGATTTCAGAGTTGAGTTAAAAGTTTACTGGTCCTTAGTAGCAAAGCGTTTTTGCTCTTGCTACATCCAAAAACAGCATTCCCCAAAAGATCACCCCATAAGGATATGTGTGACCTGAGTTTTCCCAGGACTCTGCAGTGGGGGAGAGGATTTAGGTCATATTCAGGGAAGTAAGTTTAATTTCATTAGCTTATGTCCCCAAACATTAAATCTTCTGTTAACTTCTCTTATTATTTCTGAGACTCTCTAGGGATGTCTTGCCTTTATTTACAAAGAGTCTTCTTGTGTTCTTCCAAAGCTAAGCTCCCTTCCTGATTTTGGTATTGAATTATTTTTCATACTGTTTGCTGTCCTTCATTTAAGATCTCACTCTATGGGAGAATTATGCGTTCCTGATCCAGTGATGTCAGACGCAGTCAAGTGACTTACTTTGGCCAATGGCATATAGACAGAAGTGGCATATACCACTTCCAAGCACCAGCTCTAAGATCCTTTAAGAGCCATTGAGTGGTTTTACCATATTCTTTTTTTTTTACCCCTCTACCGTAAGGTCATCAAGGCCCAAGATATTGTTTATTCCATGGACATATAACATGAGCAAGAAATAAGTCTTCATTGTTGTGAAGCACTGGGATTGGGGGTATTTTTCACTGCAGCACAACTTAACCTAAACTGGCTGATACACTACTAATGCCTCACTATTGAGACAGCACTGATGCTAACGCCAAGAGCTAACCTCCCAGAGCTTCCAAAGCTGAAACCTCGGTAGTGTTAACGTGGGTACCTTTGCCCTCTATTGTCTCCCTCAAGTCAGATCCATGGTGAGTTCCAGAAAAAAATAAGGGGAATACTCTTCACCTCTACATGGGCCGCATCTTGCCGTGATGCCACCTAGGACCTAAATCAGAACTGTTTGTGCCTAGCAGATCACAAAACCTTAGTGACATCAGTTCCTGCAGCTTTTGCCTCTATTACCTCTGCCTCAAGGATACAGAAACAGATTCCAAGATTCTCTATTCTGGGAAATAGGTTTTCTGTCATGTTTGCCATTCTTTCACTTTGCTTCCTCTCTGAGATGTTTCACTTCCTCCTCACATTTCCCTTTCTCTCATGCAAATCAAGACATGCAAAATCACTCCTGTGGGCTTGGGTCCTATCAATTTATCAGACACTCCCAGACATATCTGAGTCCCAGATCAGTAAGACAAGATACCACCTCTCTCTACTTCAAGGACAGTCTATAATTCTTCTTCCAGATATCCCCATGGGTAGCACCCTGGCTTTCTTTGGTAAGATTCCTTCATCAAGGAGATGGAGGCTCCCCCTAGCATCCTTTATAAGTAGCAACCTCCATGCCCACTTTAGCCCATCCTACTTGTTTTTTTGTTTGTTTATATATTTATTTTTAAAAATTGGTTCAATATTTAAAGGTTACTTTCCATTTACAGTAATTACAAAATATTGGCTATATGCCCCGCATTGTATATACAGTACATCCTTGAGCCTATCTTACACCCAATAGTTTGCACCTTCCACTCCCCCATCCCTATATTGCTCCTCCCTCCTCCCCACTGAACCACTAATTTGTTCTCTGTATCTGTGAGTCTGCTTCTTTTACGTTATATTCACTGGCTTGTAGATTTGGTTTGGTTTTGTTTTGTTGGTTTTTGGCTGTGCCGGGTCTTAGTTGTGGCATGTGGACTTCTTATTTGCGGCATGTGGCCTCTTAGTTGCGGCATGTGGACTTCTTATTTGCGGCATGTGGCCTCTTAGTTGCAGCATGCAGGCTTCTTAGTTGCAGCATGCGGGCTTCTTAGTTGCAGCATGCAGGCTTCTTAGTTGTGGCATGAGGGCTTCTTAGTTGCAGCGTGTGAACTCTTAGTTGCGGCATGCATGCGGGATCTACTTCCCCAATGAGGGATCGAACCCGGGTCCCCTGCATTGGGAGTGCAGAATCTTACCACTGGACCACCAGGGAAGTCACAACTTGTAGATTTTTAGGTTCCATATATAAGTGATATCATACAGTATTTGTCTTTCTCTGTCTGACTTATTTCAGTTAGCATAATGCCCCCCAAGTCCATCCATGCTGTTGCAAATGGCAAAATTTTGTTCTTTTTTATGGCTGAGGAGTATTCCAGTGTGTGTGTGTGTGTGTGTGTGTGTGTGTGTGTGTGTGTGTGTGTAATACATCTTCTTTATCTATTCATCTGTTGATGGGCACTTAGCTTGCTTCCATATCTTGGCAATTGTAAATAATGCTGTTATGAACACTGGCGTGCATGTATCTTTTTGAATTAGTGTTTTATTTTCAGATATATACCCAGGAGTGGAATTTCTGGGTCATACGGGAAAAGAATTTGAAAAAGAATAGAAAAAAATTTTTTTTTTAAAACCGCAATGAGATATCACCTTACACCTGTCAGAATGGCTAACATCAAAAAGAACACAAATAACAAGCGTTGGTGAGGATGTGGAGAAAAGGGAACCCTTGGACACTGTTGGTGGAAATGTAAATTGTTGCAGCCACTGGGGAAAACAGTGTGGCAGTTTCTCAAAAAACTGAAAATAGATCTACTCCTTTATTTTTATTTTTCTTGTTAGCATTTACCATCGTCTGATATGTTATTCAATTGTTTACACTCTGTTTCCTCCTCTAGAATGTGTGTGTGTTTATTGCTCTAGTACTAGCATCTAGAACAGTGTTTGGTATATAGTATGTGTTCAATAGATATTTTTTGAATAAAAATAATGAAAGCTCGGGCTTCCCTGGTGGCGCAGTGGTTGCGCGTCCGCCTGCCGATGCAGGGGAACCGGGTTCGCGCCCCGGTCCGGGAGGATCCCACGTGCCGCGGAGCGGCTGGGCCGCTGAGCCATGGCCGCTGAGCCTGCGCGTCCGGAGCCTGTGCTCCGCAACGGGAGAGGCCACAACAGAGGGAGGCCCGCATACCCCAAAAAAAAAAAAAAAATAATAATAATAATAATAATAATAATGAAAGCTCTATAGATTTAAAATAATAGTATTGGATGGAGCCTTGGACTTTCAAAATGAATCCCATGGAGATCCACTCCATGTGGAGAGAGTATTATTTCTTATACTTACAGGTCAGTTGGACCACTCTGATTTTATTTGCTGTGTCCAGGAGGGGCTAGAGGTAAGATTGTATTTGCAAAGTAGGGTCAACTTAAAAAGAATTTGGGAATCGCTGATACAGGCCAAATCACACATTGAGTGGATGGATAAACTGAGGTCTAGCAAGGGGAAGATGTTTACCAGATCACTCAGCCGGTTAATGACAGTGTCAGGCCCAGGACACAGCTCACTCACTGATTTCCTTTGCATAATTGGGATGTAAAGATCGGCCAAGGTGACTTAATCAGACCTTGCTTCTTCCATGAACTGTGGAGCCAGGACACTGAAATGAAACTGAGTTCAATGACAGGAGCACCTCCTTGTTAATAAATCCTCCTCTGTGACACCAAGGTGGAAAATTCCAAGATCTGACTCTTTCTGACTGGCCAAGTCCATTCCCCTGTCTGATTTCTTGCGCACGTGTGTGTATTTATATTCTGTCAAGTATTGTAGGTGGCAGATTTCATTCAGTTGTGACCAACTCTTATTAGATAGTCAGGCACATGTGGTTTGGGGCCTTGTATCAATGGAGGGTCCCTCTGCTACAAATAAGAAGCACCCAATGGATATTCATTATCTCACAGAGGAGGAACTGGGGAAGGGAAACTCCAGGGCTGGGGGGTTCAGTAGTTCAATGACATTATGAAACTCCCAGGTGCTCTTTGTCTTTCTCTGCTGTCATTTCTCAGCATGTCTGTCTTGCTCACTCTTCCTTATGGCCCCATGAGAGCTCCTGGCTCATGAAGATGTCACGAGTGGAGACCGAAAAGGGGACATATCCTTCCTGTGTCCCCTGTTATGAGCAAGGAACAATTAGCTAGAGGTCTGCCTTTGGCATTCTCCCCCACATGCCCATGCTGGAACCAGTTTGCATGACTCACGACCTGAAGGGCGGGGCTGCTGCAGGGAGGGAAAACAAAATCAGAATTCTGTTGGTGTGATGATTAGTTTTACGTGTCAACCTGGCTAAGCTCTAGTGCCCAGTTATTCACCTAAGTTTATGGGTTGCTATGAAGGTGTTTTGTAGATGTGGCTAATATCTATAATCAGTTGCCTTAAGGAAAAAGATTATCCTTGATAATCTGGGTGGGTCTCATCCAATCAGTTGAAAGGCCTTAAGAACAGAAGTGAGATTTCTCTGAGGAAGGAGGGATTCTGCCTCAAGACAGAGCATCAGCTCTGGCCCTTGAGTTTCCAGCCTGCCTGTCTGCCCTGCAGATTTGGGACCTGAGACGCATGCTCAGTACTCAAATGTGCATGTGTGTGTGACCTGAGCTACATACTCAGTACTCAAGTGTGCGTGTGTGTGTGTGTGTGTGTGTGTGTGTGTGTGTAATATATACATTTATTGATTCTTTTTTCTCTCTGGTAGAACCCTCACTGGTACTGTTAACTAGAAAGAAATTGGGGAACGGCTATTAGGTAGAGAGTCAACATTCTTTTTTTTTTTTTTAACCGAACAATGGGGTTTTCAAGAATACATCATTTATTCATTTTTTTATTCATTTATTCAACAAATACTTTGAGCACTTGCTTTTACATTTATTCATAAATATTCTGTGTATTTTCTGGATACTTGAGAGAACAAAACGGCCCAAAAGTCCTACCCTATTTTATTTTTTTTAAATTTTTTTAATTTTTATTTTTTTGCGGTACGCGGGCCTCTCACTGTTGTGGCCTCTCCCGTTGCGGAGCACAGGCTCCGGACGCGCAGGCTCAGCGGCCACGGCTCACGGGCCCAGCCGCTCCGCGGCATGTGGGATCCTCCCGGACCGGGGCACGAACCCGCGTCCCCTGCATCGGCAGGCGGACCCTCAGCCACTGCGCCACCAGGGAAGCCCCCCCTACCCTATTTTAAATCAATGCCCTCTGATATATGTATTCATGTCATCCTAAAATTTACCTCGATAGCACTTATCACAGTGCATTTATACAGTTATTTTGTGATTTAAAAAAAATACATGTGAGGGGCTTCCCTGGTGGCGCGGTGGTTGCGCGTCTGCCTGCCGATGCAGGGGAACCGGGTTCGCGCCCCGGTCTGGGAGGATCCCACATGCCGCGGAGCGGCTGGGCCCGTGAGCCATGGCCGCTGGGCCTGCGCGTCCGGAGCCTGTGCTCCGCAACGGGAGAGGCCACAACAGAGGGAGGCCCGCATACCACAAAAAAATAAAAAATTTTAAAAAAAAATAAAAATAAAAAAAATACATGTGTGGCTCTACCATTGGACCTTCAGTTTTGTTTGGGAAAAAAAAAAAAGCAAATATTAGGATGCATAAGGAGATTTAAACACTGGAGCAGATGTGGTAGATTTCTGGTGCTCGTACATACCTGGCTCTCCTCTCCTTCCTGAGCAGAGAGAGGATGATACTTTCCAATCCCCTGGAAGTAAGGTGGGGCCTTGTGACCAGTTCCATCCAATGGCCTATAAATGGAAATGATGTGTGTCACTTCTAGGCTGAGACGTTTACAAGCTAGCATGGGTTGTGCTTGTCTGTCTCTCTGATATATCCACCCAAAGAGCCATGTATCAAATACCATCACCTTTGGGAGTTAGTACTTTGACATATGAATTCTGGGAGGGACCCAAACATTCAGATTGTTGCAATGGCTCTTTCTAACTGCATGGGTGTTTCCCAGAGAGGGCTGACGGCTGAGAGCATCCACTGATGACCAGCCGTGACACAGCGCCTCAGGCCAGGTAGGGCTCCCATCACCCACTCAACACCTTTTCATTGAGCTCCTACTATGTGCAAGGTACCTGCTGGGTAATAAGTACACAGATGTGAACACTGACCTCAAAGTTTGGGACGGTAGATGCATAAACAGGCAACTGCAATATACCAGAGGTTTTTTTGGGGTTTTGTTTTAATTGAAGTGTAGTTGATTTACAATGTCGTGCTATCTCTGCTGTACAGCAAAGTGACTCAGTTATACACAGAGACATTCTTTTTTTATATTCTTTCCCATGATGCTTTATCACAGGATATTGAATATAGTTCCCTGTGCTGTACAGTAGGACCTTGTTGTTCATACAACTCAACAACAAAAGAACAAACAACCCAACTGAAAAAAAAAAAGACCTTAATAGACATTTCTCCAAAGAAGACATTACAGATGGCCAGTAGGCACATGACAAGATGCTCCACGTCACTAATTATCAGGGAAATGCAAATCAAAACTACAAGAGGTTTTAAAGAAGTATGTGTGCTACTAACAATAGTAACAGTGATTATAATAAATGGTACAAGGTAATGAGCACTTATTCTACACTAAGCCCTCTTTTTAGGTCTTACCGTGTATTACTTTACTCAATCCCTACAACAAATTGTGAAGCAAGTACTAGTATGATTCCCATTTTGCAGATCAGGAAAATGAGGCTCAGAGAATGAAACGATTGGCCTCATTTAAAAAGCTAGAAAACTTAGGTCATAACTCATGTTCCATATTTAAAGCTTTTGCTGGAAATGGCTACATAGCATTGCTTCCTACTATGTGCCTAGTACCGGCCCTAGACCATGATGGGTGCCCTCAGTAAATAACGGTGGATTGAATTAGCAACTGCTACAATAAAGTCAGTACAGGAGCCCCGGGAGGCCGGCAGAGGGGCATTACTGAAACGGTCTAAGCCAGTGGTTCTCAAAGTATGGTCCCTGGACCAGCAGCAAAGGGAAATTGGAAGGCATGCAAATTCTCAGGCCTCCAATCCAGACCCACTGAAGCAGGAATTCTGAGGATGGAGCCCAGGAATCTGCTTTGAAGAGGTCTTCTGGGCATTTCTGATACACAGCACAAGCTCTAGGACCTTGCTTCTCAAAGTGTCGTCGATGGACCATCTGCATCGTATCACCCTCCTGGGAGCAAATGAGAAATGCAGAAGCTCGGATCCCACCCCGGACCTACTGAATCAGAATCTCCATTTTAACTACATCCCCCAAAGATTCTTTCGTAAATTCAAGTTTGAGAAGCACTGGTCCAGACTGTTAGTTTTCAAACTTAGCTGCTCCTGGGAATCACCTGGAGAGTTTTAAAAATGACTGATGCGTGAGTCCTCCCTCTAGAGATTCTAGCTCAGCTGGTCTGGGGTGTGGCCTGGACATCAGACTCTTTAATAAAAACTCCCCAGATGATTGTAATGTGCAGGGGAAGTTGAGACTCGAGGGGATCCAGGACTCTAAGAAGGCTTCCCAGGGAGGCAGCATCTAAGCTCAGCCCTGCCCCCAAGGTGGGTGTGGCTCGGAGAGGGACAGAAAAAGCCAAGAGTGTTTTGGGTGCAGCTGCCACCACTGTTTCTACCTGTCTTCAGTCAGAGAGGAAAGCCTCCCAAATCAAGGGCTGTCAATCCACCCCCTGTTAACAGCCTCAAATTCACGAAAACGCTTCAGGCAAGGGTTCAGAGGCAGGGCAGAACGAGGGAGAGGTTTTATTACATAAAGCCTGCATTCTCCGAGCTGTGCATTCATTAATTTCAAAGTAGGCTGAGTGATGGGGGGAGGTTGGGGCCAACAACACAGGTAATAAAAAGACTTTCAAAAAGTCCCTCCTTTCTTCTTGGCTTGCCTCCCGGCCGACCCACCCAATCACAGTCAGAGAAAAAGGCCAGCCTGTAAGCATCCAGCCTTTGCAGAGGCTGCCAGAAAAAAAGAAACAGGGCTAGTGAGAGCATAGAACTCAAGCGGAGAGGGAATCAGTAGGGCCCGAGAGAGAGGGGCCTCTGGGAGTTTGGAGCGGGTGGTGGAGGGGGCAGGGGTGAGGAAGACGTGGAGGGAAGAGTGACTTGAGAAAAGAAGGGTCTAGATTCTTCAGAGTTGGCCTTCTGGGCTCCAACATGGGAGCCGTTCCCATTGCACCCACTTCCCCACCTCCTCCTCCTCTCATCTCCTGTGACTAATGATTTTGACCCTTCCCCAACCCGATCTGCAATATCTCAGGCCTCTGTCATAGTCGGCTTCCGGCCATCCGCAGGTCAGATGGCTTGGAGCACAGGAGCGCCAGCCTTGCAGCAGTCAAAAGGCAACAGTACGTAGCCAAAGGCAGGTTCCCCAAATACCCCCAGGGCCCAAGTTTTGCTCTCCTTCCTTCCTTTTCCTCTCCTCTATCTTGTTACCATGAATTACCCTTTTTTTTTTACTTCTTTTTTTTAATTGAAGTATAGTTGATTTTCAATGTCTTGCCAATCTCTGCTGTACAGCAAAGGGACTCAGTTATACACATGCAGACATTCTTTTTTTTATATTCTTTTCCATGATGGTTTATCACAGGATATTGAATATAGTTCCCTGTGCTATGCAGTAGGACCTTGTTGTTCATCCATTCTAAATGTTGTCGATTCTTCCTCACTTTTTGGGGCCCCTCTCTTCCAGGCCCTAGCTGAGGAAGAAATGTAAGGCAACGATAAAGTGACAATGCACCAGAAGGAGTTCATCACAGGAACCGCTTTTCAAGAAAGACCCCTTCCAGAGGGTATTTTCGCACGCAGAACATATTCGGAGCCATCACCCCACGTGCTCTTGGAATTCCTCTTGGGGAATGGCCTTTGGAAATGCCTAAATGGACATTTCAAAGCAAAGCACAAAACGCATTATAATTATGCTGTGCATTCATTTTTTAAAAAATTCATGTTTGCACCCTAGTTGTTTGACCCCGAATGAATGTAACTAAGTGAATCACCCATTTTATTCTTTTTTTCCCTTTAATGTCTTTAATGGAGTATAATTGCTTTACATTGTTGTGTTAGTTTCTGCTGTATAACAAAGTGAATCAGCTATACATATACATATATCCCCATATCCCTCCCTCTTGCATCTCCCTTCCACCCACCCTATCCCACCCCTCTAGGTGGTCACAAAGCACCAAGCTGATCTCCCTGTGCTATGCGGCTGCTTCCCACTAGCTATCTGTCTTACATTTAGTGCTGTATATATGTCCGTGCCACTCTCTCACTTCGTCCCGGCTTACCCTTCCCCCTCCCCGTGTCCTCAAGTCCATTCTCTATGTCTGCGTCTTTATTCCTGTCCTGCCCCTAGGTTTTTCAGAACCATTTTTTTTTGTCGATTCCATATATATGTGTTAGCATACAGTATTTGTTTTTCTCTTTCTGACTTACTTCCCTCTGTAGGACAATCGACACTATTTACAATAGCCAGGACGTGGAAGCAACCTAAGTGTCCATCGACAGATGAATGGATAAAGAAGATGTGGCACATATATACAATGGCATAGTACTGAGCCATAGAAAGAAATGAAATTGAGTTATTTGTAGTGAGGTGGATGGACCTAGAATCTGTCATACCCATTTTATTCTTAATGCTTCTCCCTGAGTGATATTCAACTCTTTCCCCAGGTTAAAGCTACCCTCAAAGTTTGCAGATCTAGCCACCAAGAAAGAAATGGTCCAAAAAAAATCAAACAAGAATCTGAAGAATATACTCCTCTTTCCCACCCCCCACTCCCCAGAAATCAACTTCTAAAAATACTCTGAATTATGACAGAATCTTCAGGAGAAATGTCCAGCCTCTGAAAGAGAACTTTGGCAGAGCAATACTGATTTGAAGGGATGCTCTCTAAAATCACAAACTGAAAAAAGCGTTAAGGGTTTTCTTAGTCACGATTAATGAACTCAGTCCCGCTTCCTCTTTTATGTGTACAGTAGTAGCTGGGACAATCCCAGCTTTTAGCAGCTCAGATTTTCCAGGCATCTTTCCTCCTCCCGATAAGCAACAAAGGGAACAAGCACATACTTAACTCAGTATTATAGGATGTGGTTTTCTGTTTTACTTTTCCTCTTTGATTCCTCTCCTCTCCTACCTTGAAAGGAAACACTATTTTCACACCAAGTTAAATCCATTCAACAAGTATATTCTGCATGCAAGGCCCTGTTTCACATGGTGTGTGGGAATCCCAGCCACCTAAGTTGTGTTTTCTCATTTATTTTCCTCTAGGGTGCCAACAGAGAGAAATGGGTTCAGGTTGCCCAGGACACTGTGTTGAGAAGGATTCTGAGGTCCAGATTCAGTGGGAAAGTACACATATGGCTTCTTCCTCCTTACATTTAATAGACATTCAAATATTTTGAATGAATAAGTGGGGGAAAAAAAAGAGAACTGCATCCATAAGTGATGAGACCTACCAGTGGGGCAAGAGGAAGGGAATCACATCATGTCCACCGATTCAAGTGAATTTTTTTTTTTTTTTTTTTTGGCGGTACGCGGGCCTCTCACTGTTGTGGCCTCTCCCGTTGCGGAGCACAGGCTCCGGACGCGCAGGCTCAGCGGCCATGGCTCGCGGGCCCAGCCGCTCCGCGGCATGTGGGATCTTCCCGGACCGGGGCACGAACCCGTGTCCCCTGCATCGGCAGGCGGACTCTCAACCACTGCGCCACCAGGGAAGCCCCAAGTGAACTTTTAGAGTAATACTCATTCCAGATGGTTGCCAGAACAGACTCCCTTCCTATTTCCAGTGTTAAAAGTCAAGTATAGGTGGGTTCCCCACTGAAATAGCTTACCTTGAAGTACATTTTGCCCCGTTCTGCTGAACTAGAATGGCCACACATGAAAGTAAAGAAAACACTAAAGAATTGCTCTAGAATTAAGCAGAATGAAAGAGACATGAAAACTAAATGTAACAAGCAATTCTGAACTGGACTTTTGCTACTGACACCTCATTGAGTGGAACTTGAATGGGATCTGAGATCTACATGGTAACAGTATATCAATGTCAGCTTCCTGATATTTATTGATGATTATAATTTGGTTATATGGGAAATGCCTTTGATTTTAGGAAATAAACATAAAGTAGTCAGGGCTAAAAAAATTTACCTTGTTCACAAATATAAATGACATCTTACCCTGTTGCTCCGAATATGAAGATGAAATTTACCTCCAGCAAATATACCCAGAGTTTCCTAATAAACACTCTGGCCAAAGGAAAAGAAAAAAAAACAGTCGACAGAAATATGTTGGGGAGCTGAATTAATATATTTAGGTCTAGCTTGGCGCTCTTTGTGGCTTGTGCTGAGGAGAAACTTTCCAACTCTCATGAAATATGCTTTAAAAGGAGAGTGTACTTTTGAGATGGCCATCAAACTTTGCAGCAAAAGAACGGACTTCGAACATTCTGAGATCTTAGGTCTTATAATATTATGAGCTGTCACATCCTGGGGCAGTCATAGAGATTTCATGGCTTTTACTTGAGAAGACCAAGAATTCCAGGCACATTTCTAAACTAGTATCTTACCATGAAATACACCTGTCAAAGTTCCTGATTCTTTGAAAGATGTGCTTTTAAAAAATATATGCCCTAGTGGAAGAAACGTTCCCAAATCATAGTTCTCAGGGTCAGGTTTGTGTAAGAAAGTTTTGGTGAACACATAACTGAACAGATGCCGGAAAACCCAAGGCTTTCATTTGAGTAGAGGAGAGGGATTTATTAGACCACTAGATTAAAATTCCTGTATTTAAGACATATTTCACAAACACTTAATGGGGTTTTCCCACCCGTTAAGAGCAAACCAAGGGCACAGTGTTCCATTTTAAAAGGAGCAGTAACTTCACTTCATTTATAGACTAAACTGACAGAAAAAAAAAAAATACCAGGGTAGTTCTGGCCAGAGAAAACATGACTTAATACAAGTGCTCAGGCAACATATTAGAAATAAAGATCTGTCTGTAGCCTTGGTAATTTCTTCTCCTTTTCCTATTTTTGAGAGGGGGTGGTGATTTGGAAGAAAAAAATCCTGTGGTTGGTACCTAATGAAGTTAACACTTCTGGGGCAAGACGTCTATTACATGCAAACGTCATGAATTATAATTACAGAACAACCTGTTTACACATGGAGGAACACAGGGTCAAACAGAAAACCCTGCCAAGAATCTCAGCTTTTGCCTGGGAAATACTGGCAACTGGCCTGAAGCAAATGGTCTCGGGATGGGGCGAAGGCAGGAGGGACAAAGAGATCTGGTTTTAAATCCATACGCTGTTTAGCAAACACACATAAAGGGATTTATCGTGGAGAACCATGGACATTTATCCTTTGGATAAATTGGCCTCAAAAGAGGAAGAGACATCCCCACATCTATCCCACAGAATTACAGACTCTTAAACTGCTGGTACAGGTAGAAAGCAGGTGTAACGCTTTTTCAGGGAAATTTGGAAAAATCTGTAATAAAACCTTAAATAATATGAGTATCCATCTCTAGCAGTACATCCTAAGGAAATAGTTAAGCAATCTTCCAAAAAGATATACATTTACATGCAAGGATGTTTATCGTAGAGCTGTCTACAGGTGTAAAGTATTGGAAAGGAGCTAACTATTCATTGATAGGCAATTGGTTAAGACAGAGAAATCCACAAATGAGATACCATGTAGCCTTTACGAAGCATGACATTTATTTATATGTGTTGCTTAGGAAGATGTCTCAATACATTAGTTTAAATGGCAGGATCTTAAGAAATCCAAAGTATGATTTCATTTTTTTGTTAAAAAATGAATGTATATATGTGTGTATTTTTTTTGAAAAAGGATCAGACTAACATCTACAGGACTACCAAAAACAGTTACTCTTTGTAGGCAGAAAAACGAGAAAATGTCCAGTTGCTACGTATGTCACATTTCCATATTGCTTGGATTTGTAGACAAATGTAGATCACATTATAATTAGAAAAGGCTCTAAAGATATTGCCAGTAAAGGAAAAGAAAGTCTCTTTCAGAGAGTTGATCTCCTTTTCCTCTTCGGACACGCCTACTTTCTAACTTTTGCCAGCTGTTGACACTGGGGGAGTCCATCCTCCGCTCCGTAATGTAAGGACATTCCTTTCCTCCTAGGCTGGTGACGAGGATTAGGTGAGGTAATGTTTGTACAAGGCCTGGCCTGGTGCCTGGCACACATAAGGGGCTCAGCTAAAGAAAAGAGTGAGTGCCTTTTCGATCAAACAGGTGCAGTGCACATGATCTGCACCACGAATGGCTGTAACCACGGGGATGCAGGAGGATGCCTGCTTGGTATCTTGCCTTCTGCTTGGCACTTTCTGGATGATAAACAATCTAGTTGATGTGGTATCTCCACTTAAAGCTGGGAGATGGGTAACCATGATTAGTACCACGTCTAAAGCACCTGCTAAGGGCCAGGCACTGTTCGGGCTCTTTAACGTGATAAGTCATTTAATCATTCAAATCACGACTGTAGATCAACATTATTATTATTATGCCCAGGTTAAGAAACCAAGGTGCAAATAAAAGTTATGTGACTTGGATAAGGTCTCCCGGCTGCTTAGGGGTGGAGCTGAAACTAGAACCCAGAACCCTGGTTTCGGAACCTGAGCTCTGACCCAGCCAAGCACACCCCTGTCAAATAACTAGGGGTGAGGTCGAGGCTAAAGAGGGGAATTCAGAGAAAGGGGCTGGGGCGGGGGGTGTCTGTGGCAGAGGGTCAGCCACTGAAACCTTAGAAAAGACCAGATGCTCAAATTTGAATGAGCATCAGGATGTCCCAGGGGGTTTATTATAACAGGATAGATGGATTCCACCCCCTAGAGCTTCTGATTCAGTAAGTCCAGGGTGGGACCTGAGGACCTGAATTTCTAACAAGCTCCCAGGTGGGATGGGGATGGGTCCAGAATCACTGGGCCCTTAGGGCTGCGCAGCAATCAGACTGACAGGAAGCAACTGCAAGGCAGGGCAATGCCAGCAGCATCTAAATATGCAGCCCCATCCCTATTTCTGATTCCACAAAATGTCAAATCATAGACGTTTATAAGCAAGTGTTCGTTGCTTATAAATACAACCCTATCACCCTTTGATGTCCACATCTGAGTGATGCAGCATTCAAGAAGTGTCTTTCAACAGCCAATCGATGCGATGAAAAGCAACTTCATTTTTTTCTCCACACCTCTTCCCAAAGACATCGCTGAGGACCCAGTTCATCACTGGCCCGACGTCACTTCCTGTAAATCCTTTACCATCTTTCTCACTTCTCTCCCACCTCATGTGCTCAGGGACTTCTCTCCTCCAAACTCTCCCCAAAAGGCCTCTCTTCAGCCCTGGGGGAAACATGCATCGCGTTGCCTTCCTCCTACCCTCCCAAATTCTGTGTCAATAAAGCTCAAGGGACCAGGGTGGCAAGAAAAACACCAAGGAAGTCCCAATCTATGTTCTTTTGACTGTTATTGCTACTAAAAATACTAATAGTCATGAAATCAGGTGGTACATATTTTTTCTATTTTAGCCAGTTAATTTTCTCACATAATTCTACCTTAGTAATTTATTTCTGCAAGACATACACCTAGTCTATTTTTTGGTTGCTGTAGTCTTTTGGGAATGGAACAAGGGAGGCATAAACTCTACCAAATTCCACAATAAAAGAATGAGGAAATCTCCATAGAAGTTTGGGTTTTTTTAATAGATTTTATTTATTTATCTATCTATTTATTTATTTATTTTTGGCTGCGTTGGGTCTTCGTTGCTGTGTGCGGGCTTTCTCTAGTTGCGGCGAGTGGGGACTACTCTTCGTTGCGGTGCGCGGGCTTCTCATCGCGGTGGCTTCTCTTGTTGCGGAGCACGGGCTCTAGGTGCTCAGGCTTCAGTAGTTGTGACATGCAGGCCCAGTAGTTGTGGCTCACAGGCTCTAGAGTGCAGGCTCAGTAGTTGTGGTGCACGGGCTTAGTTGCTCCGTGGCATGTGGGATCTTCCCGGACCAGGGCTCGAACCCGTGTCCCCTGCACTGGCAGGCGGATTCTTAACTACTGCGCCACCAGGGAAGTCCCTGGAAATCCCCATAGAAATTTAAATGATGCAAATTAAAGGGAACTCAAAAGATTAACGAGAATTTTTGCATGTAATTTCTGGGAACCTTGATTTATAAAAATGAATGTAGTCTGAGATTTGATATCATGTTGAAAAATTTGAAAGCTGTAGCCATGTTGTGACGAATCAAATCTTCTTGAATAATAATATTTTGGAAGGGAGAAAGTAGTGCTAATTTTCTCATTGACTTATTTTGGGGAGTCCAGGAAGTAGGTTATAAGCTTCCCAGTCTGTTCCAAAGAAATGTCTTTATTGCCTCCAAATATCAATGGGAAAATGGCCCACTTATTTCAGCTTCAGATCTCCCATCTACTCTTCAGCCAGAGGGCTTTCTTTAATGTTACACTTTGGAGTTTGACCACAGACTTCCCCTGAGAAAATATTTCTACAGCTAAAAGCAGACTGAAGACCACTGACAGAGGTCATTTCCATTGTAAAAACATGCATCTCCTGTCCTGGGACTCAACAAAACTATTTTCAACTTTAATGAAAAAAAAAAAGGGCATAAACATTTTTATTTTTCCTGACATCTCTCGTGAAGGAAAAAAGAGAATTACTCATCATCGAATTAAACCATGGTTTTGTATCTTTCAGGTTTATGGGAAAATAAGAACCTCTCTCTCTTGCTTTTACCTCCGAGTCATCACCCCAAGCCCGGCAAATCCACAGTCCGTTTGCCCCTGTTCACGGCCCTAAGGACGATGTTATAGAAAGGAGCCGGCTGTCTTCCCTTAGGTCTATTCCAAAGATTATACACAAAGCGCTGGTTTCCATATTTCTCTGAATATACCATTACATAAACACCATGCATGAATTCATGTAAACCAGTGACTTTCAATCCTCACTGTACATCCGAAGCTCCCGGGAGCTTGTAAAAAAAAAATCTAGATTCCCAGCATTCATGCCAGATCTACTAAATAGAAGCTCCAGGGATAAGTTCTGGGCATATTTAAGAAACAGTAGCATGCTCACAGTTTTCTCGTTCTTTATCCTGAAATGGGATCACAGTCAATACCATGGAGGGAAACTGGCTGCACAAAGTCTGAAGACAAAAGGTTGCTCATCACCCATTCAGACACCAACAGGGAGGCATGTCGGGGAGCCTAGGAGCTACTGAGCATGCTCTTACCCTTGGCACCTAGGTCCTTCCAAGGTCAACGTAGTCTGTGGAGTGCCATCTTGGCTGTTTCACTCCATGTCATATGCTGCCAATTAATTCAGATAAGGCTCCTGGGGAGAAAAGTCATGGTCTCCTTAAACAGTATTTCCCAAGTGTGGGTTTCCTGTGCAATACCCAGTAGAAAATGGATTTCTGTGGTCAAGTTCAGGACGTGCTGTTAACACTCATCCCCACTTTAAGAGGCACCAGGTACTAAGGCTCTGAAAAGTCCCGCAATAAAGAAATCTGTTTACGCAGCATTCCCCACCCATATTTGATCAAGGAATTCTTTTCCTATCAATACCCCTATCAGTAGCAGAGAGATATGCTTTGGCAAATGCTGATCCAGACTGTGAACTGCTGAACATAGGGTCCAATATCCCCCTGGTCTTTGTACTCCTTAAAGCAACCAGAGACCGGAAGGAATCGAGGCAGCATGCAGGGATAGGAAAGACGTGGGTTGGACGAAGGGATTTAGAATCATGATAGTAATCAGAGAACTTGAGTGAAATTGCCTACGTTGCTCCTGAAAGCATCTCAGCCAGGCTGGTGGTCCAATGTCCTAATTAGCTAATGGGCAGAGAAGGGTTTTACATGTTTAGAAATGAGGGCTTGTCGGATCAGCACTCAAAGATACTTTTTTTTTTTTTCAATTGCCATTTTCCTCTCAGAACGCGATTCTCAAACTTTAGCGTGCATCAAACCCCCTGGAGGGTTTCTTAAAACACACATTGCTGGGCCTCACCCTCAGAGCATCTGATGTAGGTCTGGAGTGGGATCTGAGAATTTGCATCTCTGATGAGTTTCCAGGTGCTGTTGCTGCTACTGGTCTGGGGACCACACGTTGGGAGTGAA
This sequence comes from Physeter macrocephalus, assembly GCF_002837175.3. NCBI lineage: Eukaryota > Metazoa > Chordata > Mammalia > Artiodactyla > Physeteridae > Physeter > Physeter macrocephalus. Next base: position 13,222,014 of record NC_041232.1, on the reverse strand, counting down.
TGTTCTAGAACAACAGAAGAGAGCAAGAGGATAGGAAGTGATGGAGAACGAAGAAAGAACCAAAAGAAGAGGGAGGATAGAAGGGAGAAGGAGGGACAATGGGGAGATGGGGAGAATGAGAGGTGAACGTGGGAAAGGGGAAAGAGAAAGACTGAGAGAGGGGAGCTAGGACGAGGGATGACACTAAAAGAAGGAACGGCTTCCCTGGTGGCGCAGTGGTCGAGAGGCCGCCTGCCGATGCAGGGGACACGGGTTCGTGCCCCGGTCCGGGAAGATCCCACATGCCACGGAGCGGCTGGGCCCGTGAGCCGTGGCCGCTGACCCTGCGCGTCCGGAGCCTGTGCTCCGCAACGGGAGAGGCCACGACAGTGAGAGGCCCGCGTACCGCAA
>NC_041232.1:13219098-13221495 GCF_002837175.3 Physeter macrocephalus | reverse complement strand
GTGGCCGCTGAGCCTGCGCGTCCGGAGCCTGTGCTCCGCAACGGGAGAGGCCACGACAGTGAGAGGCCCGCGTACCGCAAAAAAAAATAAAAAATAAAAGAAGGGAGATGAGGGGGGAGAGAGAGAGAGAGAGAGAGAGAGAGAGAGAGACGGAGATAGAGCTGCTTGAAAAAAATGCATTACAGTTGTCAAGGTGTCAGTGCTAGAATCTGGGCGAAGGACCAGTGGGAGCTGAGCCTTGAGCGTTTGCAGGGCCACCTACTGTACGTACAGCTAGAAGTTTCCCATCCATACTTGTTGGTGGATATTCCTGGGTTTGGAGTTTCCCAGTCTCAGCTTAGTGACACCAGCGGATCTGGAAGCAAATCTGGCTCCGGCTAAGGGAGAAAGCCATGAAAAAGGAGGACAGAGTTCTCCAATGGCCTCCTTTTCTCATCTTACTGGCCCCCCTCCTGGGTCTTGTTAGATCCTGGATCTCCTTACCAACTGTCCCTCTGACCCAGGAAAACTGCCAACTCATTCTGGAACCAACTGTCCGACTCCAGGCATTTCTGCTCCCCGCTGCTGGCCCGGACACATCCCCCAGCCAAGCCATGCCCAAGAGTTCCCAGAACGCCCCTTTGAGGCCATACCGGTCCTCATCCCCCGGGTCAGACAAACAAAATGCAATCTTGAGGGTCAGAGGAGACCCCACCAGGGGCTGCTGATGAAATTCACATATTCCTGGGGCTGCCTTCCCAGCAAGGAAATTTGTAGCATCAGAACCTGGGGCCACCTCCACGTGAGGAAATCCAAGTGGGTGGAGAGAAGCCGGGGCTTAGCTATGTCACCTGGTTCAAAAGAGATACGCACTGGTCCCTGGAGATGCACTGTGTTGTAGCGATGGTGGGATAAACAGGCTGAGGAATTGTAGGCTCAGCCTGGGAAGCCAGCAGGGATGGCAGTGCCTCTCTCCCCTGGAGGTGCAAGAAATCCTCCCTATAAATCAAGGAAATTAAATAGAGTGCAGGGTTTAGAGGCATTGCTCAGATGCCTAATCCGGATCCCAGGGTTGCTGAAAGGACCGCCACGCCCAGCCAGAAGAAAACTGTTTCACAGGCTTTGCTCTCCCAGGAGCCCAGCGAGGAGGCTGGACCCAGTGACAATTCAACTGGTGGAGCTTCTTTGCAATCCCAGGGCAGAGGAACGCTGGAAAGGGACTCAGAGACCCTTTCCTCTTCCTGCAGAGAAACTGAGGCCAGATGCAGAGAAGGCACTTGTACAGAGGCATTCGGGGTTACACAGGGACTAGTTATCACCTGAATGCACAGGCACACACAGTTGCACCTGCAGGTGAAAACTGGAAACTGTGTCAGGGAACAAGGGGTTTGCTTTTAGAACCATGGGCCTGTGCAGAGTAATGCAGGGCAACAGAGGAAGGCGCCTACTTGAGGCAGGATGCATCTTGAAAATGAACAAGCAATTGACGAACACACTTCTTTTCCTATTGTAAAGTTAGGCAAGACCGTGTATCACTTTTTTTGGAAAATGTAAAATGTTTCAAATAAGCAGGCAAGCGAAAGCAAACCCTACCAGGAGGAATGGCTTCAGATTTTGGAGCATTTCTGATGCATCGGACAGGAGACCAAGCCCTTTCCTTCAGTCATGTCACTTAATCCCCACAAGTGCCAAAAGGAAGTGCTTTGGTTGCAGCCATTTTTCAGAACGGGAGAGAAAAGCCCCGAGAGGTGAAGGTGATTGCTCGGGATCAAAATCTAGCCTCTCTGCGCTTTTCACTTAATCCTCTCAAATGAGCGTTTTTTTCAGTGACAGAAGTTATTCTTCTACGACATCACGTGGCTACCTACAATTCGGGTGGTAGAATAGACACAGTATCTTTGATGGCAGGACTGCAAACTTTTTCTTCGAAAGCCAGAGAGTCAATACCCTCTCCTTTGCAGACCCCTGGTCTTGTCACAAGTCCTTGACTCGGCCTTTGTAGCAGGTGAAAGCAACAACAGGCAATACGTAAACCGTGGGCACGGCTGTGTCCCAATAAAACTTCATTTACAAAATCAGGAGGTGAGCTGGATTTGGCCTGTGGTCTGTAGTATTGCCTAGTTTGCCATCCCACGCCCCGCAGCACTGCCAGCGCCTTGTTGCCAATGCGTAATAATAACAGTCATCATTGCTGTTGTTTCTGTTGCTGTTATACAGTATAACAAAATAGCTGTGACAAGATAGGGTCTTGTATCTGCAAGCCAGCTCATCAAGCACAGACAACAAATCCTGGAGAGCAGTGATTCTCAAGCTGTGCTGTGTTTGAGAATCTATGGAGCTTGTTAAAATCGCGGCGGGGAGGGGGGCTTCCCGGGTGGCGCAGTGGTTGAGAGTCCGCCTGCCGATGCAGGGGACGCG
>NC_041232.1:13200238-13218864 GCF_002837175.3 Physeter macrocephalus | reverse complement strand
AACAGTGAGAGGCCCGCGTACCGCAAAAAAAAAAAAAAAAAAAAATGCAGCGGGGGGACACCCCCCGCAGAGAATCTCATACAGACAGGCTGCATTAGGGCCCAAGAATCTGAAATTTTAATGAGAACTCTTAAGGTGGCCCTGATGAAGAGGCTGGGGGTCCACGTTTAGAAAAACACCTCTAGATGGGTCATGGGCTGGAAAGCGAGAAGAGATGTCTTGGGGGAGACAGGCCAGCATTTGGAGTAGGGAGGAACAAGGTGGCACCCCTAGCAGGATAGCTCTTGGGGCCTTGTGAGGATCTCCCTGGAAGGGACAGTGACAGGGTTGAGTGGTAAAAAGAACAGCTCACTAGAAAAGCATCTACTATGTGCCAGGTGATTCCCATGGGTTAACTCAACAACTCAAGTCCCTTTCCCCCAGATTAGAACGGTGACAGGAGGAGCAGAGCTTGACTAAGTTGCTCAGCTTGCCGGCATCGGTCTGTAATCTTGCCCCTTAATCACAGAACCTGAACAAGGACCTGAGTTTGAGAGATTGGAAGATTGGGACACAGAGGACGAGCAAAGCTCAGAACGAAGGAGGAACTCACCGTGTTGGAGGCTCAAAGAGGTCCGTACAGGGAAAAGCTGGGCTGCCCAAAGAGCTCTGGATTCCGCTGATGGGCTGATTTCCCAAGGGCCTCTAGGGTAAGTTCTAGAATTTCCAATTCCAAGCCAGGGAGGAATGAGTCTCAGAATCAAGGTCACCCAAGGTGACCCACTCTACCCACAGTGTACCTGCATCAGGCTCCTGATCCCTGACTTACCTGCTGTGGTCTGGCAAAAAGATCCCAGCAACTTTATCCTTTCACTCGGTGGCTACGCATCTGCATACAGCTGGCACTTAATAAATGCTTGCTGATGTCCTCTGGTACCCAAATCATTTTCCTTTCTCTCTTACAGAGTTTTAGCACTGAGAGTCACACAAGCCAAGATTTACTGTAGGCTTGTCATGGGTGGACACCTTCTGTACTAAATGTGCTACATTCACGGAAAATAATTCAATCTTCAAGCATCCTGGTGGTAACCATGAGATAATTCGTGTGTATTTTGCAGAAGTTCTGTGTCTGCAAGATGTTATACTCATTCTAGAGAGGTCTGAGCCAAGTCTCAGGTGGGTTAAGTGATTTTTTTCCCCAAAAATTGTAGAGTTAAGAGGTAGAGGAGGTAGTATTTGAATGATTTGTTTAACCTATTTAGCCACCATGTCACAAGCCTCTCTAGTTTCCAAACATTCTCTCGTGTATGCTCTCCTTTGCTTCTTATAGCAGTCTGTGGCTTGTTAGGGTAAGGTGGTGGTCCTTCAAAGTGTGACTTCTAGACGAGAAGCGTCCACAGCACCTGAACTTGTTAGAGGTGCAAATTCTCAGGCTCTTTCCCAGATCCAGTGACTCAGAAACTTGTGAGGAGGAACACCCAGCAGCTTGTCCAAGGATCCACAGGAAGTGGTAGTAGGGCTGCCTCTTAACACCATTGTTCGGGCTTTCTCATCAGAATCACCTGGGAAACACTGCTTTTCCCTAGACCTTGTAACTCAGGATCTCCAGAGCTGGAGCCCCAGAATCTGCATTTTCACAAACTCCCAGGAGACTCCAGAGTTTGCAGATTACCTCCAGAGCTTCCACTGGACTAGAATCACACAGCACATTCCTCTTCCCACTACCAAATTTCCTTCTTTCCTTTGTCCCCAGACTCCCTGGGCAGGGTACAAACTACTTATGTACAACTAACCAGTTGTAGAGAGGCGCCTTTTGGTGTGCAGGGAAATCAAACTAACCAGTTGTAGAGAGAGGCCTAGTTTGGTGCAGGGAAATCAGAAGAACCCAGGTACCCTGCCTTACACCTCTGAGTTCTTAAGCTGTTTCATTAAAAGAAATTACAAGTCGTCTACAGATGTTTATTGTAAGACTTTCAAACACTATAGAACTTTACAGATTTTTTAAAAGGGAAAGCTGTTTTTCTCCCGACCCTTACCCCCATATCCACCCTCAATTACTGTTCACGGTCTGGTGTGTAGCTTTCCAGACGTTTAAAATGCGTATTTAAATATATATATATATGCACATGCACACTCAGATGATAATTCAAAACAGAAATGGGACTGTATTATTCTTATCATACTGTGGCATGACCCTCTTAACAGGATATTGTGTACATACTTCTCTGTGTATGGTGTGTTTTTCAGGGCATACATACATAGCCTCTTCTTGCTAAAGGTTATAGGGTATTCCACTTCCAGAAGTATCTTAGTTAAATTAATTAGTCTCCAATTGATGGGGATTTTTGTAGCCTTTATTTTTCACTTTTACAAAACGTAGGACCCTAAACATCATCAGTCACCTTGAAGAGGAAATCCTGGGATCCTGCCTTCTGTCCACTTGACGATCCTATTCTATCCTTTTCCAGTCAGACTCTTCTACGCCTAAGAGAAAAACTGACACAGAATGACAGCTACTTGTTGTCATTTCTGTTGTGTTTTTTTTCTCCTACCCGCTTCTCGAGGATTAGGGAAGGTAGGAAACTGAAATGAAAATTTTTCCTTTTCATTTCTTTTTTTTTTGCCCAGGTGGGATGATTGGTATGAATGCCAATGTGAGCTTCAAGATGGGCTCTGGGGCGATACTGTCCATACCATTTTTCGAGGGAGGGGAGCTGTTTTTCCTGATTGAAAGATGTGGCCGTTGGCAGAGACAGGTTAAGTGGGTGACTTTTCCCAGGTTGAGCAGGAATCATGACAGAGACTGGGTTAGCTGCTCTCCATTGCTTGGTGTCCTTTTTCTTTCTTTCTTCCTTCCTTCCTTCCTTTCTTTCTTTTTCTTTTTTTCTTTCCTTCTTTCTTTCCAGATGAACAATAATTCTAATTTCATTTTTATTTCCCAATTGAACTTCTAGTATGAAGCCCCACTTGCCAGAAATTAATCTCATTCTTTTTTTTTAATTTAATTTAATTTTTTTAGTTTTTTGGCCACACTGCGCAGCATGCAGAATCCTAGTTCCCCGACCAGGGATCGAACCCGCACCCCCTGCACTGGAAGCGTGGAGCCTTAACCACTGGACTGCCAGGGAAGTCCCAATTTCACTCTCTTTTGATGTTCTGCAGCCTCTTCCTTGAAGCTGATTCTGAAATCTGGAGTCTTTATATGATGGCAAGGTATGGGATGGAGATGGTATTGAATTTACCAATTGAATGTATTACATTTATTCAGTGTAATCTGTTGATGGGGACATCCATCAAGAGTGAAATCTTCCTGTATGGCTTGCTGTTATTTTCTGAGGTCCCCCCAATCCCATGTGATTTCAGTATAAAAGCTGCACTGCCACCCCCTCACCCTCCCCCAGCTCCCTATGACTCAGTCCCCTACTCGTCCCTGAGTCATTCGAGAATGGAAATCATGAGCAAAACCTGGCTTTCACCCAGGCGGTGACAGAACACATCCAGAAAATCAGGGATTCCCCATTCTGCCAGGGAGGCGTGAGTGGAGACAGCTGATTCTCCATGGTCAGGAGGGAGATGTTTCAAAGCTCCAGGCCGCTGGGGTTGGCAGGAGAGCCTGTTGTTTTGGGAAACTGCATTGTTAACACTTGTGAGAGCACAGACCGTCTTCAAGGCAAGAGAAGTAACAGCTGAAATAGACAATGCAACAGTGGTGAGCCATGACCTCACGACCCATCGGGGTCATCCTCTTAATTATCCATATGTTAAAAACCCATTTCTCTTCTTTATCAATAATAATAGCTAATTTTGTTGTTATTGTTGCTGTAAAAACAGCTACTCTGTTTGGGGCACTTAGAATGCTTTATTCCCTCAAATCCTTAGGACAACACTTTTGATGGGCGTTGTTGTGATCTTTATTGTAAATTAAGGAAACGGAGGCTCAGAAAGGTTAATAAGCACTTTGTTACACAGTTAAGAGAATATGGCCCCCAGGGCTGGTGAATGATTGTGGTCAGCACAGAATTAATAGTCCCAATGCACATGAACAATCATTACTAAAAAGGGACAAATGCTTCTGGCCTCAAAGCTTGTATTAGTTAACTACTGCTGTGTGACAAATGACCCCAAATATCAGTGGCTGAAAACTACAGACATCTATTATCCCACAGTTTCTGTAGGTCAACCATCTGGGAGCAGCTGAGCTGGGCAGTTCTGGCTCAGGGTCTCCAGTGAAGTTGCTGTCAAGTTGCCAGCTAGGCTGCAGTCTCATCTGAAAGCTTGTCTTGGAGAAAATCCATTTCCAAGATCACTCATATGGCTGTTGGCAGGAGGCTTAGCCCTCATCAAGTGGGTCCCTCTATAGGGCTGCCCCCAAAATGGCTTCTCCCAGAGCAAGTCATGAGAGAGAGAGAGAAAGAAACAGGGAGACGGGAACTGCAATCTCTTTTCTTACCTCATCTCAGAAATGATACACCACCACTCTTGCTGTATGCCACTGGTCACACAGATCCACCCTGGTGCAACGTGTGAGGGGACCATAGAAGGGTAGGATGCTGGTGGATGTCCTGGGGGCTGGCTGCCACATAAGGCTGCATCTCATTACGAGAACGTCTGAGGGCTCAGTATCCTTTGCTTCTTTTTCCTCTCCGTCCACCATTTGGACCAAATTCAGATGTATTTTTTTTTAAAAACAGAGATGCTTCTCATCAAAGTGTGGGGAGATTCAATCTTGATTCTTCACAAGAATATCACCCAACAGACTTCCTTCCTGTCAACTCAGTCCGCTCAGCAAATGAGCAGTTTACATTATCCTTTGCCTTAACCTCTTGAATCCAGGATGCTGGTTGTTCCAGCTCTGCCTCCATCACTCCACCCCCCCATCTCAAAACCAACTCTCCACCCTGCTTGACCTCTCTGTCCCAGAGGCTGAACCATGCAGACTATAAGACCTGCATTCCCTTGACACTGGATTTCAACTGAGTTTGCCCAACAGGAAGCACCAGCTGGAGATCGGAGGATGGAGAGAGAGGGGTTGCGGTGTCAGTGCCTCTATCCCCTCTCTGCTTCTGCATCATCATTCTGAGAATGGTTGTGGCCCTCCATGTCTACACCTCTTATTGGGCGGCGCCCCCCCCCACCAGCCCCCGCCCGGCTCCAACTCTCACGGGACCCTGACGCCTTCATTTTCCTCCACTGCCCCTTCCGTTCCAGGGTTGTTAACAACTTCCTGCTGTTGGAAATCCCCGAGTCCTTTACCATCCCCTTCTGGTTCTTTTTATCAGGCTCACACCTCTGTAAATAACCCCTTTAGAGATGTCTCTGAGAGTAACCATCTGAATGGAATTCTCTTTTCTGCTGGGAACCCGGCTCATAGAGAATGAAATGGCCTCTGACTTCCACACCTTTATTTCCTCACATTTCAAGACAATCCTTTAACTATGTGCCATTGTAGAGAGAAGGGCATAGGGCTTGTTTTAGGAGACACAGGACTTGAGAATCCTTGAGCCATATCAGGGAGTATAAATACGTTGGATTTCTACGGCCATGACCATGACTACTGCATCACTCCGCTGGGGTCATCAAGAATTTTATGGACGTTTAATGTAGAATGCATGCGTGTGGGCTTTCAAAGGATTCCCAGCAGATGATTACTTAAGGCACTGAGATTTGAGGAGCCTGAGGCAGTTCTTCCTCACCCCCAAAATACCACCGTCCTACCAAAATTGATCACAGTTTGCTATCTGGGTCATAGAACACTGTGTATGGCCTCCTCTTTATGATACTTTAAAAAATAAGAGTCTTTATTAGTTTTTCCTTCTGGAGAAGGATAGTTAAATAAATCCAGATTTTAAAACTTCTTTTCCCCACTTTGATGAATCCTTGCTCTGGAGCCCAACTCCATCTGCACCAAGAAACATCACAGCTGAAGGCCCCGATAGGATGGTTCCCACTCCTGGTGGGTCCCTGGTATACAATCTGGTGGGCCCAGGAGGGGGGCTGAGGGCTGGCTTGTCCCTGAGTCTGTGACTGCCTTCACGACTGCCATGTCCAGAGCGCCCTGCATCCTTACAGATAACTGACATCCCGAGTCCTGACCGATTCTTAGGATCCCTATTTCCTTGCTGAGTGACTCCATTCATTTATGTATTTGTTCATTTATGTATGTATTCAACAACTACTTATGGACTCTGGTGGTTCTAAGCGCTGGAGAAGTAACAGTAGACAAAATGGACATTATAGAGACACTATAAGTAACCTGTGTAGCATGTTTGAAAGGGAAGAATAAAGCAGGGTGGAATGGAGTGGGAGGTACAGATGAGGTTGGGATTTTAAACGGGATGTGGTCAGAATAGGCTTCCGTGAGGTGACATCTGAGCAATCAGTTGGGAGTGAGGGGACGTCCCAGCCTGCTGTGCTGGGGAAGAGTGATCCAGGCAGAAGGACAGCTTGTGCAAAGGCCCTGAGGCGGCAACCATAGGTTAGAGGAACTGCAAAGAGGACTGTGTGTCTGGAGGGGAGGGAGGGGAGGGAGGGAAGGAGAGGTGTAGGAGATGAAATCAGAGAACAACAGGTGGAGGGTAAGGAATGATGGAGCCTTTCGGTCAGAGTAAAAAAATTGATTTTTATACTCTTTAGTCTAATGAAAAAGAAGATTCAGTGAAACACTTCAGAAACCCTCTCTGTACATTTATGGAAGTGCTGAACACAGAAAGGGGCTAAAGCATCTTTCCACTTTGGGGAGAAGAGCTGAGATCATTATGCAGATAAAGCAAATAGGATGTCTCAGCTGGTCCGTGTACGAGTGCACACGTGTGAGCGTACGTGTGCACACACACACACACACACACACACACACACACACACCATACTCTCCTAGAAACAAGAGTGATATAAACAGAGAAATGGCGACGGTGGCAGCCTGGAGCCTTGGGCTGATGTCGGGGGAAGCCGCAGAACTAATGCTAATGAATTCTGATGATTTGGAGCAGTCATTAAACTAATAAACCCATCTGCAAATTAGCGCAGCGGCTGCAGCCAGCGAACATTTAATCAAGCCTCCTTCATTATTTTAGACACGGCACACTTGGCGGAAGTGACTATAGGAGACATGATCGGGGACCTTCATCGGATGATTTTATCACTTGCCTGCCAGAGCGTGAAGGAGTCGGTGTGATGAAGTTGCTCTGTAGGTTTTTTCCCTGCCAGAAGGGAATGCCTGGGAAGGCCAAGCCTTCTTTTCCTCTCTAATTACAGGATGCCCTTCTTTTCACAAATACCTTGTGATGCATTCGTTGTTTACTATTTTGAGCTTACTTCTTAAGTTTTGTTATTTGACCCCCATCTTCTAAAGGAGTGGCTTTGCTTTGGTTCCTCCCATTATCTCCCCACCTCTCTCTTCTCCCCAAACTTGATTCCTGTCCCCAACCTCCCCCCGCCTTTTCTCAGTCACTCAGTCCTTGAAAACCTCAGGTCAGGCAATTCCCAGCACGGAGCAGGGAGGATGGTGGGGTCCCAAGAGGGTCCTGATTCCTCTCTTGAAATGTCCAGCCAAATCCCTGTTCATCACCTGTCCCCTCGTCCCCCGAAATGCCACCCTTGCTGACCAGTTCGCATTATTATCTGTGATCTAATTACATTAGGGTGACCAATTTGTCCAGGATTTCCTGGGACTTTCCTAGTTTGAGCAATGGAAGTCCCACATCCAGGGAAAGCCCTTAGTCCCTGGCAAACTTGGACAGTTGGTCATCACGTCAGAGAGTCACCACCATTTCTGTCTCATATTGGGCTTGTGCTTCCCAGGTGTAATTTGGCTTCGTGTATAATTTTTATTATTGATAAAGGATGAAATGTTAACAGTTCCTAATAAGTCTCTTTCTCTCTCTCTCTCTCTCTCTCTCTCTCTCTCTCTCGCTCGCTCTCGCTCTTCTTCTCCCCCTCCCTCTCTCTGTCTCTGTCTCTCTCCTTCTCTCTCAATCTGTGTGTGTGTGTCTCTGTCTCTGTCTCTCTCTCTATCTCTGTCTCTCTCTCTCTCCCCCCAACACACTAGCCTCTAACCCACTGTATGTTAAAGTAGGTGGACTTTGGCTAGAGATTATGGTTAGATTTAGTCAATGTTTTAACTGAAGTATAGTTGATTTACAATATGGTGTTCGTTTCAGGTGTACAGCAAAATGATTCAGTTATATACATATTTCTAAAGATTATTTTCCATTATAGGTTATTACAAGATACTGAATATAGTTCCCTGTACTATACAGTAAATCCTTGTTGTTTATCTATTTTATATATAGTGGTGTGTATCTGTTAAGCCCATACTCCTAACTTATCCCTCCCCCCGCTTCCTCTTTGGTAACCATGAGTTTGTTTTCTATGTCTGTGAGTCTGTTTCTGTTTTGTATATAGATTTATTTGTATTATTTTTTAGATTCCACATATAAGTGAGATCAAGATTGATTCACTTTTGCAAACTTATGGTTACCAAAGGGGAAAGGGGGAGCAGGGGTAAATTAGAAGGTTGGGATTAACGTACACACACTACTCTATATAAAGTAGGTAACCAACAAGGACCTAATGTATAGCACAGGGAACTATACTCACTATTTTGTAATAACTTATAAGGGAAAAGAATCTGGAAAAGAATAGCTATATATACATATATATATAACTGAATCACTGTGTTGTACACCTGAAACTAACACAACATTGTGAATCAACTATACTTCAATTTAAAATAAAAATTCACAAAAGGACAAAGTGAAAAAAAGAATCAGAAAAAGAATAGCTATACATACATATACGTATAACTGAATCACTGTTATACACCTGAAACTAACACAACACTGTGAATCAACTAGACTTCAATAAAAGAAATCGAAAGAAAAAAATTTATTCAGTTTTGAATCCTCTGAAAGTTTGCGTGAGATGTGTGTGTGTGTGTGTGTGTGTGTGTGTGTGTGTGTGCGCGTGTGAGAGAGAGAGAGAGAGAGAGAGAGAGAGAGGGATGGGGGGAAGGGAAAGGGAAAGATATTGCATATTTTTTTTCTAAGAAGAGGTTCAAACATTCGTCAGCTTCTCAAAGGGGTTTGTAACCCAGAAAGGTTAAGAACCGTGGCTCTGGGACATCCTGAAGTAAGGATGGGGGCGAAAGAAAACACAGTCAGAAACAGAATCTCAGCCTGCCCATCTTCTGTCTTTCCTTCTTCGCTTCCCTCTCCTCTCTTTGCTTTCTCTCTCCTTCTCACTTTTGTTCTATTTTTCTCTTTTCCTCTTCTCCCTCTCTCTCATCTCCTCCCTTGCCCTGTCTTCCTCTCTCTGCTTCTCTCTGTATCTGTTTCTCTCATCAAGAGGATTAAATGAGAGAATGTACAACGCCTAGCTTCTGATAACATTCAATCAAATGTTTTGTTATGTTTGTTACCATGCCTGGTAAATTCCATAAACACGGTTGCATACAACATCCTGATTTTTAAAAGATTCAAATTGTCTTTCCTTAGTGCATGGGTGGAAGGAAGGATGGGTTCCCAGCTGGGAGGTGCTGACGTGTCCTTGTTCAGATACAGACCGGGGGCGTAGGGAGCTTGAACGTCACGTTCAGGATGCCCCGGGGGTCATCCTCGGTGGTCCCTGGCCTCATTCCCAGGCCTGCCCCGCACCAAACGCTTCCTTCTTAGGCCCTAGCCTAGATGGCTTGAGGGCAACTGCCGAACTTCGGTTTTTCCTTATTACAAAAAGAAGGATAATCCCTGTGTTTTCTTCCTAATGGGAGGATTTGGGATGGAATGAACAAACATACTGGGAAGCATTCTCTAGAGGCAAAGAACATGGTGAAGAGTCTGGTCATCACTTTGCTTACCCTCAGGTATTTCCTTTCCTCTGCCTTGAATAGAAGTGGAAAGTGTGTATGTGTGTGTGTGTGTGTGTGTGTGTGTGTGTGTGTGTGTGTGTGTGTGTTTCCTTATGCAGAACCATCTCCCCATACTTCTCAGAGGCAGTGGTCCTGTGGAGGCATAAGAGAGATAGTGGAAGAGGGAGCATTCATCCTACAAAAAAAGAATTCAAAGCTAATCGCTGTTCTTACCTTTGCAAACACTTCTGTCAGGTTGGAGGCTCAGGGAATCAGGGCACGAAGCTGCAGAGACTGAGCAAAAGAGGCATTAAGTAAATAAACACACCATTTGAAGATGATGAAGTGGTTGACGGGAACCTCGCTGTGGGTGGGTTAATTGATCAATATTTGCTGAATTCTTGTATTAGATGCCATCCTGAGTCTTTAGAAGATGTCGTTCTTGCTGCAGAGATAATGGAAAAGGTCTTTAGAAAGCCAAGCCTCCTGTCCAGACATGTGGCGGTTTATTCCTTTTCTGAAACGATAATGCCAGTTACTATTGATTGAGAATTCAATGGGTGCCAGGCATGCCATGGGCATTACTTCATGGAATTCCCATGTTGGTGTCCACAAGGAAACTGAGACTCAGAGAGGCTCAGTGACTTACCTGCTGGAGCTCAGCTTTCTGTGCCTTTCTTCACCTGAGTATCAGTCAGGATGGGCTGATACTCAGTATCAGCACACTGCGATCTCTAATGTGCACACAGATCCCCTGAGGTATCTTGTCAACATGCAGTTCTGCATCTGTGGCTCTATTTCTGTTTTGTAGATAAGTTCATTTGTACCCTTCTTTTTAGATTCCCCATATGAGCGATACCATATGATATTTGTCTTTGTCTGACTTACTTCACTCAGTATGAAAATGAACTTATGGTTACCAGGGGGTAAAGGGTGGCGGAGGGATAAATTGGAAGATTGGGAGGGACATATACACACTACTATCTATAAAACAGATAAATAATAAGGACTTACTGTCTAGCACAGGGAACTCTACTCAATACTCTGTCATGGCCTCTATGGGAAAAGAATCGAAAAAAGAGTGGATATATGTATACGTATAACTGATTCACTTTGCTGTACAGCAGAAACTAACACACATCGTAAATCAACTATACTCAAAGAAAAAAATGAAAGAAACATTGATTAAAATAGCCAAAAAGATGCAGATTCTGGTTTCGTAGACCCCCAAATCTGCATCTCTAACAAGCTCCCAGGTGAGGCCTATGCAGGTGATCTGCAGGTTGCCCTTTGAGTAAGAAGGGACTAGGTTATGCTGCAGTAACAAACATCCCGCAAATCCCAGCGAGTGAAAGTAACAAGGACTCCTTTCTTGCTCATCTCATCACAAGTTGAGTGAAGGGCTCCACCCCATGTCATCCTCACTTTAAGAACAAGGATAATGGAAGAGCTATCATTTGGAATAGTGACACCCACAACAGCAGGAGGAAAAGATCTCTGGGGAGGTCTCGCAGCAGCAATTAAATGCTCCAGTGAGAAAGTGATGCATGTCACTTCTGTTCGAAGTTCATTGGCTAAAATTCGTCACGCCATCCCACCTAATCACAAGGAGGACACGGACTGTCTGCAAATTTAGGAAAGATGGGAGGCAGGAATGTTTGGTAAGTGTCAATAAAACTATCACGACCTGCCTACAAAACCATCCATCAAGGGCTTAACCAGCACTTCGTAAGCAACTAACACCAAGTGAGGTCCTATGGGTGGTATTTAACAATTCTTTGCTCCCTTTCACGTGAACTCTGGTTACTTCAACAATATAAAGGAAAATATGCAAACAACAGTTCATGCACGGACACACACAAAAAGCACATCAAAAGTTTTGCAACCTTAAAATATGCAGTAATTACAAACGAGCTTTTGGACTTATGCAAAATTTGAATTGCACAAGACTTTCCAAAATAAAACTATTGCATAAGCTAGGAGTGTCTTTGTGTTATAAATGGAGATCATTCTGTATGCGGAGTTTTGCATACTGCTCTTTTCTTATCATTTTGTGCTCACAGTTGTCTGTATCTTGGATTTTACAGACTATATCATTTTCTCAGACTATAATATTCTACTGATACAATGTATTTAACCAATCATTTCTGTTGAATATGTAGCTTGGTTTCAACTTTTAGTTTTTGCTGTTATTTTCAACAGTTCAGTGACTAAGCAGGTAGGAAATATTTCTGCACATTCATATTTATTTCTTTGTAACAGATGCCTAGAAGTGGAATTACTCAGCCACAGAATATCAATACTGTTAAGGGTTCTGACGTAGTGTCTAAATACTATCATAAAGCTATGCCAGTTCAGGATCCCATCAGCTTTATTCGAATGTCCATTTCATCAGAGCTTCACAATGGGAAATAGGTTTTAATTGTAAATTTGAGAGTAAAATATATGATTGCAATTATAGCTTGTGTTTCCTTGGTAACTAGTGTGTGGGAATTTTTAAAAAATATTCATTAGTGAATTTTTCTTTCCCTGTCATTTATTAGTCCATGTCCCTGTTCCATTTTATTTTCCTTTTGAGCTTTAGAGCTTTGCTTATTCTATGATGACTTTATGTAAAAGAGCGCTCAATCCTTTGTTTAACATGTATGTAGCTAGAGTTCTTTTCAAGGTGTCTCTTGTCTTGTAGTTGTCATTTTAAAAAGGCATTGCGGGATTGTGGGAGATCTGAATCGGTGGGAACTTTATGGGAGCAGTTTGACAAAATATAGCTAACAATTTGAAAATTTAATACTCCTTCATGAAACAATTCCACTTCTAGGAATTTTTCTTAAGGAAATGACATGAATGTGGAAAAAGACTTAGGTATTAGGTTATTCCTTGCAGTGTTGCAAATGACAGCAAAAAGAGGTCTTTATTTTATTTAATGAGACTTACCCATCTGTCTTCCTCTATGTTTCTTTTTTATTGTTTTGGTAAATATTAAGTCTCAGCTGCTGCACTAAGAGAGACAAAGATGTCCTTTTAATATTCTTGGAGGGTTTTTTTTTCTCCTAAGTAAAAATTGTGTGTGGGTGGTTGAGTAAATAGATAGACGGGTGAACAGATAGATGATAGAGGATGGACAGAAAGACAGATGATGATGATACTAGATAGATGATGGGTAGATAGATGGATATGGATGGAAAGACAATAGATAGGTGATAGATAATAGGTAGGAGATGATGATGATAGATGATGGGTAGATTATAGATAGATAATAGATAAATAGATGATAGATTGATTATGGATAGAGAGATGATCGATGATAGATAGATAGATGATAGACAGATAGATGGTAGATAGATAGATAATAGATAGATGGACACATAGGCAGATAGATATAGAATAGATCCGTCTCTTTGACCAACCAGTTCTCCTCATTAAATGCACATCAGAATCGCACAAAAAAAAAAAAAAAAAAAAAAAAAAGCTCTAGTCACTTAATCACATCCGGGCTCCTCCCCCAGAGGGAATGATTCAGTTGAGCTGGGTGGGGCCCCGCAGTGGAGGAAAGAACATGAGCAGTGCTCTTGGGAACAGAAGCCAAGAATCAGAGAGAACGAACAAGGGGCAGCTGAGTCCCCACCGAGGTGGAAAGCTAGAGAGTAAATGAGCAAGTTCCCGCCTAACTTAGAATAGAGCCCGCACTCCTCAGCCTGGCCCCGGGATCTTGGCCCACGCTGCCCTGGAGCATGGCTCAGAGCTCACCCGCTCCCCAGCTTCCCAGCCTCAGTCCAACCAGCTCTGCTCCTGACCCCCCGACACGCCAGGCCTTTGTCCTCACTGTTCCGTCTGCCAAGATGCCAAGACACGGCTGTCTCTCTCCACTGAACACTCAGTTCCAAAGTTACGTCCTCAGAGAGTCACCCTCCCTATCTCCTCTATTCCAAAGAGCCACCCCGGCCCCCTATAACCAGATGGCCGTAACTTTGGGTTCTCTCCTCCATCTTTCCCCCATGGCTCAGGCTTCTCCATCCTTTTCCTCGCCTCACCAGGGTTCCCCCTCACCTCCTCACCCCTGCTTGGCTTGTCAGTAATTCAGGTCCTTCTACTTCATCTTGGGATGGGACCACGGAGGTGGCGACATCACCTTCCGAGCATGGTTTCCCGTTCCTCTTAACCTGTCTCCTATGTGTCATGATGCCGGAAGGTGACGTCTCGCTCTGCCTTGAGTTGTGCTAGCAAACGTCCCTTCTAGTCCCCCAACCCTCGTATATGACAAGCTAGAGTGGAGACAGGGAACATACTGGCCCTACACACAAATTGTTACCCTGGTGCGTTGAAAACCCAGAGAAAGCTTTGGTGCCTTGCCATAACAAGAAGGCAGCATATGTGATAGATGTTAACTACACTTACTCTGGTGATCATTTCACAATATACATGAATATTGTATATTGAATCATTAGGCTGTACATCTGAAACTAATAGAATGTTATGTCAATTATATCTCAATTTAAAAAAATAGAAAGTAGGTGTTAAACCTTAAATAAAGGTACACTTTACTTAAAGAAAAAAAAAAAGATAGTAGCATACATTTAATGAGGACCTGCCATGTTCCAGGTATTGAGATGGGCATGAAGGTTGAGACCCTCTCCCTCTGGTCAAGGATCCCTCCAGCTCCAGGTCACCGCAGTCCCCACCGCTCCCTAGTGTTCCCCTTAGCTTGCCTCACTCATTTCTTACTCCCATGATCCCTGTGAGCACTTGAGATTCTCACCTCTCTTGTTGAAATTGTTAAGGAGTTTGGAGTAGGTTTGAAGCTGCAGAGTGGCAGAATCTGTCTTGTTATTTATGGGGGAGACCGATCTATCCATGCAATCCCAGTGGAGTTGCATAAGAGGTGTTTCTTCACTTGCGAACTATCAGGTGAGCATCTTGGTGGTGCCTGAATGGGTGCTGTTCTGGGCACTCTGATGAGGGTGAGGCAGTTTGCCCTGGGAAGGTACCAGAGCCTCCCTTGACTCACTCTGAGGATTCAGATGGGCTTCCTGACGGAAGGTGGTGACTGAGTAAGAGCTAAACAATCTATCAGGGGTAAAAGGTTCCAGGCAGAAGAAATAGGAATACAAAGCTCAGGCCTTGAAGGCCGCAGTAAGGAGTTTGGCCTTTATCTTAAAGGCCATGAGAATCTGTTGAAGCATTTGAAAGAAGAAAACATTGGATTTTTTCCGATTTGAAAAAGAACTCTCTAGTGCATACATATGTTCATCAAAAGATAATGACATGAACTGTTCAGAGCAGTGATATTTATAAGGGCTCCAAACTGAAAACTACCCAAATGCCATTAGCAGTAGAACGGAGAAATATGTGTGGCATGTTCACACAGTGAATCCCATGCAGCATTTAAAAAGAAAGATCTACTGATGTACAAGTACCCATAACAACATGAAAATGCTCACAGAAATAATACTGAGTGCAAGACGCAGACACAGAAGCACGCACACCTCAAAATTCCTTTCACGTAAAATAGACGGCTAGTGGGAAGCAGCCGCATAGCACATGGAGATCAGCTCCGTGCCTTGTGACCACCAGAGGGGTGGGATAGGGAGGGTGGGAGGGAGGGAGACGCAAGAGGGAAGAGATATGGGAACATGTGTATATGCATAACTGATTCACTCTGTTGTAAAGCAGAAACTGACACACCATTGTAAAGCAACTATACTCCAATAAAGATGTTAAAAAAAAAAAAAAAAAAGAAAGAAAAGCAATCTGGGCCCAATATCTAAAGCAGCAGATTGGAAGAATGGTGCTGTCCTTCCCTCTTGCAAGGAAGGAAGGGAGGGAGGGAAGGAAAGAAAGAGAGAGAGAAAGAAAATTATCCCTGTTCTCTGTCATTGTAAACTTTGCTCAGACTAAAAATGCTTTGCGGATAATACAATTTTAAAAGAAAAAAAAAAAACTTCCTTGCAAATAAAGAATAGAAATAACCGAAACAAATTTATGGTCTTGAAGTCCAGATACCAGTCGCCCTGGAAGAGAGCGGGGCCCAAAGGGTTGATGACGATTTCTGTTATTTCTCGTCGGCGCTGGGTTACGTGATGGGTGCAGTTTGTGACAATTCATCCAGCTGAACATTTAGAACCTGTGTCCTATTCTGCTTGTACACAACACTAATAAAATCCTCCACGTTCAGCACCGTATTAGAGATGATGGTGGCTGACCTGGGGCAAACGTTATCAATCTTAAAATGAATGGAGTTAGGAGATGCTCAGAAGAGATAAAAACCTATAAGGCTTGGATCTTCAGAGGCCAAAGAGGGAAAGCTTTGAGAGCAGGAGAAACATTGCAGGACCAAACCCAAGAGCAGGCAGGTTCCAGGCACGGTTCAGAGGAAAAAGGAGAATCTTTCATCTCAACCCTGTTGGAGTGGAGTGGAAATGGCAGCAAACTCCACACGGAGTTAGAGTTTCAAAGGAACTAAAAGAACAAGGGAAGGCGAGATTTGCTGATGAAACATTTATTCACCTAAAAAAGTAACCCATAATTAAAAGACATGTGTACTAGGAATGCATCTGAGCCATGGAAAGTGGTCCCCCATAAATTTCCTCGCAAGGGTTCTAGTGCATCCTTCCCCTCCTCCGGGTACCATCTGCTTTGAAATGCTCCCTGCTTCCTCCTCTCCCTTCCAACCCCGCCGATATCTTTATCAAATTCTTGTTGAAACCTGGAAAGGGAAAAATATTTCCAGCAGTGAAAGCTTTAACTTGTCGCCTCGTGTTCTTCTCGGATTTCTAAGGCACGGAGGCCCGGAGAGTATGTTTCCAATATCCTCTCTCTGCGTGCCTTGTGCTTGCTTCTACACCGAGGAGCCTCTGACCCTGGTGTCTCTAGGGGGAGAGGGCTTTGGAGCTGGGGTCAGGCTTGTCAGAAAGGAAGAGGCCATCCCGCCTTGAGCAGCCCACCTCCCCCCCTCGTTTAATACATTTAACCTGGAAGAGGCACTGCTCCAGCCGAGATTAGATTACGAGGTTGGTGGAGGTGGCCTAATAAATGGCAAATGGCGGCATGTGGGGCTGAGCTAATCTCTGTTGACACACATCTAATGCGACGCCCATGTTGAAGGCAGCGGTTCCCGTCTGCAGCCCGACTTTGCCTTGATGACCGAAGCGGGAGGTGAGGCCCAGGGAAAGCCACTGGGATGCCTGTCTCTTTCAATCGTCTCTTGCCGGGAGTGTGCACGTCATTATTTAAAGGTCTCCTGGTACCAGCTAAATGTCCCTGCCTCCTGTGGGCCATGAGGTCGATTTCATCTTCTCAGAGCAAGCTTTGGAGGACTGCATCTCTCTCAAATGTTTTCATGTTCTCCTCGCTGGAAGTGTGAGAATGCTATCATGCATTCCTTCAACAAACCTGGTTGGATTCTGTCTCCGTGCAGGACCCTCGCATGAATGCATCAGGACCCAATTTTTAATGCTCCGTGATGATCACATAGATAAGGATACACATCCAGTTCTACCACCTTCTCACTGGACAGATCAAAATTCCCTGAGCCTCAGTTCCCTCACCTGGTGCTTGTCGGGTCCCTTACTCCAGGGCCCAGCACATAATAGTTATTTAACAACTACTTATAGAATGAGAGCATCTGTAGAGTAAAGATTGCTAACTAGACATACACACAACAGAATTGCATGAAACGAGCCATTTATCCAAATGTCATGCTATACTCTATATTTTGTGGCAAAAAGTTTTATAATCCCTGCTCTCTCCCTGTTCCCATCCCACTAGCTTAAATGTAAGAGTCACGAAGGCAGGGACTGTTGCCTTTGTTCACCTGATATATCTCAAACACCTGGATTAGTGCCTGGATCAATGTTAGGAGCATAATAAAGATTTGATAAATTTTTATCAAATACTGAATTGAATGAATGAGTGAATGAATAAATGTGAATGTCCTGTGGATCAACCTTCCTGAAAAATGTGGAAGGCAGACCATTGAACTATTTAATAGTTCTGCTTATCATTTCATTTTCCCCTCTCCTTTTCAATAAGATCAAATCCTACTACTTTTAAAATATTCATTGATTCATTGCACATCAAGTATTATGTACTCAGGCTCTGTAGACAGGGAATCTGAGCTTGGATTCCAGCTCCATCAGTTGCTGGTTCAGTAACCTTGGGCAGGACATTTAATTTCTTGGGGTCTCCATTTGCTCATTTGTAAAATGGAGAAAATAACAGCACCTAACTAATAAGGTTATTATGAGGTTCAAATGAATTCATATACATCAAGAGCTGAAAGTAGTACCTGGCAAAATCGTAGCTCATTATTCATGAGTATTGAATAATGTTGATATTTTTAAAATAAATCTAGTTGAGAGAATAGGAAACAATAATAATATTAGAAAAGAGAAAGGGAGAAATAGAGAAATGAGGGCTTTTAAAAAAAATCTCTTTATTGATGGGACTTGCCTGGCGGTCCAGTGGTTAGGACTCCACACTTCCACTGCAGGGGGCGTGGGTTCGATACCTCTTTGGGGAACTAGGATCCTGCTTGCCGCCTGGCATGGCCAAAAAATAAATTAATTAATTAAATTAAAATCACTTTATTGAGGTATGATTAATATTCAAAAAGCTGTAGGGGCTTCCCTGGTGGCGCAGTGGTTGAGAATCCGCCTGCCGATGCAGGGGACACGGGGTTCATGCCCCGGTCCAGGAAGATCCCACGTGCCGCAGAGCAGCTGGGCCCGTGAGCCATGGCCACTGAGCCTGTGCTTCCGGAGCCTGTGCTCCGCAACGGGAGAGGCCACAACCGTGAGAGGCCCGCGTA
>NC_041232.1:13110836-13200132 GCF_002837175.3 Physeter macrocephalus | reverse complement strand
AAAAAAAAAAAAAAAAAAAAAAAAAAAAAAAAGAAGCTGTAAATACATATTGTGCACAACTTAATGGCTTTGGAGATAAGTATATACCCATGAAACCATCACAACAGTCTATGTCATAAACATATCCCTCATCTCCAAAACTTTCCTTCCTCTCTATTTATTATTTTTTTTGTGTTACAAGAACAGAACATAAGATCTACCCTCTTAGCAAATTTCTAAGCATACAATACAGTATTTTTAAGTATAGGCACTGTATGTATAGAATTTATTCAACTTGCAAAACTGAAACTTTGTATCCTTTGACCAACATCTCCCCTTTATCCCCTCCCCCAAGCCCCTAGCAAGCACCATTCCACTCTTTCTGCTTCTATGAGTTTGACTATTGTAGATTCCTGATGTAAGTGGTACCGTGTAGTATTTTTTTCCGTCTGTCTGACTTAGTTCACTTAGCTTAATGCCCTTGAGATTCATCCATGTTGTCCAAAGGGCAGTATTTCCTTCTTTCTTAAGGCTGAATAACACCTATAATATTTGTAAATACTGCATATTCAGTTTGTAAATACCACATAGCCTTCATCCATTCATCCACCAATGGACATCTGTGCTGCTTCCATGTCTTAGCTATTGTGAATAACGCTACAATAAGCATGGCAATGCAGATATGTCTTCAAGATCCTGATTTCTATTTCTTTGGTTATACACCCAGAAGTGAGATTGCTGGATTCTATGGTAGTTCTACTTCTAATTTTTTGAGGAACCTCCATTCTGTTTTCCGTAATGGCTGTGTCAATTCACATGCCCACCAACAGTGTACAAGGGTTTCCTTTTCTCCACATCCTTACCCGCAATTGTTATCTTTTTAAAAAAATAATGGCCATCTTAACAGGTGTGAGACGATATCGAGTTTTTGGTTTGCATTTCTCTGATGATTAGTGATGTTGAATATACCATTTCCTGTACCTATTGGCCATTTAGATGTTTTTGTTTTGGAGAAATGTCTATTCAGTTCCTGTGCCCATTTTAAAATCTGGTTGTGTTTTTGCTATTGAGTTATAAGAGTTGCTTATATATTCTGGACATTCATTCTATCAGATATATGGTTTACATGAGGACTATTTTAAAACTAAAGACTATACTAGATAAACATACACACATATACATATAAAGATATATGTAATGTATATATAATTTATATCTCAACAAAATGATTAATATTCTGGGGAGTATAATATTGACTGAATTAACCGAAGACTAGGCTAAAACAAGGGACCTGGAGAACAATATTCAAAAATGTTGGCTATTGATGTTGAAAGATTCGGGAGCCAATTTTAATAATCAACTTTTAACAAGGAAGAAAATGATCAGTCCCATGCCATGTAATTTGTTCCTGAACATAGGCAAAAGTGAATCACTTCTTACTTCATTCTTTGAAGCCATCATAACCCTGGTAACAGCAATGCATGACAAAAGTGGCACAAAAAACAAAGCTACAGGCTAATCTCATCTAGAATCATTAATGCCAAAATCCTCACTAATTAATTTAAATAGTATAATAAAAGAATCAACTGCCATGTCCAAGGAGGGCTTGTGCTAGGAATAAATATAAAACAGCTTATCTAACAGTCAAGGTAGGACTATATAATAATCTCAATAGAGTCATAAAGGGTATTTGAAAAAATAATTAGCATTCATTCACCAAAAAATCTTTCAGAAAACTTGAAACAGAAGGATAGCTGGGTTTTTTTTTTTTAAGCCTTCTAATGATTACCTATCTCAAAACCACATCCAGCGTGAAGTTTGTTTTTTTTTTTTTTTCACTTTTTTTTTGTGTGTGTGTCTGTCATTCCTCTGTCTATAACTACCTCAACTGGTCTTCTTGATAATGTAGACTTTAACATACTAGTTTTTTGTCATTGGGTTTTTTTTGTTTTTTTAAAATAAATTTATTCATTTATTTTTGGCTGTGTTGGGTCTTCGTTTCTGTGCGAGGGCTTTCTCCAGTTGCGACGAGCGGGGGCCACTCTTCATCGCGGTGCGCGGGCCCTCTCACTGTCGCGGCCTCTCACTCTCGCAGCCTCTCCCGTTGCGGAGCACAGGCTCCAGACGCGCGGGCTCAGTAGTTGTGGCGCACGGGCTTAGCTGCTCCGCGGCCTGTGGGATCTTCCCAGACCAGGGCTCGAACCCGCGTTTTTTTTTTTTCACTTTTTTTTTGTGTGTGTGTCTGTCATTCCTCTGTCTATAACTACCTCAACTGGTCTTCTTGATAATGTAGACTTTAACATACTAGTTTTTTGTCATTGGGTTTTTTTTGTTTTTTTAAAATAAATTTATTCATTTATTTTTGGCTGTGTTGGGTCTTCGTTTCTGTGCGAGGGCTTTCTCCAGTTGCGACGAGCGGGGGCCACTCTTCATCGCGGTGCGCGGGCCCTCTCACTGTCGCGGCCTCTCACTCTCGCAGCCTCTCCCGTTGCGGAGCACAGGCTCCAGACGCGCGGGCTCAGTAGTTGTGGCGCACGGGCTTAGCTGCTCCGCGGCCTGTGGGATCTTCCCAGACCAGGGCTCGAACCCGCGTCCGCTGCATTGGCAGGCGGATTCTCAACCACTGCGCCACCAGGGAAGCCCCAGAGTGAAGTTTAATAGTGCCTTTACTACAAGTATTTTTGTTGGAATCAAAATAAGACAATGATGTTCACTATCACCATCGACATTTAACATTTTTCCTGAAAGGTCTGGGCAATGTTAAGAACTCATAAAACAGAAATAAATAAGTAGATAAATAGACTCAGAAAGGAGAAATACGGCATTTGCAGATGATGTAGTATTCTGCATTGAAAACACAAAGGAAACCATTGAAAAACGTCAAAACCCAATAAAGAGTTCAGTTATGTTGCCAGATACCAGCTAAAACATTCACAAATCCATAGCTTCTTAAACAGCAACGAACAGCGGTTAGAAAAATAAAAGGGATTCAGCCCAAAGAGCAACAATTTTCGTAAAATGCCGAGGAAAAAAAAAACTTATGTAAAATGTATAATACCCACGTGCAGAAAACTACTAAACATTCCTAAAGGGCGTTTAAAACGATTTGATTAAATGAAGAGATTCCGCGCTGTAAAGATGTCATTTCCTCCCAATTGTTTAAGCTGCAATGCAATTCTAAAACAAAATACCGGTGATTATTTTCGTGAGGTGCAAGTCAGGGAAGGGAGTGTGCCAAAGTAGCTTATTTCCAAGTTCATTTGGATGACTAAATGCACGGCATTTGCCAGTAATTTCTTTGCAAAGGTGAACGTATATGCCTTACCAGATAATAACGACATGTAGCTACAATAATCAGATTGTGTGCATTGGCGGAAAGAGAGCCAACAGAATGCGCTTGAAGGGATAGCGGAGTGAAGCACAAAGATAGACTTTATTCAGTGATTCATTTTATGATAAAGGTGGGAGCACGGGTCAGGGGAAAGAAGGTTTGTTCAAAAACAGGGGCGGGGACAATGGGGTATCTTGTGTATCCTCATCAGCACTAAAGACCACCTAAGAGCTTGATTATATCCCCATGGACCCCTTCCCTATCTTTTCCAAAATCTCTCCAAACTGCCTTCTTCTAGGTTTTTCAGAGGTACCGGAAGGAAGATGAGAAAGAGGGGAAGGAGGAGGGAGAGGGGAATCCTATGAGGGTGACACCGGGCTGCATTTCCTTTGCCAGGCCCAATTCCAGGTCACGTGAGACAGCAGATGCTCAGGGTGCTAAAAATCCTTCCAACCACCCCAGAAATGTTTTCTCGGGATCAGCCTGCTTTCATGGGAAGAAACATAAAGAAGGACTAACATGTCTGGCCAGCCCACTGCGTGTCTGCAGATGCCAGGCTAGCCTAGGAGGCAAGATGGTTCCGTGTTAAGAGGGTCCTGAATTCAAACCCCGCCTGTCACTTTACAGCTGTGTGATTTTGAACAAATGACCCAGCCTCCATTTCCCTATGTGTAAAACAGGAGTTCTGCTACCTGTCTCACAGGGGATCATAATCATGATTGAATGAGATACGGACCATATCTCCTTTTTAGCCTCTTTGTGCCTCAGTTTCCCCATCTATAAAATGGAGACATCACCTGTACCTGGCTCATGGGATTGCTGTGACAATTAACTGACTTAATGCACATGAAAGTCTTAGAAGAGTTAAGTGTTCACTGTATGCTATCAATTATTGTATTATGGTCAAATCCAGATATGTGTTAAGTATTCTATTGATAGTGGTTATCATTATTATTAATATTGTTATTACCATTAATGATATACTTTTATTATATTTTCATTTAATATTTTAATATTTATTATTTCTACCTGATTTTTCTTTTTTTTTTTTTGCACCTAACAAACCGATTTTCTTGCTGAGCTGATTTCTCTGTTGTCTTGTAGACAACACTTCAGATGCCTGGTAGCAGCCAGTACAGACAAAAGCTTCATGGAGTTGCCTCTCTCTCCCCAGTTGTCTTCCTAGTTCCAAAAAACTAGATTCCCAAATGCCATGTAAAGAAGTTTTCAAGTACTTATCAGCGTGGATCTTCCAGAGTGTTCAGTCCAGAATGAGCCCAGGGGACTTCCCTAGTGGTCCAGTGGGTAAGACTCGGCACTCCCAATGCGGGGGGCCCGGGTTTGATCCCTGGTCGGGGAACTAGATCCCACATGCATGCTGCAACTAAGAAGCCTGCGTGCCACAACTAAGAGAAGTCTGCATGCCACAACTAAGAAGGCTTCATGCTGCTGCTAGAGATCCCACATGCCGCAACAAAGATCCAGTGTGCTGCGACTAAGAACAAGCACAGCCAAAATCAATAAATATATAAACAAAAATAAATATTGAAAAAATATGGTTATGAACGAATATACCTTCAATACATTATGAATATGTTAAACTGAGAATTTAAACATTATATTAAGGTATATAAATGCACTAAATTTACAAATGTACTAAAAAAAAAAGTATGAGCCCATATACTGGAGCAAAGACGCCCTTCGGTGACATGACAGCATTTGAGACTGGAGACCCCCTTTGATGAGTTGTGCTCCATTTGGAAATAAGGAGTGAGACAAAGATAACTCACGGGGAGTCAGCCATCACTTTTCCCCTCCATCCACCCCTACCCTCATCCCAGCTCAAGCCATGAGCTGCTTTTCTTTTTCTTTTTAAAAATTTTTATTGGAGTGTAGTTGATTTACAATGTTGTGTTACTTTCTGCTGTACAGCAAAGTGAGTCTGTTATACATATACATACATCCACTCTTTTTTAGATTCTTTTCCCGTACAGGTCATTACAGAGTATTGAGTAGAGTTCCCTGTGCTAGACAGTAGGTCCTTATTAGTGGTCTATTTTATATGTAGTAGCATGTATGTGTGAATCCCAATCTCCCAATTTATCCCTCCCCCCTTTTCTCCCCCGGTAACCATAAGACTGTTTTCTACATCTATAATTTTATTTCTGTTTTGTAAGTAAGTTCATTTGTACCATTTTTTTAGATTCCACATATAAGCGCTATCATATGATAACTGCCCTTCTCTGTTTGACTTACTTCACTCAGTATGACAATCTTGAGGTCCATCCATGTTGTTGCAAATGGCATTCTTTCATTCTTTTTTATGGCTGAGTAATAGTCCATTGTATATATGTACCGCATCTTCTTTATCCATTCCTCTGTCGATGGATATCTAGGTTGCTTCCATGTCCTGGCTATTGTAAACAGTGCTGCAATGAACATTGGGATACATGTATCTTTTCAAATTATGGTTTTCTCTGGGTATATGCCCTGGAGTGGGATTGCTGGATCACATGGTAGCTCTATTTTTATTCAAGATGCCAGAGAGCTGCTTTTCAAATTAATTTGACGCCAGTGTTTTCCACACCACTAGCGCTGGGAGAAGAAAGAAGGTGATGTCTCCTTACCCTAGCTCTTGGTTACTTGTATTTTCTCCTGACCCAAAGAGTCAATATCTTTTAGTCATGAATGGAGGAAATAAAAGATAGCCTAGCTGAACTTGTGGCATTGCTTTACGCAAGGGGCTCTCCCAAAAAAATCCTTTAGAAGGAAAACTTTGTGTCCCTAATACTATGAAGGGAGCTTCCATATGGTCTGCTAAAGCCATTCACAGAGCAGAATACCTTAGAACAGGGAACAATGTTTTGGCCACCAGTTAGTCTATATACCTTTTTTTTTTTTGCCTCAGAAAAACAGAGAGAGAGAGACCCATCCAGGGATACCACAGAATTTCTGGAAAGAAGAAAGGAAAAACCACTCCAGTGAAGGATTTCATGGTTTTCTTGCCTTCCAAAAAAATGCCTCTCCGAGCTGGACATTTCCATTCAATAGTTTTATTAGTGCTTCTCTCCTTTAAGAAATGCTCTAGAGGATTGGATATCAGGCAGCAAAAAACCCAAGTTCCCAAAATTAGCTTGAGGTCTTAGTGCGGAGGGGTGGGAAAAACTAGATCAAGTGAAGTAACAAAGAGCTCTCCAGGATGCAGAGGCCATTTCTGACTCACTGCCCAGGCCAAAGTAAACGTGAAACCCAATGCTCAGAAAAACCTAAATGCCTGGTCATTTCTCAGAGAGAAAAATGCAACTGATCTGGGAAAAGATAGCAGTCATATTCCAGGGGGAACTTACACATTCAAGGATCATTTACTCAGCGCATGTTATGTGTTAGATGTTGTCTGTCTTGACTCTTCACAGTCACCCGGGGAGGCACCATCTATTTTCCTCATTTGACAGATGCAACCCAGAAGTCAAATTGCCCCATATGGTTTCTCTGTTTTAACTGATGCCAATAGAGCTTCAGACCATAGCCACTCACAACAGAAGCATTAGTGAGCTGCATAGGTTTTACTGAAGACTCTGCGGGCCAAAAGGAGGAGGGTGTTTACATCATGCACTCATGAAAA
Organism: Physeter macrocephalus; assembly: GCF_002837175.3. Lineage (NCBI taxonomy): Eukaryota > Metazoa > Chordata > Mammalia > Artiodactyla > Physeteridae > Physeter > Physeter macrocephalus. Next base: position 13,193,200 of record NC_041232.1, on the reverse strand, counting down.
ACTACCTAAAACTTCCCATCAGCCAAGTCCTCTCTCTGACGTTGGCCCCTCCCTACCCTACCATCAATGGAAGGTCTTCTTCATTTTCATCCTCCGTGGGATTCCTAGATTCCTTTTCTTTAACCTCCAGATCAGCCTTCCTCCCCCTGCAGCCCTGTGAAGGTAAGCATCAGTTATGATCCCAGAAAATAAAGGTTGTGATATGAAGATCCAAGAGCACTGATTCATCAAGAACACAAGATGGAAAAGGGGAGTCAGAAGTCAACACTTGTACACTGTCTAGAATTCCCTTATAATATCCAAGAACATTGGTTTTTGTGTCCTGTCTCGGATACTTTCAGTGAGGGAGAACTCAGTGTCTTCTGAGACAACCCGAGCCCATTGTTGGCCTGCTCTGGGAATTTTTTTTTCCCTTGACTTTGAGCCAGACCTCACCTTCCCGTAACTTTCACCCACAGTTGCTAATTCTTCCTTCTGGACCTATCCGAAATAAGTCAGATACCTCTTTGGCATTACGTCTTCCTAATATTTGGTGGCAGCTAAGTCATGCATTATCTCATTCAGAAACTTCTTGACATCCATGTGAGGTAGAGATATTTTTCACCCCCATTTTTTTTTTTTTTTTTTTTTTTTTTGCGGTACGCGGGCCTCCCTCTCTGTGGCCTCCCCCTGTGCGCGGCACAATTTCTAAGTTCGATTCTATGGTTGCACATGTGGGTTTATAGCTTGTGAAAAATCATGCACTACATACATATACAGTTTCTGTATTTCTCAATGAATCTTTTTTTTTTTTTTTTTTTGGTATGCGGGCCTCCCTCTGCTGTGGCCTCTCCCGTTGCGGAGCACAGGCTCCGGACGCGCAGGCTCAGCGGCCATGGCTCACGGGCCCAGCCGCTCCGCGGCATGTGGGATCTTCCCGGACCGGGGCGCGATCCCGGTTCCCCCGCATCGGCAGGCGGACGCGCAACCGCTGCGCCACCAGGGAAGCCCTTTCACCCCCATTTTATAGATGGGGAAGTAGTCTGACAAGGTGAAGAACATGAGTGAGGGTATAGAGCTAGTGAGTGTCAGAGGCTGGGCTTGAACCCAGGATATTGAACTTGGGGTCTCACAGCAAAAGGCAGGTTCGGTGGATTCTCCATCCTTTATTGTAATTGAGCTTTGTCCACTTTATTCACTTTTACCAATGTCAGAAACAACAATCCATAAAGGGATGCTAAATGTATATGAGGAGTGTTCCAATGAGAAAAGAAATAAAAGAAAACCAAAGGAAGGAAAAAGAAAGGAGAGGGGCAGAGAAAGAAAGAGACAAACTCTAGGGGTTAGTTAATGAGGGGGAAGAGAAGAGAAGAGGGAGAGGGGGAAGAGAGGGTTAGGGTTGGATAGGATGCCAACGATCTAAAGACAGCTACCAACTCCGATGCTGTTGGAAGCCTGCCTGTCCAGTCACGGGCAGGCCATTGACTTCCGGAGACATCCATGGCAGATATCTGGAGGATGCAGGAAGTGGTGCTTCTGCATCATGACCAACAGAAGATACAATGCTTTCAGCTTGTGATCCCTGAATAGCATCCATTTACAAGTAGATTTAGAATCTTCTGCGGAAGGCAAGTAGAAGCTACTTAAATGTGAAACTGATGACTATTTTAAGTTACCTGGGTAGTATTTTCCTCTAGAATAGGGGCTCTTAATATTGGATCCCTGGACTGAACTTCCAGGTTAAACGGGTCTTTGAACATCTTGAAATCAAACGTAAAATATTGCGTGAATGTTCAATTATCTTCTTTTTTTTTTTTTTTCATATTTCCACCTTCTTATTTGTAATATGACTTTCGAACACTGTCATGATGGAGGTACGGCTGATAGAACAAAGCAACCCCAGAGTCTGGAAGAAGAGCCCTTGATCTCAGATTTTGATCACTCACTCGCTGAAGGACCTTTGTTAGCCACTCCCTCTGTGTGGGAGCAGGACAGGGGCTAGGACCGGTTAAAATGTATTCGATTCTGTTTGGAGGGCCAGGGAAGGCCCTGAGAACGGCCACCAGTCCTCCACCATCTGCTCCCCACCTCCAATAAGGTAACTTTACAGTATGTGTGTTGTCACTGTATATGAAACCCCATAGCCACGCCGTGACTGACTGCAGTAGGCGCTTCAGATGCTCTCTCTTTGGGACTTGGAATGGAACACAGAGATGCTGGTCAGTCTCTGCTGGTTGGTTAAACCAAGCAGATGGAGACCCGAGAGCTATGGGTTCACCATGTTAGCCACGGGACCACAGACGCAAAGGCGTGGACTCTTAGGGGTGGAAGGGAGAAATAAAGAAGATGTGAGGAGATGGTCAGAGAGAGCACGTGGGGCGGGGGGGTGGCGAGGCGGTGGGGGAGGCAGAGAAGGAGAATGTGTATATATGCGTGTGCGTGCCTAGAAGAAATGTCTGGAAAGATAACACACCAAAATAACAAAAACTGCTCTGGCTGGGGAAAGTGCGTGCTTTCTATTCTTCAGATTTCTCTGTCTTGCCTGCCTTTTTACAGCCGGCACATATTAATTTTACAATCAGCAAAAAATGATGAATCTATTTCCATTTGGGGAAAATTTTCTTTAAAAGGAATGCGTCTGGGGACACCAGAGTTTTCCCCCATGCGAAGCCCAAGGGAGGGATGGAGCCAGTGCTTCGGCCTTTGTAGTAAATATCTCCAGACCACACTAAATCCAATCTTCTTATTTGGGGTTATTTGCTTTCCGGATGGCAGGGCTGTGATGGATCCCAGATTCAGCACTCGTGGCATCTCAATCAGCTGTGTTTAGATGCTGCTGTGACACAAGATTATGACGTTTTGATGGGATTAGGAGATAACTTTGCTTTAATCTATAAAGCCCCGTATGCTTTGGGATCTGATTACCCTGGCAATTCCCTTCCTCAGCCCTAGCAATTAAGATTAGCCAGAATGCTCCTGTTAATGATCCCCAGGAAATCAGAAATGGGTGGTTTTGTTTTGTGTTGTTTTTTTCTGATTTTGTTTCCTGTTTCCCTTTTCTGCTGAAGGCTCTAGGCTCTCTCTAAGGCTCTGGTCTTCAGATCCCAGCAGGCTGCCTGTTTCATTCCTCTCGGCTCCCTGGAGAAGCCATCTTTGGGATGCCTTATTGTTCTCATTTAATCCGAGAAGGTTTGCCTCTGTCTAATCATCAGTTTTACTCGTGCTTGGTACCATCAGTCCCAGCAATGATGCATGTGGGTTTTTAAAGCCATCCAAGAAGTGATAGAGCTTTAGATTCACAAAGATTGTAATGACATTCTTCCTGCCTAGGAAGTTTGTTCGGTCCACCATAACCACATTGGCCCCAGGTCATGTTTTCCGGAGAGATCTGCTCCCAGAATCCTTCAACGGCAAGAATTTATGATTTAAGGTTGCAACATTGTTAACTTTACTCATCCTTTTATGTCCACCAATGTATAGGATGCAGTACGAAACGACAACAGCAAAGGTCATTGGAAAGTGCAAGTTTAATCCACTGTCATTTAAATGAGGTGCATGCGAGAGGCAAGAGATCATTATGATGGCTGTCCTGGTTTCCCCTTCCAGCCCACCTCTCCACCCTGACTTCTTCCCTGGAAGGGTGACCTGTACGTTAGCGTCAACAGGCCCCTTGGCCTTGAGGATTCCAGTTCAGTTTGACCAATAAATTCACAAGAGATGTGAAAGAGGGAAAAGAGGGGGGCCAGAGTATTTATCCCCTCGGTTCTCTCTTGCTGGGTTTGGGCTTGGATAACTGAGTTCTTATACCAAAGCCACATCTCCTGCCTGGAGGTCCTTTTCTGCAGCTTTAGCTCTCTCCATGTTCTGGCAATTTCTCCCTCTCCATGCTTACCTCTTGGGGCCTAGATTAGGTAATAGTTCAGGCTCTTGCCCACCCCAGGGTATTTCACTGGCCTTAGCAGTCTCCTAAAACCCTGCCCACACTTTTGCCAATGGTCCCTCAATTACATTTACTTCCATTTCTCCTGTTGAGCGAGCCTTCTCTCCTGTAGGGGCCCCGACCAATCCCACCATCATGCTTGACAGCTGCACTTCTGGAATCAGAAAACCTTCAAACTCAGAGGTTCCATCCCTCCCTTGGTACATGAACTTAGCACGTGATTTCATGTCCTTGAAACTGAATCATCTCATCTATAAGTAAGCACCCAAATAATACCCAGCTCATAGGGTCATTAGGATGGTTAAGTCCACTTAGAATGTGATAGTCTATATGGCACATAGTAATCACCCAATGAATATCCGTTTCCTTCCATTGACTCCCATACCCAACACCAACTTCTCATTAGGCCTGGTGTCCATTAATTGTAAGGATTTTCTTCTCTGAACAAGTTCTTTTTTCGGTGAATGACATGATTATGACCCATTGACATTATCAAGTACCATGCGTTAGAAAAGGAGGTGAAAAAGAAAGACTCAGTAGAAAGAAGGGCCGCCCAAGGGCCCATCAGTTGCCCTGTCACCTTTGCTAATTTTAGCAGAAAAAACCCAGGACCTGGCAAAGTAATAATATCTATGCATATTTTATTGAGTATTCATTGAGTATTTATTGAACACTGTCCTTCCAAAACTGGGTTAGGCATTCTTTCTCTGTGTTCCCACAGCCCTCAGTAAATCGCCTTACTTATTACAATGGTTGTGAGGTCTAGTTTTTGTTTCATCTATTTCCCTCACTACACTTTAAGGTAACATGGCCTAGAATTTGTCCTCTTCTGAATACTTAACATACTTCCTGAGACTCATGAAAGTACTCATAAAGCATATTAAGTAAATGAGTGAATGAATGAATGAGGGTAAGTGAGTGAATGAATACTCTTGAAGGATGAATAATATAGGAAGGCTTCACCAAAGAGACGGGACTTAATTTGGACCTTAAAGATGAATATAGTTTGAAATAGGAAGAAAATAATTGAGAATATTCCAGGCAGAGGACATCCAAGCAGGGATGGGGGAAAAAAGTATATAAACTCTTTTGACCAGAGGGGAGATTTTGTGTGTTATCGTGGAGAGAAATGTGACTGGATACCGTATTAGTTAGGACAATGCTAGTTGCTATAACAAATAAGCCCTCAAATCTCAGAGGCTTAAACCAATGAAGTATATTTACATACAGTCCAAAACAGGTATTACTAATCAGCAGGAAGCTCAGTTTCAAGAAGGGATTCTGGAACCATGTTTCTTCCATCTTGTGGCTCTCCCATCCTCTATGGCCACCCAGAAGTAAAAAGACTGCATGTAATTGCACAGCAGCACATTGCATGTGGACGTTTATGGACCACATGGTAAACATCACTTCCACTTATCTATATCCCATTGGTCAGAATTCAGTCACTTGACCCCACCTAGCTGCAGGCAGGCTGGGAAATGTAGTCTACGTGGGTGACCAGGAGGGAGAGTAAATGGATTTGCCGGGCACAGATTGCTAAGATTGGAAGATCCCGGAGAGCCCTGAGTATCAGACTTACTTCTGTGTATTACGTGGCCAGAAACAATTCTCCTTTCAGAAAATAGAAGGTGATCTATGGAAACATGATCACAGTTGAAAGACTGCCAGGGAAGGGCTCGAGAAGGTTCTGGGGTGACCCTAAGCCCAAGGAGGAATAAGTCATCTCTGTGCAGAACCTCAGCACCAGAAAGTAGCTTTCTCCAAACCCAGGCATTATCAGGTTTCAGTAATTCTTGAGCCTCAGCCAAAAAAAGAAAAAAAAAAAAAAAAAAACCTCTTTTCCTGCAGCAGGCGATACAGGAAAGGAAAAAGAAGAAAGGAGGAAATACAGTTCTTAAAAGACACTCACGATTGGTAGTATTATCAGGGTCGCTCTCATTGCTTCCTCCCCTGATTACAGGCCATCCTGGGTTTTCCAGGCCTGAGGGGGTTTTACGGGACTTGGGGCTTATAGCACTAAAACTGGGAATGTCCCGGGCAAACTGGGACAAGTTTTCACCAGGGCTCTGGCATCCAAGAAACGTGGGTTCGAATCCTAGCTCTGATGCTTAGCGAATTTGTGACTTAGGGCAAGTCACTTAATCTCTGTGAGTTGGGGTTTCATCACCTTTCGTATGGGGACAATGAAATAGCCACCTCCTTGGGCTGGCGTGAGGACTGACTGAGACAATGCACGGAAAACACTTAGCAATGTGGCTGATGTGTAGAGTATGCTCAGTCAATGTTGATGGGGGCTCTCTTCCTTTAATTGAGGCTTGTTTAAAACAGAGCCCCTGACCAGGTTGAGGTTCCCCGTGGAGGAAAGGGAGACAGGAGCACATGCCGAGGCCACAGCACTCACTCTCCACTCAGGTCCTGCTGGGAATGCGGGCCAGGTGGTGCTCAGATGCACCAGGCAGGCGGGGCTGCACGTGGCTCTCAGCTGCCTGTCGTCAGGGACACCGGGGCGAATGGGGCTCAGATGATGCGTGAGGAAGGCAGCCCGCCCAGGAGGTTCTGATCCCCAACTCTCGCCACCAAGGGAGGAAAGGCAGGGGGTGAGGGTGACGTGATAAAAAGGCCCCAAGGAGCGTTTTATTCCCGAGATTTCAAAGTTCACCCCTTCCTCTTACAGGAACCTAACTTTAATAACCAGAGCCAGGGAGTGAAAGAGAAAGAAACCAGACGAGCGAGCCAAGCCCCTTGAAACAGGTCACGTTGTGCTCAGAAGGAAGCTTTGAAATTGTGCATGTGTAACCACAGCAGAGAAGGGTAGGGCCTCCTCTGCTCCCGCCTGGGCTTGAGCTGGAAGAAAGAGAAGAAATGAAAGGGAAGAAGAAAGGGGAGAAATGAAAGGAAAAGGAAGGGACTAGGGGAGATGATCAGGAGAGAGACGGGAGAGGCAAGAAAACCATTTTCCTGCACATACACACTAGACAGAAGGGAGCCAGCCATGGACCGCGCATCTTTAAGATTCATCATCCTCTTGAGGTTGTAGGCGACTGTGAAGAAACACAGATTTTTTTTTTTTCTTGAGCAGTACTCTGTGCCATTATTCCTGTGCAGTATCGTATTTAATCCTCATAACCAACCTCTGATTTTAGAGATGAGGACACTGATGCTCAGGATGGTTAAGTAACTCATCCAAGGACACACAGCCAGTAAGTGGCGAAGCCAGGATCTGGACCCAGTCTGTAATTTCCAATAATGTTGGAAATGTGAAAACCAACTTTGCTACCTGGAGCATGCTATAAAGGCAAAAGGGTATGGGAGTACCAAGTATAGTACAGGGATACCAAGGAGGGAAAAGTACAGAATGTACGGCCCAAAGCAAGGTTTCACAACCCCAGCACTACCGATCCTTTGGCTGGATAATTTTTTGTTGCAGGGGCTGCCCTGCGCGTTGCAGGATGTTGAGTAGCATCCTTGGCCTCTCCGAACCCAATGCCAGTAACACCTCCCTTCCCCAGTCCTGACAACCAACCGAAAATGCCTCCAGACATTGCCAGATTATCTCCTGGGAGCAAAGTCACCTTCCGTTGAGAACCAGTGATGTAGAAGCAGGTATAAAAAATAGAAATAACTATGAATTGAGAGTCTAAACGCACCATGGAAGACATTTCATCCCCTTTAACCTCATTTAATATCTCATTTAATCCCCACAAGAACCCAATGTAGAGGCATTATTTCTTCTGTTTTATGGAGGAGGCGTTGAGGTCTTTGAGAGTTTAAGTAACATGCCCAAGTTCATACAGCTGGTAAGAGACAGAGCTGGGATTTGAACTCGGGTCTGCAAACTCCTCTCCCCAACACTGTTCAGAGAGGCAAACCGAAGACAGGACGCATCAAGGAGAGAGACAAAGCGCCACAATGCCAGGTAGTAATAACGATGCCAGAAATGCAGGGACAGGTCCAGCACGTGGCCTGGTGGTGTCATGCCATCTCCGGGACAAAATCGCTTTAAACCGCCGTGTCGCAGGCAGCTCCCAAGCTCTCACCTCCTTCTCCTAATGCATCCCTTCCTGTGAGAGTGCCCTGCACGTGAGTCCACCCTGACTCTCTCCATCTCTCTCTCTCTCTTTCTCTCTCTCATATCTCATAAGCAGAGACAATATATTCCCAAATGCTCAATGATTTATGGGGCAAAGCCACTTCCCCTGACCAATCGTCTCTCTTCACAGGGACACATTTTTGGGGGGAGCATCTATCCCAGAAACGGCCCACGTGCATTTTTTGCCAGCAGCCAATGGCTTGGGGAATTCAAGAAATGCCCCTAAATTACAAAGGAATGGGGGTGGGGAACCTTCTTCTAGAAACCTTCTCCCCAGCTTGAGCCTAGTTGTAAATCACCCTCCAAGCATCACACCCCACCGTAAACCACAGATGTGTGGGGAACAGCAAGGTGAACTTCTGCTGGCAAGAGAGAAGCAAGATTGACCAAGACCTTGGAAAGGGTGGCTGTTTGAGGAACTCACCCTGACCTCCCCCACTTCCAGCAGCCTGTAGCTTGGCATTTCAGGGCTGATACCTTTTGAGCAGGAAGCAAGTTTCTCCCAAGGGATTTTTTTTTTGCCCTCACCTCCCCCCTCCACCTTTCCATCCCCTGCAAAATTGCATAGCATTTGTTCTTAATCTTTTCGGGGGTGAAGGTTCCCTTTGAAAATCTGATGAAAGCGATGGACTCCTCCCTTCATTACATAAATGATTGTTTACTTGTGCTAAAACCTCTGAAAATGGTTAAGACTGGTTTATGGTGGGTTTTCTAGGAAAATAAAGGGCTTTTTCCGCTGTCATATTTTTAAAAAACAACCAAAAAAAACACCTTGTTTTGAATGTATTGATTTTTTTTGAACTTTTACTGACATATACATACAGAAGAGTGCACAACTTGTTAAGTGTTCGGCTTAAGGTATTTTCACAAACTGAACAAACCAGTGTAACCTGTGCCCCAGTCTCGAAAGAGAGCATTAGTGCATCTGGAAGCTTCCTTATGTTTCCCGCCAGTAACTACCCTCCACCAAGATTAGCCACTAGCCTGACTTAAAAGAGCCTAGATTCGTTTTGCCTGGTTCTGTTCTTTGCATCAATGGGTTCATATAGCATGGCTCATTGTGTTTAGCTTCTTTCACTTAATATTACATTTGTGAGGTTTATTTGCAGCATTTTGTGTAGTTGCAGTTTGCTTATTCTCATCAGCACACACGGTTTTCCATCGTGTGAACGCACCGTAATTCATTTTTATCCTAGTGTTAAGAGGCATCTGGGATGTATTCTCTGTCACAGAATTTTACTGAAATTCTGTCCTTTACAGTTGTAATTTTAACTTTCCCTATCTTTGAGCATGTTTCACTTGCTAATTTATGTTGGAAATGCATAATAATTTCTTTTTGTTAAAAATCCAACATTTCAGGGAAAGAAAGCAGGGAACGTTCCTTCTGCTTTCCTTTCTTCTCCTTCCCATTTTAACGTAGCTCCATTGTTACTGGTTTGCTGAGCGCCATTCCAGATATTTCTCTATGCATCTATACACAGATGTATGCAATGCATGAATACAGGCTTTTTCATTTTGTTTTTACATGGATGCAGTTGCTGTGCCATTTTTTTCACTTATCAAAGCGTCTTGGGGATCCTTCCATAGCTCAACCTCACCCTTTAAACTGCTGGACATTCTTCTCTTGCAGGGACTTGACAGGACTGATTTAACCAGTCTCCTACTGATGTGCGTTTAGGCTGTCTCCAGTTTTCTGTTCTTGCAAAGAGGGCGGCGATGACCATCTTTTTATGTGCTTCTTTATGAGCATTTGCAAGTGTTTCTCTAGCAGATAAATAGGTGGAATTGCTGGGTGTACACATTTGCCTCTAAGTGGTTTTTATGAGGTCAGATGTATTGTCCAAACCACCATGAATTCTGGGTAGCACTTGCAACGCCTGTGAAGGCATTTAGAAGAAAGATCCAAACCCACGTGGATTTTCAGTTTCACTTTTAGAGACAGTTTCCCAGCACCTTGGTCCCTTGGGATGTGACGCTTTCCAGAGATTTCATGAAGGAAAGAATCTATTGTCTGCCTATGGGATGGCTGGTTGGAAATGGGATATCTGAGACTCCAGGGACAGTCCTTCAAGGACAACTAGAGTAATTATCATAATAGCACAGCAAACATTTGTTGAGTACTTACTCTGTGTCAACCACTGTGCATGGAGTGCCTCATTTAATTCTTATCACACTCCTACGGGGGAAAGTACTATTTTTGAGTCTCATTTTCCAGCTGGACAAACTGAGGCTCAGATGAAGTCACTTGCCCAGAGTCACGCTTATGTGAGTTACTGGGAGATTATATCATGCAGCAAGCTTGACATGGCTTTTGCCTACAGAAACCTCACTGCCTACTGGTAGAAGCAGAATAAGCCACCAGGCATTGACAATACAGTTAGGGATGGGCTGCGTGCTGGAATCCAGGCCGTGTGCCTCACAGACTACTTACAAAGGCTGCAAAGGAAAGGCAACCTGGAGAAAAGGGGAACCTACAATCCGTCCCAGGAAGATAAAATCTGTCTGTCTCTCTGGTCCTTCCAGGCTATGGTATCCAATGCTGGCACCCTAGCCAGGAAAAGGTGACTCATTAACTAGTTCATACTAAGAGCACAAGTAGGAATTGACTGCAAGCAAATGGCTCCCCCGCATCATCCTCAAAACAGATCAACGGGGAAACTGAGGCCCAGAGACAAGTGACTTTCTCAGGAGCCAGAGTGAATATGGACCAGAGCCAGGAGTTGAATGGGGTCCCTTTGTGCAGCCTGGAGCCTCTGAGTATGCGGCGCACGGCCCACCCCCGGCCCTACCCCTGCCCCACCCCGGCCTTCCTGCCCTTCAGACAATCACAGTCTAACATTCCCTAATCAAAAATATTCCAGGGCCAAATTGGGCCGGATGTGCTGTAGTGGTGGAAAGGGCTGAGAGCTGTTTAGATTCCAGCCCCAGCTTCCAGACTCCTCACTTAACAATTGAAAATATCAACTCACAAATGTCGTATAATATCGCTTATACGTGGAATCCGGAAAAATGGTACAGATGAACTTATTTGGCAAAGCAGAAATAGAGTCACAGACGTAGAGAACAAACTTATGGTTACCAAGGAAGGGGGGGGGTATGAATTGGGAGATTGGGATTGACGTATATACACTACTGTTAATAAAATAGATAACCAATGAGAACCTGCTGTCTCGCACAGGGAACTCTACTCAGTGCTCTGTGGTGACCTAAATGGGAAGGAAATCCCAAAATGAGGGGATATAGGTATACGTATAACTGATTCACTTTGCTGTACAGCAGAAACCACCACAACACTGTAAAGCAACTCTACTCCAATAAAAAATAATAATAAATAATAATAATAAACAAACGGAAAGGAAAAAATAAAATTAAAAAATATATATCAACTCACAGCCCATTGTCCCCATGTCAGATTGATGGATACCAACTTTCTCCATTTGCACTGATGCCTCCTGACTTTTCGATGCGGGACCAGTTGATGATGACCCTTTTTAATTTTTCTTCCGTTTTCATTTGCAAGTCTGCTAAGCAGGCAATCGCTGACCCTGTGCATACATTCTGGGCCTGATTCTGCAGAGGTCTGACAAACTGCTCAAAAACTGCTTAAGCTCTTCCAAATTGCTCAGATCAAGGAGAGCCCAGATTGGGTGCTCTGAGGCTGAAGCGGCGGTTGCGGGGGACATCCTTTCATTCCTGCCCTTTGGAGACCTCCAAGACTAAACAGTTTAGGCCACATCTTGAAGAAAATTGCTTTATCCTTTCACCTTTAAGTGGATTCAGGCGCAATCAGTTGACTTGGGAGCACGTGGAGGTCAGCACACACACGCCAGGATGGGGGGTTGTCTGCGGAATCACCGGAAGCGGGGAGGCGAATACAATAAAGGAAGATGGAAAAGCTAGGGGGTCGGTTTGCAACCTCGAACATCTGGTGACAAATAAGAGTGTGCCGGGCAAAGCATCTGGGCTTGGAATGGGGGAGCGAAATGGAGAGGAGGGTGCAGTGGAGGAGGCTTTCAAAGATGGTGATTGGGACAAACAAGGCTGCCTGTCCCTCTCAGATATCATGGGAGGAAGGAGGGGCAGGGGTGGAAAGAGGAAGGGAGAGCGAGGAAGAGGTCAGGTCTCCGGTCCCCAGAGCGAGGGGACACTCAAATGCTTGCAGATGGGATGCAGAGGATGGTGGAGTGCAAATTGCATCTGGCTGTCTGGGAGCACAGCACAGAGACAACTGGATTTATTAATACTGGGAGAACCCTTTGCACAGGTAGGAAGAGCAAAGTCCCCTTGACCAAGAGCATCCCAGCACTAGCGGGCTGGTGGTAAGGAGCCCTGAAAGCAGAAGATCTCCCACTACCTAAGTTCCTAGCCTGAGCTCCAATGACCCTGGCTGGCCACGATTTCATGAGCCCTTCCTCCTTGGTGGCAGTAAGCCTGGCTCCCTAAAATTACATCTTGGGAGAAAATACCCAGGGAGGGATGTTTAGCTGTATGAACAACTTGGATCTGTTCCTCCCTGAGATAACAGGAAAGATGCTCCGACCTGCTCTGACCTGTAAGAGAGCCAGACATCCACTCAGATGGCCAACATCTAAACTGCTTTTATGAGGGGGATTTGCATGTGTTCAGAGACCTTCTATGCATCCATTCCACCAAGTGCATCCATCCCCTCTCACTCTGTTTTCCCAGCACAGGGGAATAAAGTTGCATCCCCACCCTCAACTTGGTTGACAAATCTCTCTTTTCCTCTTTCATCTTTCTCAGGAAGTTTTCAAAGGGACCTCTCAGATACTTAAGAGCACAAAAACTAAACTTACTTTGACATCCGTTAGGATTCCTTCAGCTGCAAGCAACAGAAAAGCCAGCTCACAGTGGATTAAACCTTAAAGATATTTAATTTGGATATATTTGAACATCTGTAGGCAGGAAGTTTTTGTCCATGTTTGGGGAATCCACTCAGCCGGGTGTCAAGGCAAGCTCTGGCCCATCCAGCCAGTCTACTGGGCTCAACATATTGACTTTTCTTCATGCTTCTCAATTCCTGCTCACAAGATGGTGGCCACAGCTCCAGGTCACAACCTGTGCCCAAGGCAGAAAGTGTAGGCGAGAGGGGAGGCCTTTTTCTGGCATCACTTTCTCTTTCGAGCAATAAAGAAGCCACATTTCCAGAGTCGTCATAGCCTCCATCCTACTCTCACTGGTTAGAATTGGGTCCCATGCCCACTTGCAGACCACAGGCCAAAACGTGAACAAAATCAATTTGCAGGGAATAAGGGGGATGCCTGGTGGGCTGGTAACCATAGTGTCTGTCTCACCATCTCCCCCAAATCTCTTCCTTTGGTACCCGAATCTGATGAATGGTTCTACCATCTACCTGGTCACCCGAGGCAGATACGTCGGCCTACATCACCTAGTAATCAAGCCATCCCCCCGTCCTCCCTCTCCCTCACTCACTCCTTCCCCTGTTCCTGTCCTGTACACCCTTCTCTGAGCTTCTGAAACCCCTCACACAAGGCTGAGCATAGAGCAAGTTCTCAGTAAATGCCAGGATTCACTTTGTTGTCTCTGCTCTACAATCCTGCAGCTCTAGGAACAACTCAATGAACTAGGAAATTCCCACTGAGAAACTCAACTCTCTGAGCCCCAGTCATTACTTAAGAAGAGATTAGTGGTTCAATGACCAAGTATTGGAGTCATAGAGCCTGGATTCAAATTTCCCCTCCACTACACCTTAGTTCTCGTGGCCCTGGGCAACCTGCTAAAACACTCTGAACCTCAGTTTTCTCATCTGTGACATGGAAATGATAGTACCTCATAGAATTCTTGTGAACGTTAAATGTGGTAATCCATTTAAGGGCTTAGCACAGTGTCTGGTACCTAAGAACTGAAGAAATGCCTGCCATAATTGCTATCATTTCCCAAAGGTCCGAGTTAGTTGCTGTGTAACTTTATCTCCCAGCCAACACTAGGTGCCCCACAAGCTCTGAATCATCTCTGGAACTTTTCTCCTATCCTGATTTATTTCTTAAAATTGTATCTATTGAAGGTGTACCACATGATATTATGATATACATACACATATGCTGTATTAACAGATCCATATGTATTATGATGTACATATACACATGTATGTATTAACATATCCATCTCTTTATATCATTACTTTTCTTTTTGTTGAAGTGGCGAAAGCTCCTGGAATCTACTCTCTTATCAAATTTCTAGTTTTCAGTACAGCACTATTAACTATAGCCATCATGCTGTACATAAGATCCTTATTCATTCTACATTACTCCAACTTTGTATCCCTTGACTAGCATCTCCCCATTTCCCCCACCTCCCCACCTCTGATAACTACTGTCCTACTCTCTGCTTCCATGTGTTCCACTTTTTTTAGATTCCACATGTTCATGAGATCATGCAGTATTTTTCTTTCTGTGTCTGGATTATTTCACTTAGCATTATATCCTCCAGGGTCATCCACGTTGTGGCAAACGGCAGGATCTCCTTTTTTAAGGCTGAATAATAAGAATATGTAATACTATATCATATTAAATATAATTTATATCTCATATATATGACAATTTCTTTATCCATTCATCCCTGGACAAACACTTAGTTATCTTGGTTACCGTGAGGAACGCGGCAACAAGCAATGGACGTTTTCTCCCCAGCCCACCCTCGGGAGGCAGAACACCAGCAAAGTTCTTGAGAGCCACTGGATTCCCATTGCAACGTGGAGACCACGTTCTCCTCCTCACCAGTCCTGGGGGCAGCATAGGGGCTCGGTGATTGAGGCCTATTTCTATTGCTTTAGATGGAAATCGGGCAAGAGAGCTCTCGACAGCTTCCCTTATATTTATTTCTGGCCAGATCAAAGGTCCTGTCGGCAACCCGTCCTGACGTCTTGATTCCTGTTTTCCTTACTGAAATTTTTTTTCCGGATGGTGTTCGCTCCAAATAAGCTACTAAAAGTTCCCCTGGGAATAAAAGAGAGAGAGAGAGAGAGAGAGAGAGAGAGAGAGAGAGAGAGAGAGAGGGAATGAAAGCCTAGATGGGCAGAATTTAGTTATGTCTTGCTATAAATAAGTGTATGGAATTGTACAGATCTCAAAGGCCTGAGATCAGCCACTGTTCTCCATGGTGGGAAAAAGACAGGCTCGTGGTTATTTCTGGATTCTGAGTGAGATTAACACAACTCACAGGCACCCAGTAAAGACTGGAAAAATAAAATACTGATCCTTTATCATTTATTGGGAGGAAGTAGTACCCAGTGGTCAAGGGCACAAGATCTGGAGTCAGGCATCCTTTGAATGTTCCTTTTACGACTTAATGTGTAACCTTGGGAAAGTGACCTCATCTGTCTGTCTGTTTCCACATCTGTAAAATGGAGACAAAAATAGTTCATACCTCACAGAGTTGTTGGGAAGATTAAATAAATTGATGAATGTAAAGTGCTAAGAATAGTACCTAGCTACTCAGCCATAAAAAAGAATGAAACCCGCCATTTGCAACAACATGGATGAACCTGGAGGGGATTATGCTGAGTGAAATAAGTCAGACAGAGAAAGACAGATACTGGATGATCTCACTTATATGCGGAATCTAAAAAATGCAACAAACTAGTGAATATAACAGAAACAAAGCAGACTCACAGATATAGAGAATAAACTAGTGGTTACCAGTGGGGAGAGAGAGGGAGAAGGGGCAGGATAGGGGTAGGGGATTAAGAGTTACAAACTGCGATGTATAAAAAAAGCTACAAGGATATATCATACAACACAGGGAATATAGCCAATATTTTATAATAACTATAAATGGAGTATGACCTTTAAAAATTATGAATCACCAAATTGTACACTTATAACTTATATACTACTGTGCATCAACTATACTCAATTTTTAAAAATTAATTTATTTATTAATTTATTTATTTCTGGCTGTGTTGGATCCTTGTTGCTGCACGCGGGCTTGCTCTAGTTGCGGCGAGTGGGGGCTGCTCTTCGTTGCGGTGCGCGGGCTTCTCATTGTCATGGCTTCTCTTGTTGTGGAGCACGGGCTCTAGGCATGCGGGCTTCAGCAGTTGTGGCACATGGGCTCAGTAGCTGTGGCTCACGGGCTCTAGAGCGCAGGCTCAGTAGCTGTGGCACGCGGGCTTAGTTGCTCCGCGGCATGTGGGATCTTCCCGGGCCAGGGCTCGAACCCGTGTGCCCTGCATTGGCAGGCAGATTCTTAACCACTGCGCCACCAGGGAAGTCCCCAACTATACTCAATTAAAAAAATAAAACAACAGACAAGAATAGTACCTAGCGTATGTTCGGCAAGTATTAATATTTGTTGAACAGGCATTAGACATACAGTATTTTTTTTTAACCTTTTTTTTTTTCTCTTTGGCTGTATTGGGTCTTCGTTGCTGCGAACGGGGTTTCTCTAGTTGTAGCGAGCGAGCGGGGGCTACTCTTCATTGTGGAGTGCGGGCTTCTCTTGCTGTGGAGCACGGGCTCTAGGCACACAGGCTTCAGTAGTTGTGGCACGCGGGCTTAGTTGCTCCGCGGCATGTGGGATCTTCCCGGACCAGGGCTCAAACCCATGTCCCCTGCATTGGCAGGCGGATTCTTAACCACTGCGCCACTAGGGAAGCCCCCGACATATAGTATCGCATTCAATCCTTGCAACAGTCTTTGACATAGACGCTGCTACTCATAGATGTTATCTCCATGTATAACTCATTTTGCAAGAGAGGAAACAGAGAAGCATAAAGACGGGAACAACTTGGCTACAGCTAGTAAGCGGCATTACCAGGGTTCAGAACCCGGTTTGCCTGATTGCTGATTGCGAGGCCCATGCCCTCTGCCCTCTGCCTCTCCTAGTTAAGTGGGACCAGCTGTGCTGATGAGCTGGCCCGGCAGGATGCCATATATTTACCAAGGGCACCTAGAGCAGGGCCCACCTTGATTGCTTAACTTTTAAGGGAGTTACCCCAACCACGCAAATTAGCTGCTCTAAGTGCATCATGGAAAAGGGAGACAAAAAACTCCGTTTACCTCTGGCTGCCTGACGGTATCTGCAAGGTAAGCTCTGGACCTGTGTAAACATGACATAGTCCAGGCCACAAGCTAAGCCTGCAGGTAGCACCAGGAGTGACTGACTGCACAGTTAGAGTTTGGAATAACTTGTCAGCTCAGAAAAACTTTGCCTACAGACTGGTTATGCCACCCTGGTTAGGACATTAACAAGGCCCACTACCTACCCCACCCATGAATGTTCTTGAGTCGCCCTCTAGGAGGGTGTCAGCTCCTGCAGACTTAGGAAGAGGAGCCCTGGTTCCTTGAGATGTTCCTTGATTAAAAATCCAGCCTGAAAAACACATTCACCCCTTGCATTCCAAAATCCTTCCAGACATATCCATCGTGTTCCTGCTTTGGTCAAACCAGACACTTTGAAGATTTCTTTGAGAAGTTAAAATCTTAAAAGAGGACTTCCCTGGTGGAACAGTGGTTAAGAATCCGCCTGCCAATGCAGGGGACACGGGTTCGATCCCTGGTCCAGGAGGATCCCACATGCCGCGGAGCAGCTAAGCCCGTGCGCCACAACTACTGAGCCTGTGCTCTAGAGCCTGCGAGCCACAACTACTGGGCCCATGTGTCACAACTACTGAAGCCCAAGCCCGCATGCCACAGCTACTGAAGCCCGTGCTCCTAGAGCCTGTGCTCCACAACAAGAGAACACACCGCAATGATAAGCCCACACACCACAACGAAGAGTAGCCCCCGCTCGCCCAACTAGAGAAAGCCTGAGCGCAGCAACGAAGACCCAATGCAGCCCCCCCGCAAAAAAAATCTTAAAAGAGCCTCAAGATCCTGAACAGGAACATCAAAGACATTTGTGAACACGGGACAGGGCAACAGTAGAGCAGCTTGGACTGCCTTTCTATAGACCCAGAAAAGGGCTTTGTTTCGTTTTGTTTTGCTTTGCTTTGCTTTGTCTTTCCCTAATTTCTAATACATGCATGTGCCCTCTGAGTCACTTTTTCCTTTTGAAAGCTTCCTCTGGCTCCCTGTGTTCCCCTGGAAATAATAGCAACTGATGTTTATTGAGCAATTCTTGTGAGCCCAGAACTGGGCTAAGCCTTTACACATATCCTCAGCAAGCCTGTGAGTTGGTACTAAAGGGTCATTGTTCCCATTTTACAGATCCAAACACCAAGGCCCTGGGAACCAAGTGTCAACCCAGTGCCTAAGCAGAGGTGCTGGGTTTGGAACCAATATCTATCTCCAAAGCCCGTGATGCTAGCCTCTATGCTTTTCAGTCTCTCATCACTTCCTTCAGTTCTGTTTCTAAAAGCACCTAACCACATATATTATCAATTTTTTCCTATTACGTATCTGTTTCATTCGTTAACATGAAGTTAATCCTCACAACCACTTATTAAATAAGCCCTTATATGTGTCAGGCGCTATGCTGGTAGATCTATACGCATCTTCTCTAATCCTGCTGACAGCCCCGAGAGCTAGGTGTCAGGCACTCCATTATACAGATGAGCAAACAAGTTCAGAGAGGCTGAGGGAATGGCCCCAGGCCAAGGAGCTGGTGCGTGGTGGAGCCAGTTTCGGGACTCAGGTTTGATGGGTCCAAAGCCCGTGCGCTTTGTTCTGTGTCTTAACCACTCCTACTAGTTGCCAGCTTCTCAAGGGCTGGGCTGACATTTGATGTTCTTAGTGTCCCTGAATGGCAGGCTGTGAACTGAAGGAATTGAAAAAAAAAAAAAGGAAGAAGCAAGGGGCCAAGCCAGTCAGCTGGGTGTTCTGCTCAGAGCAGACTTTAGATTTGCAAGCTGGTACAAAAACGATGGAAACAAGATATGCATATTTCTTTTCGTTTAAGGGAGCAACTGAAGAAAACTGGAAATAAAATTGAGTGTCAATCTCTCATATCCAGGATGACTAAGTCCCAGGTATATATCTGAGCCCAACAGATAGCTGTTGAGTGAACAGATACATGGATTCAACTGTGTCCTTAATATCACCACTCAGATATTGAATAGGCATCTCAAGCTTCTTAGGTCCACAGCTAAACTGTTGGTTGTCTCCACCTCAGAACTGCTTGCCAGCCATCTCCCCATCTTCATAAGTGGAGATCTATCTTTCTAGACTCTCCAGCCTTTGTGTCCTGCTTGACGCCTCTCTTTCTCTCACACCCCTGCGTTAATCCAGCAGAAAATCCTATCTGCTCTACTTTCAAAATATCTCCTGAAATCTGACTTTTCAGCTCTCCTACTGCTGCTGCTTTGGTCCAAGCCGCCATCACCTCTCACCTGGGATATGCCAGTACCCTCCCCACTGCTCTCTCTGGGAGCCCTCCTTCCTCTCCCCTCTGGTTTATTCTCCACTTGGCAGCCGGAGGAGATCCCTCTAAAACCGAAGCCAGATTGTGTTACTCATCTTCTCAAAACGGAGTGGCACGCTTCCACCTCAGGACATTTGCACGGCAGTTCCCTCTGCTTGCAATTCTCTGCCTCCAGAAACCTGCAAAGCTTGTTCCCTCATCGCCTTCTTGATGAGCCTTCTCTAACTATCTTTTATAGAGCAGAACCCTCTCCACTACCTAGCACCCAGAATTCCTCCTTAACTTGCTTTATTCTCCACCATAGCCATACTCTATTTGTATCTCTAGAATGTCTGTTATCATATACTAGCATTTAAGCCTCACAAGAAAAGGAACTGTCTGTCTCAACTGAATTCTCAGCATCTAGAACAATATCTGGCAGGCGGTAAATATTTGTTCAGTAATGAGTGAATGAAAGGCTATCAGACTATGGTTTCCTTTCACTCTTTGGAATGTGTAGGGAAGAGTCCAGAAAGGTACTATTTCCCAGACCAAAGTTGTCCAATTGAACTTTCGGTGATCATGGAAACAGTCTACATCTGTGCTTTCCAATACAGTGGCCACCAGCCACGTGTAGTTATGGAGCACTTGAAACGTGGCTACTGCA
Source organism: Physeter macrocephalus (assembly GCF_002837175.3). Classification (NCBI taxonomy): domain Eukaryota; kingdom Metazoa; phylum Chordata; class Mammalia; order Artiodactyla; family Physeteridae; genus Physeter; species Physeter macrocephalus. The sequence goes on along the minus strand of NC_041232.1, from coordinate 13,173,202 downwards.
ACTGGAAAACTGTATTTGCTTTTAATTCCTAGACTTGCATTTTTAGAGTGGTTTTAGGTTAACAGAAAAAACGACCAGAACCTACCAAGAAGGGACTGCATGTTCAATTTTATTTTGTTCTGGTTCATTTAAATAGCCACACGTGGTTCGCGGCTACTGTCGTGAGCAGGGCAGACTTAGACGGAGCCGGGGAAGTAAAGCCCTGTCCTGCCCTCACCGCCCCATGTAGAGTCAGTCCCGCAAGGGGATCTGGTGGGCAGCCCCGGGAAGGTCTGCAAAGGGTTTTCTCTGGAAGGATTCGCCAAAGCCCCAAAGGCTGCTTCAGCCCTCCGAGCAACAAAGTTTGCAGATCGATCTTGAGGAAAGAGGGAAGTAGACAGCACAGCAAATCAAAACGTTCGCTGAAGACGTGAGGATGGCAAACAAAAAAGCACCCCCGTCCCCGCGCTCGCCGTCTGGTGTTCCTGTGAGCTTCTGTTGAATCAGCTCCTGGGGTCTTGGGTCTGAGTCACCTCGCATCCACCACCTCGTCCCCCTCCCACTTCTCTGTGCTTCTCTCTTTATCTCTCTCGTTATCCTCAGGGCCCCGGTCTGCCTCTTCTGTTTCACATCCATCCTTCACAGCCATCTCCAGCTGGGCCAAGGGCTACCTTGGGTCGTCCTGTCCATCCTTCCCTTCCCAAGCTTGCTCTGCCATTTGGCTCTTCATCTCCATAACAACCAGGAAAGCAAATACCCTCCAGAGGCGACAAAAAAAATTTATTTTTCTGATGGGTGAGATGGAAGAAGAGGACTAGGAAGAGTGTTCAAAAGCGAAAAAAAGTAGATAACCCTTGCCAACAAATAAACAGAGACCTTTCTAGGGAACAGCAAAGGGACTTGGAGCTGCCTGTAATTAGCGGCCACCACAGCCCAAAACAAAATCAGATTTTCAGTCCTTGCAGCATCGTTGCCACAGAGATGGGATCCAAGATCCCCAGGCTGTCCTCCTAAAATGATTCCTTCCCTGACCATGCCCACATCAAAAGAAGCCCTTCCATGCTCCTTGGTAGGATGGACGGTACCCAGGACCCCACCGCGAATCCAAAGAGTGCAGGCAAGGGAGGGAAACAGACCCAGTAGGAAAAATTCCAAAGGGTCTCATGCCAGCCATGTCAGCTTCTCACGAGACACACACCAGGGGAAGGATTCAGCCAAGTAGGACTTAGGGACTTTCTATTATATGGATGCATGTGCTGGCCATCAGAGGCTGCCACTGATCACTTTGATTCTTTTCATTCATTTTCATTCTTTTTTCTCCACACACTAAAAAAATAAAATACTCAGAGATACAGAGAACAAATTGGTGGTACCAGAGGCGGAGGGTGGGGAAAATGGGTGAAGGTGATTAAAAGGCACAAACTTCCAGTTATAAAATAAATAAGCCCTGGGGATGAAATGTATAGCATAGCGATGTTAATAATGCTGTCTATTGGGAGAGGTACAAAATAGGTGAAGGGGATTAAGAGGCACAAACTACTAGGTATAAAATAAGTAAGTTACAAGGTAGTAGTGTACGGCACAGAGAATATAATCAATAGTTTATAATAACTTTGTATGGAGTGTAATCTATCAAAATATCGAATTACCATGCTGTACACCTGAAATTAATATAGTATTATGTGAAGTCAATTATACTTCAAATAAAAGATTAAAATTTAAAAAATAATACTGTATATTGTATATCTGAAAGTTGCTAAGAGAGTAGATATTAAAAGTTCTCATCACAAGAAAAAAATGTGTAACCATGTGTGGTGATGGTTAACTAGACTTACTGCCTACTTGTTGAAATTGTAGACTTAACTAGCCTACATTTTGTAATATATATGTACATTGAATCATTATCCTGTACACCTGAAGCTAATATAATGTTAAATTTCAATTATATACAGTATTTTTAAATTTTTAATGAAAAAGATGACTTAAAAAAGATAGGTAGCTAAGAAAAAAATAATAAGGTTCCAATCATATTGTTTGATAGTTTTGCTTTCTGGTTTTTTTACCCATTTCATATTAGAAAGTAAACATGACCACATGTTATTTATCCTTTGCATAGCTGTGTCTGTCAGTCATGATCCAGGCTGGAGACAGAAAGCCCATCACTTATTCTAATAGAAAGAATTTAATAGAAGGAGTTGTTAACTAGGTAGTAGAGAAGAGATTATGTATCGTGTTATTTATGCTATCTCTAGAAGGTAATTAGCTTATTGTCTATTACCCCAAAGTTTCTTCACTTACCATCCGCAGGATGGAGGCAAAGCGTCCTCTCCAATCTGAATCATCCTGTAGAATTTCCCACTCCTTGATAGCTGATGAATTGCCTACACTAGACTACAAGCTCCTTTGGGGGCAGAACCTATATCCATTTTGGTCACCATGGTATCCCCAATTCCTAGCATGAGGTGGGGCACATAGTTGATGTGCAACAAATATTTCTTTGAAGACAAAAATGAATGAGCTAGCGAATAAAGCAGAAACTAACACACCATTGTAAAGCAATTATACTCCAATAAAGATGTTAAAAAAAATGAATGAGTTAGTGAGTGAATGAGTGAATGAGTGATTGGATGGATGAATAGACGGTGGATGGGTGGATTAATGGATGGATGCATGGATGCATGGATGGATAGATGATGAGTATTCCATTTAGAGAAGCAGTAAATTAAAGTCTAGCCTGGTCACCCTCTCAATTCTCAGGGTAACTTTTCATTTTCCCTGAGTTGAGGCAAAGAGCATCTAAATCAAGGAACAACTACGATATTCCCCAACCGCCCCCCAAAATAGAAATATCCTTTCCAAGGAAGAACTGGCCTGTGGGTCCCAGAGCACTGTTTTCTACTGCTGAGGTTTAACTAGTTCTCTCCAGGAAAGATAATCCTCTGAAGTCATACTATAAACAGAAGCAGATATGATCATACATATGCTGGGAAAGCCAAAAGAAAATCAGATACCCAGTAGTAAGAGATGCTTTCTGTTTTCTCTCTTTTTCCCAAACCCAAAAGGAAGAAAATAGAGGAGGAGGCTGAAAGAGAGAGAGGGAGGAACACAGCAAGGGAGGAAGAGTGAGAAAGAAAAGAGAGAGGACAGCTGCCACTTTCTGAGGGCTTTCTAGATGTCGTGTGCTGTATCATGTTGTTTCATTTATTCATTCAGCAAACACCTATTGAGCTAGGCAGTCTCCTAAGGCACTGGGGACACAGCAGCGAAAACTATAATCTTACCTTCACAGGGCTTCCATTCTAGTGGGAAAAGCCGACTGAACTCCACCAAGATTTGAGCCCAGACAGCTACATTTTAAGTGTGGAGTGCCAAGCTTCTAACAGGAGAAAACCAAAGCTCAGAAAAGTTAAGCCACTTTCAGGGGCAATTATCAAAACCTTTACAGATGAATTATACATAAGAAGAAAAAAATAGTGTGGGTGCATAAATGAAGGGAGAATGAATTAATGTCCCCTCTCTCATTAAATAGAACAAGATCACTTTATGGCTCCCAGACACTTCTTGTTAAACCTACAGTGTGACGGTAGGGGACTTCATACATTCAAAATAAATCCGTACCATTGTGAGCTGTGGCTTGGCTCCCCAGGGAGATCAACACATCTCCCTTGATCAATGTACAGTCGATCACATTTTTGAGTGTTTTCATATGAAATAATTAACATCAACAAAATGACATGGAGATTTATTCTTCAGCCAGGCCTTCTCCACATGCTAATGAAATCTTTACACAGTGTGTTAACTGCTCATTAGCTAGGCAAATCCTAAACTGTCCTGCCTGAGGGAGGTCAAAATGACCCAGACAGAAGCTGGGGTCAAAAGACTGATTTCCACCTCAGCCTTTAAGCTTCCCAGGCTGAACCAGAATGTTCTAACTCCCTCAAAACCCTCAAACCAAAAACCTCTTTTTCCATTTCAACAGATGGCTCTACTTCTCTCTCACCCTGTATTCACTTTGTCATCCTGCCCATCCTTCCTCCAAAGTATTTCTTGAAAGCGTCCACTTCTCTATACATCAACCATCAACTCCTGGTCTGAGCCACCATGGCTCCTTACCTAGCCACCCAAGGGGACTCCCTACTGTGTGTTTTGAAAAGCAAATTTCATCAAGCTCACCATTTCCAATTTTTCACTGATGTCCCAGAGGCCCCGGTATAAGTGCCAGAAACTGTTCCATGGCCCCTGTGGGCCTGTAGAACATGGCCTAGGCTAACCTTTGCCTCACTTCTCAGAGGCTTATTGCTCTCATGTTCAATCCAGCCACTGGCCTTCTTGTCCTCCTTCCAGTGTTCAGACTCTCTTTATTTCATCCCCTTCACACACATGGCTCTCCGTACCTGGAATAAATTCTTGACCCTCTTTGTATCAGCTAACTATGCTGCATAACAAATTATCAAAAACTTAGTGGCTTAAAACAAAAATACATTTAATATCTCACCATCACTGTGGATCAAGTATCTGGACCTGGCTTAGCTGAGTCCTCGGCTTTGGGTCTCTCATCAGGTTACAATCCAGTGGTCACCTGGGGCTGAATTCTCATCTGAAAGCTCAACTAGGGAAGGATCCACTTCCAAACCCACCGGGGTGGTGTTGGGGCTCAGTTCCTTGCTGGCTGTTGGCAGGAGGGCGCTCCCAATTCCCTGTCACGTGGACCTCTTCAACATGGTCGTTTCATCTACATGCAAGCCAAGAAGGCAAAAGAGACAATCTGCTTGCAAGACAGAAGTTGCGGTCCTCTGTTAAGTAATCCTGGAGGTGACATTGCGTCTCCATTGCCTTATTCTATTAGTCGTAGCAAGTCGCAGGTCCTGCCTACACCCAAGGGGAGAGGATCACACAGGACGTGAGCATCAGGAGGCAAGGATCATGGCAGACAATCCAGGCATCTGTCTGCACATTCCTCATCGAGCACGACAAAATGTTCTTTTCCCTCCAAGCTTTGCTTATATGTCACTTCTTTAGCTTCCAGCAAAAACTGCTTCCCTCCATACATGCCCATGCAGTGGCCTGCATCTTCCTTAAATTACACCTATGCACTTTTTTTTGTGTGTGTGGTATGCGGGCCTCCCTCTGCCACGGCCTCTCCCGTTGCGGAGCACAGCCTCCGGACGCGCAGGCTCAGCGGCCATGGCTCACGGGCCCAGCCGCTCCGCGGCATGTGGGATCCTCCCAGACCAGGGCGCGAACCCGGTTCCCCTGCGTCGGCAGGCGGACGCGCAACCACTGCGCCACCAGGGAAGCCCCACACCTATGCACTTTTGATGGCTTGCTTTGTGATTGTCTCCACCATTAACCTGTCCAGTTCCACAAGGGCAGGGCAAATATCTGCTCCTAGCTGCATACCCAGAGTCTAGCTCAGAGATTAGCTGGTCTGTTGTAATGCTCAGTACATGTATTTTTGAATGAATGAATGACCAAAGAGAAGTATTGTGAGTGCACCCTTGTCCCAAACTGGGCAACTTACAAAACTACCCAGACCCTCACATGTTGACCTGCCTCCTCAATATCTCTGCCTGATCTTATTCTCCCTGTCCCCTTAACAATACTGGGGTGAAAGGAGTTTCTGGAAAACTTTAGGGACTTTCCAAAGTAACACTGCCTACCCTGGGTAACCACCCACGCTCCATCCTAAGATGCCCATTCTTTCCTACTCAGTGATGTTTACTCATCCCATCAATCCAAAGGAAAACTGAACCCATGGTGAACTTAACCATATTAGTTCAGGAAGAAGAGAGCAGGCTGGAGAGGGAGCTAGTGTGCCAAGGACCATACTGTGTCAGTACTTGTGAAATCTTTCAAGGGCAGGATTTATATCCCCATTTTTCAGACAGGGAAACAGGCCCACAAAGAGGAAGTGAATTTCCCAGTGATGTGCTGGCACACTGGTGTGAGGGAGCTGGATTCTAGTGTGTGCTGGTTTTCTTTTCTTTTTTTTTTTTTAAATAAATAAATAAATGTATTTATTTTCGGCTGTGTTGGGTCTTCATTGTTGCGTGTGGGCTTTCTCTAGTTCTCTTTCCCACCGTGAGCAGGGGCTACTCTTTGCTGTGGTTCTCATTCTCTTTGTTGCAGAGCACGGGCTCTAGGCACGCGGTCTTCAGTAGTTGTGGCACGTGGGCTCAGTAGTTGTGGCTCACGGGCTTAGTTGCTCCGCGGCATGTAGGGATCATCCCAGACCAGGGCTCGAACCCGTGTCTCCTGCCTTGGCAGGTGGATTCTTAACCACTGCGCCACCAGGGAAGTCCCAACGTGCTGATTTTCTTGATGAGCGTATTCTCACCTGGCCAATCTCAAGCCACCCACAGTTTAACAACTAGCTCACAAGCATTCCTGCATGCTTGTCAACTGGCCTTTGCAAGCCCATGAGTGCTGGCTCCAGGTCACCACTGCACCTCCTCAGGAACAGGCCAGGGGTTCAGTTTTCTTTCTGTCATCTCTCACCTTCCACCAGATAAAAACGCCACTGAAATATTGGGTTGGCCAAAAAGTTTGTTTGGGGTTTTCTGTAGCATTTGAAGGGAAAAAAACGAATAAACTTTTTGGCCAACCCAATATTAAGCTCCTGGAGGTTGAGGCTTTGTCCAGCCCAGAGCCTTGCTGGAGGGAAATGCTCAGTAAATATCTGTTGGGTCATTGTGATTGGAATTTTCAAGGGCAGCCCAAGAGGAGCCAGATCACCCCCCTGACAGAGGCTAAATGAGGAAGCTGCAGAGGCAAATACAGGAAGGACTGGAGAGCTGCCCTGGTGATAGCCTATGAGGCAGGAGCCCGTGGAAATGGCCCTCCTCTGACTAAAGCAGCTGAGCAGGAAAGTAAGCAAACCAGGGTGACGCCAGCTTGGTGGGGGACTGGGGGGCATACACCTCTCGCCTTTCTGCCCTCCCGGCTTTTGCTGCTTCTGAGCTGTCGCCCAGCAGATGGATGTGTGCACTTGGGATCTTGGGAGTGCCAGACAGAAAGCTGGTGTCTGACGGGTGCTGGAAGCATACCTGGATCCTTCTCGCCTGCCCCAAAGCTCCAGAGAGAAAGAACTACATGAGACCAGCACTGAGCAGTATTTGGGAGAGCACCCGTGTCTTTGCTCGTTCGTTCACTAATCACCTATTAAAGGTTTTGTTGTAGGCAGAGTGAAATAGTGATAAGCTAGACAAAATTAGTTCTTGACCTCACGGAGTTTACTGTCTGGTGGGAGAGAAAGAGAGAAATAAAGCATAACATCAAGATACTTATGATTCCTGCTAACCCAGGGGGAGAAAGGGAGGAGACATCTAATCCAATCTCTATATAGCTTCCTGGAGGAAGTGACATTCAAGGTAAAGCCAGTCTTACTGAGGCCAAAAGAGGGGAAGGGACATGCCTACTGTGTCACATCATCTGATTCTGTGTATCTAACCCCTTGTTATCAGCCTTGCCTTTCTTTATCAGATAATGAAAAGTCTATTTTCTTATGCGTCTCTGTACACCAAACTACCCACTACTTAGAGGCACCAAGCAACAACCAACTTGTTAGGTCTCATGATTTCACAGGTCAAGAATTTGAGCGGGGCTCAGCTAGGTGGTTTTTTGGCCCTGTGAGGTATTGATGGACAGCACTCTGTTAATCAGCTGGAGAATGGGCCGGTCTGGAGAGTCCAAGTCTTTTATCTGTGACTGGTGATTTAGCAAGGATGAATGGAAGGCCAAGTTCATCTGGGATGGTTGATTGAAGGCCTGGACATGGCCTCTCCACATGGCAGTCTCAGGGGTGTCGGATGTCATGTATTGTGGCTCAGAGCTCCCAGAGAGAGTATAACAAGATCCAGGGAGTGAGGCTTCCAAATTCTTGAGACTGGGGGGGTGGGGGAGCCTGAAATCTGGCACAGCATCTCCCCCACTGTATTCTATCTGTAAACAGTTACAGAGCCTTCCCAGAATCCACGGGAGGAAACAGAGATTCCATCTCTCCACGGGAGAAACATTAAAGAATTTGAAGACAATGTTTTAAAATAAAAAGACTCACAAGAAGTTGCAAAATAGTACAGAGAGTTCCTTGTACTCTTCACCCAGCTTCCCCCAGTGATAATATCTTACATCACCAGAGTATATTGTCAAGACCAGGAAATTGACTGCAGTGCTTATTAATTCAGGTACAGACCTTTTTCAGATTTCACCAGTTTTCACGTGTGCTCCTGTGTGTGGGTGTCTATGTGTGTGTTTGCATGTGTATTGTATGCAGAGCCCCATGAATTATCATCACATGTATGCAGTTGAGTAGCGATCATCATAGTCAAAATATGGAACTGTTCCATCTCTACAAAGAGCTTTCCTCATTTGGACAACTTTAATCCACCGCAAGGTCTAACGTTGAGATCAGTTTGATACTTCTCAGTATGAAGCCCAACTCTCCTATTTAAAAGTGACTCCATCACTGATCCTCAATTTCTTTATCTGTAAAATGGGTCAACAATACTAAACCTAGGGTTTGCAGTGGGAATTCAATGAGAGAATTCAATAGAAATCAGGAAGCCCAACTCACAGATTTGACTTCAAATCCCAATTTCCTGCTTCCCCACCTTTGCAAACATGGGGGAATGACCTTCCTTTCATTTCAGTTCAGTTCGTCAGTAAAATTGGAATAAAACAGCAGCACACGTTGTAAGAATGTGTTGATGATTATGGGGGACGATGTGGGTAAGACCCTCAGCCCATCGCCTGCCAGAGAGAACCTCTAAGATTCTCTGCCTGCGGTTCATTTGTATCTTTCAACTTATTTATAATTCTGGCATCTTGAAGAGTTTGTATATTTACATACCAGGCTTTGTGGTAAATTGGTTTTGGTTGGTTGCATAACAGGTTAGGTAAAACCTTATATTGACTCTTAGCAGGGTATTGGCTAAAAGAATCCTTTTTGTTTTTTCAGGTTTTTTTTTTTTTTTTTTAGTTTTTTTAAAAATTTTTATTGGAGTAGAGTTGCTTTACAATGCTGTGTTAGTTTCTGCTGTACAGCAAAGTGAATCAGCTATACGTATACATACATCTCCTCTTTTTTAGATTTCCTTCCCATTTAGGTCACCACAGAGCACTGAGTAGAGTTCCCTGTGCGATACAGCAGGTTCTCATTAGTTATCTATTTTATACAAAGTGGTGTATATATGTCAATCCCAATCTCCCAATTCATCCCCCCCCTAAAGAATCCATTTTTAAAATAATTCAAACCATCCTTCTCCCCTTACTCTGAATAATTATAGACCATGAAAAAGAACAGTCCCCAAAAGGGTTATAACCTGACTAGAGAAAACCCAACGTGAAAAAGTCAACCATCCAATTTTCACACATCTTTAGTGAAGACGCTCTATTTGGATCTGGGTTCTGAGGAGCCCAATCTCTTACTTCCCTGCAATGTGACCTCAGGAAATATGAAGATGGAAAACAAAAGCAATTTCCCTCCTAAGACAAAAGAATTATGATTCTTTGTCTTGATGTTGGCATCCTCTCGTGCTCAAGAATTCCTTTTCAGCTCCCTGACATTTCCCTTCTCTTCTCGGGCAGTTTTCAGCCTGAATGCATTTCTGAAATGGAGAATCACTGGATCTACAATCAAAGCAGAATCTCACTGAGATCACAAACAATGTGTCTCGGTCTGCAAAGTCTCGGGGTCTCAGGGCTGCCTCCATTTTCTCGCCCACAGTCTGCTGCCTCTTTCTCTTACAGGACCACGTCCTTGCTACAGTCCATGTGTGTGTTCCTGGCAGTGAGCAGACTTAGAAACATGGCACTTGTATGGCTTTACTTAGGGAGGATATAAACTGAAACAGCCCCATTGCATGACTTTAAAAAAAAAAAAAAAAAAAAAAAGCTTCTGAGAGTCTGCAATGTACCCAGGCGACATTGGATAGAAATTAAATTATGACCATTTTGAAGGAAACATGAGCATTCTTTTGTTCATCTACCCTTTGAGAGAGCCTTGCTCCTCAGCTGGGTGAAACCTCTGGCCCCTTTCCGAGAACATCACAAACTTTTCTTTGTACGTATTTCCTGGAGAAAACACACAGGTGTCTGTTTTCCCCCAGCCTAGAAACAGCATCAAGTGACAGTGAGAAACCCCACGTGCATCCTGAATCCAACCCCCAGCCTCAGTAGCTGGGGACACTCGTCCTACTTTTGCACATTTGTTTGCATTCAGGGCCACCTCTACTTTATATTTAAAAAGGAAACAACCATTCTGACGCTCTCTCTGAGGACTTGTGGAGAGATGGGTCAGTACAGTAAGATCTCTAAAATAGCGCATCTCAAAATTTCATGCACACATAGTTCTTCTGGGGATCTTGTTTAAATGCAGATTCTAACTCTGTAGGTCTGAAGGCAGTCTCTGCGATTCTGCATTTTATGGGCTGGCTTACCAAGATGACACTGCAGCTGTTGGTGAGGACCACACTGAGTAGCAAGATTCTAGGGCAGTTCAATGATGAAACATTGGGAGAAAACTTTGACGTCCCTCACAGGTATTTTCTCATTAGAAATCTTATCTCCTGAATGTCAAGAGTGTTTGGGGTAAAGCTTTAGAATCCATTGTAGCCAATTTTTAGGCTCCGACTGCCTCAGAGTGAGCAACTAGGTCACACTCAGTCTATAGTCTTCTGAGTTCTGAAGGCACCACTGCTGGAGAAAGAGGCAAAGCCAGGTAGAAAACCAAAGACTATTCTTTTATGTATTAGTTCTCCTATGGCTGCCATAACAAACTGTCACAAACTTTTTAGCTTAAAACCACACAATGTCATTGTCTTATAGTTCTGGAAGTCACAAGTCTGAAAAGAGGTTTCACTGGGCTAAACATCAAGACATCAGAAGAGCTACGTTCCTTCTGAAGGACCTATCAGGGAATCCATTGTTTTGCCTTTTCCAGCTTCTCGTGGCCACCAGCATTCCTTAGCTTACGGCCCCTTCCTCCATCTTCAAAGCCAACTGCGTAGTAGTTAAAGAGAGAGATCAAGTCTGCTGTTGTCACATCCCCTCTCCTTCTCCGACTCTGACACTCTTACTTCCCTCTTATCATCTCTCCATCTCAAAATAATCACATCTATGAAGGCCCTTCTGCCATGTAAGGTAATGTGGTCACATGTTTCAGCGATTAGGATGTGGACCTATTTGGGGAGCCACTATTATACCTCCTACATCTTATATCCACTCATGAATCTAGGTGGAATAATCTCACACTGAACAGCACTGAGGTGAAGACAGGTTCTCCAAGAGGTAGTCTTAAGACGTTGATTTCAGGGATGCTGAGAAACATCTTTCTCCAAAGCTAGAAACTCCCATAGACCATCTTCTTTGGTTTAAGTCGTGTGGTAGATATAGTTTCCAAAGATGACCATAACAACATCTCCCATCCCATATGCTCTTATACAGTGTGACCTTGCCAGCCTCCCATCCAGAAGTGGGGGTCTATGTTTCCCCCCTCCTTGAATCTTGGTGGGCTATGACTGTTTTTGACAAATAGCGTCCAGTAAAGTATGGCAGAAGGGAAACTGTGTGACCTCAGAGGTTAGGTCCTAAGAAGCAATACAGCTTCCGTCTTGTCCATTGGAACACTCATGCTAGAACCTTGAGACATCATGCAAGAACCCTGAGGCTGCCATACTGTGAGGAAACCCGGGCCACATGGAGTGTCCACATATAGGTACTGAGTGAAGGCACTTCAAAATGAGCCCAGGCCCCAGCTACAGAGTCACCGCCAGCCCTTAAACTCTTCCAGCTAAGGCCTCAGACATGGAGCAGAGACGAGCTATCTGCACTGCCCCCTGTCCAAATCCTGACCCACAGAATCTGTTACATAATAACATGGTTGGGGCTTCCCTGGTGGCGCAGTGCCTGCCGATGCAGGGGACACGGGTTCGTGCCCCGGTCCGGGAAGATCCCACATGCCGCGGAGCGGCTAGGCCCGTGAGCCATGGCCGCTGAGCCTGCGCGCCCGGAGCCTGTGCTCCGCAATGGGAGAGGCCACAATAGTGAGAGGCCCGCGTGCAGCCAAAATAAATAAATAAATAAATAAATAAATAAAATAAAATGGTTGATGTATGTCCCAATTTTCATTGCAGCACTGTTTACAATAGCCAAGACATGGAAGAAACCTAAACGTCCACCGACAGATGAATGGATGAAGATGTGGTACATATATACAATGGAATATTATTCAGCCATTAAAAAGAATGAAACAATGCCACTTGCAGCAACATGGATGGACCTAGAGATTGTTATACTGAGTGAAGTAAGTCAGACAGAGAAAGACAAATATCATATGATATCGCTTATATGCAGAATCTAAAAAAAAATGATACTAATGAACTTATTTATAAAACAGAAATAGACCCACAGACATGGAGAATGAACTTATGGTTACCAGAGGGGAAAGGGGTGGGGGAGAGACAAATTAGGAGGTTGGGATTAACATATATACACTACTATATATAACGTAGATAGCCAACAAGGGCCTACTGTATAACACAGGGAACTATACTCAATATTTCGTAATAACTTATAAGGGAAAATAATCTGGAGAAGAATTTACATATATATATATATATATATATATCATACTGAATCACTGTGCTGTATACCTGAAACTAACACAACATTGTAAATCAATTATACTTCAATAAATAAATAAATAAATAAATAAATAAATAAATAAATATATAGTCCTTTCCTTCCTCAAAGTCTTTGAACATGCTGTTCCCTTAGCCTAGAATATTCTTTTCCCGATTCTTCCCCTGGTGAACTCCTACTCAGGTTTTCAGCAGAAGGAACTCTCCAGACTCTTTCATGTAAATCAGGCTCCCCTGTTATTCAGTCAAGACAGTCTTTTTTTTTTTTTCTTTTTTTATCATCAAGTAAATATTTTTTAAACAATGTAATTTATGGAAAACATGAAGACCTAAATAAGAGATTGCACACTCGAAAACACACTAAACAATACAGTATTTTTAACTACAGGTACTGTAGTACGTAGATCTCTAGGACTTATTCAACTTGCAAAACTGAAACTTTGTACACTTTGACCAACACTTCCCTGTTTTCCCCTCCACCCAGCCATTTGGTAACCACATTTCTAACTCTGCTTCTATAAATTTGACTATTTTAGATTGCTGATGTAAGTAATGGAGTATTTGTTCTTCTGTGTCTGGCTTACTTCACTTAGCATAAGTGAAATAAGGTTTCATCCATGTGGTCACAAATGATAGTATTTCCTTCTTTTTAAAGGCTGAATAATATTCCATTGTGTGTAAATACTGCAATTTCTTTATCTATTCATCCATCAATGGACATTTAAATTGCTTCCCCATCTTGGCTATTGTGAATGATGCCGTAAGGAACACTGAAATGCAGATGGCCCTGGGAGATCCTGATTTCAGTTTCTTTGGTTATATTCCCAGAAGTGAGATTGCTGGATCATATTGTAGCTCTATGATTAATTTTTTGAGGAACCTCCGTACTGTTTTCCATAGTGGCTGCACCAGTTTACATTCCTGCTAACGATGTAAAAGGGCTCCCTTTTCTCCATATCCTCACTAACACTTGTTATCTTCTTCTTCTTTTTTTAATAATAGCCATCCTGCCAGGTGTGAGATGATATCTCTTTGTGGTTTTGATTTGCATTTCCCTGATAATTAGTGATGTTGAGCACATTTTCACGTACCTGTTGGCCATTTACATGTCTTCTTTGGAGAAATATCTTTTCAGTTCCTTGGCCCATTTCAAAAATTATTTGTTTTATTGCTGTTGAGTCATAGGAGTTTCTTAGATATTGTGTCTATTAACCCTTCATCGGATATATGGTTTGCAAATATTTTCTTCCATTATGTAGGCTGCGTTTAATTATTTTTGATAGTTTCCTTTGCTGTGTGAGAAGCTTTTTAGTTTTATCTAATCCCACTTGTCTATTTTTCCTTTTGTTGGCCTGTGCTTTTGGCATTATATCCAAGAAAGCATTGCCAAGACCAATATTAAGAAGCTTTTCCCCTATGTCTTCTCCTAGGAATTTTATCGTTTCTAGCAATTCCAGTCTTAGGTATGTAGCTAACAGAAATGAATGCACCAAGAGGCAGGGAGAAGAATATTCATGGTGACACCAGTACAATAACTCCAAACCCAAATGTCCATCAACAGTAGAATCAATCAATAAATCATGATATAATCCTACAATGGAGTAATACCCAACAATAAACAAACAGCTTCACAGACAGCAGAAATGAAGCTCACACACAGTTTCAGGTAAAAGAAACCAGCTACAAGAGAGTAGTTTCATTTCTATAAAGTCCAGAAACAGTCAAACTCATCTTTGGTGTTAAAAGTCAAGATGGGGATCACTTTGGGGGAAGGGATAAAGTATGGTGACTGGAAGGGCACAGAAGGGAGACGGCTTGGGGGCCTGGCAATGTTCTATTTCTTGGCCTGGGTGCGGTTGGATGGGTGTTTACCCTGTGATTTCACTGAGCTGTTTGTTTAAGTTTTGTGGATTTTTTTTTTTCTATAGATATCCTATAATTCAGAAAAAGGTTTTAAAAAATCAGAAGGCCCCCATCTCTGCTGCCATCTGACTTAACGGGCAACGCCCTCCTTGCAGCCGCAGCTGAGATGTTTGCCTTCACATGGGGAGGGTAAGTGCTCTGAAGCCCCACCATCAGACCTCCCTCTTTGGGCCCAGCCACTCTGATACCTCCGGTTGGCCTCAGGCCAGCTTCCTCTACTCCTGGCGTCCTTTGTGCTTCTCAGGTGGAAGTGTTTTCCCAGCATGCTCCCACCTCTCAGCCAGAGCCCTGGGGGGTCCGGGTTTTGTTTCCTCAGCGACACCCTTCCCTGTGGGCTGCTTCAAATGAATCCTGTGGAAGACAGAGAAATGAGAGAGTATTAAAAATGTCAGCGGCAGATCCTGAGATACACAGCTGGGTAAATAGAGCCAGTGGAGATGTTTTTATTAGTGGCTTTAAGGTTATAGTCACTTAAGTTATGGATTTCATGTGGGTGGGACATGGCAAAGAGGACTAGGGGTCTTCCATCCATTTCCGGACCTGCTGGGACCAAAGCATCTGATGTCCTCAGATCTGAGGGGAGCTCCATCAGTTTTGGGGGGCTCTCGTCATTTTAGAAAATGTAAGCCTTTGCATTATCCCTTTACAAAGAGGTTTCCCTCCCGGAGACGGAAGCTTAAAGCTCCCTTTCTCTTGAATTTCCCTAAGAAGCTTCACTCCTCTGGAAGAGCTGATATCAGATTGTTTCTCTGGCAAAACATGGGTAGTTTTCAAATGGGAAATAGGAAAGGCCAGTATAGCCACGCTGATCAAGTGTCATGGTCAATGTCCTCACAAGAACCAGAAATGAGTGCCGTCTCTGTAATTAAAATGTCCAGAGTGATGATTTCATGATCACTCATTATGTGAGTCAGAAAGACCAGAGTTCATATTCAAGTTTAACAACTTGTTAGGTACATGACCTTGGGGAAATTATGTAAGCTTCTGTCTATTCATCTCTAAAAGATAAATAAAATAATACCTACTTCACAGCGTAGTTGTGTGGATTAAATGAATATATACCTGTAAAGCACCTAACATATACCAGGCACACAGTGAACACAGGATAACTGTTAGATACTATCAGTGTTAGAATATGTTTTCCCAACAAAACCATTATCTTAAATAGCAACATTCCCAAGTTCATTGCAGCATTATTCATAATATCTAAGGTATGGAAACAACCTAAGTGCCCATCACCAGATGAGTAGATCTAGAAAATGTGATATCTATATAATGTAATATCATATATAATGTAATATATATATATAATACATATATATGTAATGTAATATTATTCAGCCTTAAAAAAAGAAGGAAGTCTTGTCATTTGTAACAACATGGATGAACCTGGAGGGCATTATGCTAAGTGAAATAAGCAAGAAAGAGAAAGACAAATACAGCCTGGTATCACTAATATATGGAATCTTAAAAAAAAAAAGTCAAACTAGAAACAGAGAGTAGAAAAGTGGTTGCCAGGGACTGGGGGGTGGGGGAAATAGGGAGATGCTGGTAAAAAGGTACAAACTTTCAGTTATAAGATGAATAAGGTCCAAGGATCTAATGTATAAAATGGTGACTAGAGTTGATAACACTAGACCAAATAATTGAATTTCCTAAGAGAGCAGAAATTAAATGTTCTGACAAACACACACACACACAAAACAGGAAAGAGAAATATGTGAGGTGATAGATGTGTTAATTAACCCAATGGGGGAAATCCTTTCACAACGTATATGTATATCAAATCATCACGTTCTACGGTTTAAATATCTTACAATTTTATTTGTCAGTTATACTTCAACAAAGCTTAAAAAATAGTATGTCTTCTTAGAAGACATAATATTTGAGTGTTGCCTTGAAGGAGTATAATAATACAAATAGTTCAGGGCATTCTAGTTATTTTTACTGCTTAACAATCTACCTCAAACATAATGGCACAAAACAATAATCACCTTATTCTGCTTTTGTATTCTGTGAGTCAAGAATCTGGACAGGGCACAGAGGAGGTGGCTGGTCTCTGCTTCACTGTCTAGAGTCAGCTGGGAAGCCTGGAACAGCTGGGACTAGAAAATCTGCTTCTAAGTGCCTTGGCAGGGATGGCTGGAAGGCTGGTTTAAGACACAACTGTTATCTGAAGTGCCTACCAGCGCCTGACCCAATATGGTGGCCTCAGTGTAGTTAGACTTCTTTCCCAGTGGCTAGTGTTCCAGTGAAGAAAGCACAAGTTGCCTTGCCTTTTATGATGTAGCCCCAGAAGTCACGCAGTGGCACTTCTGCCAAACTCAATTGGTCAAAGCAGTCACAAGCCCACCCAGATTCAATTGGAAGGGTCTTAGACCTCATTTCCCCATGGGAAGAGTGTCAAAATATTTGTGGCTCCCCCTCCCTTTTCTTGGTAAACTACCACAGAGTTTACTCTGTGCCAGGTCTCTAGCTAAGTTCTTACTACCCATGGTGTCATTTGATCTTCACAATAAGCCAGTGAAGTTAGCATTATCATCTTTATTTTTGCAATATATGTAGATAAGGAAACTGAGGTGACAAGAAGTGGTTTCTGGTCCAAGGGCAAACAGCTAGTCATTTGAACCCACATCTGTCTGAACCACGTTATTTGATTTTAGAATCACTGTTCTCATTATCTCATAAATATTGAATCCCCCCAATAAATAACAGATAGATAGGATGATAGATAGATAGATAGATAGATAGATGATAGATAGATAGATAGATAGATAGATAGATAGGGATAGATGCGAACCCTAAGTTGAACAGAGTTGAAGCTCAAATTCCTAAGGGACTACAGGACTCTTGCGAGCCTGACTCTACATTAGCTCTCTGAGAGAAAGAGAATTCTTAGGAACCTAAAAGAATACAAATACCCCTATGATAGCCACCTAAGAACACTGACAAAAGCCTCCTAGGTGGAGTCTACAAGATGCTGAACATCTGGCTACTTCCAAATATTTGGATGATGGACTACCATATTTTGGCCAACTTTTCTTCCACGTGTTTGATAAACACAGCTGGCTTGGAAGTTAGTAGTGGAATCTAAATGCCAGGAGAGCCCTTAGAGATTTTCTCATCCAAATCCCCCCCTTATACAAATGAAGGGAAATATATACCTGTAGAAAGCAAGAGGCTTGGACAAAGTTGACAACCAAGTGGCTTTGGCATCTTTTTTTCAACATGACTTGAATAGAATCTATCCTGATTTAAGCAAGATATATCTTAGGATCCAAGAATCTACCTCCAGGAAAAATCTTACACATACCTTTAGAGTGTAGGTTGCAGTGGAGAGGAATTGGAAATAACCTAGGTGTCCAGCTCTAGGGGAATAATAAAGAAAATGTGGGGAGTGCACACTATGCATTAATTAGAAACAAATAAAAATATAAAATGTATGTATACATTTTAATATATTCATATAGCAACAAGGAGAGTTTTTAAAACATCATGTTGAGTAAACAAATTAAGTAACAAAATGAAATTGGTACCTTACCGATTTTATGTAAAATAAGTAGATGCAAAAACTCACTATATGTTTTTAAAGGAAAAATATTTAAGGATGTATTTTAGACATATGAAAGTGAATGCCTTTAGATGCCTTTAGTGGGAGAGGGAGACAAAAAATGGGGATTGGAATGAAGATGGAAAATACAATGCATACAATACAATAAAATACAATGCAATACAATACAATACCATGAAGTGAGGGGGTGTTTTGCATATACTAAGTTGATAATATGCTATCAAAAAAGGAGCATAATCACCTCTACTCTGCAGATGAGGTAAAAAGAAAGCCCTCCTATGTTTCAGCCCAGTAACATCATGGGAAATACCAGGAATTCTTTGGCTGCTGACAACACTCCAGCTCTTGGCTAAAGGTCCACTGAACAAGGCTGAAGGGTGAAAGGAGCATGTCCTTTAAAAATCCTGTTTTCATCAGCAATAATGGGTTTAAGCCACATGTGAAATATGGCCCCAGTTTCACCTTTCAGGACTTCAGGAACCTGGTTGCCCTTCACACGTCTGGGGGATTTACACCTCAATGGGCGATCGCACCGTGGTCAGCTAGGGAGATCACCTTTCGGAAATGATGGATGAATTTCCATCTTCCCAAAATGGAGGACCTTCTTCAGCCATCCGACATGCTTTCTGGATGGTCCCATTCACCACCAATATCACAGAGGGAAAGAAAGTCCCTTCCATTTCTAGAACTGTTTATACTTTGTAAAGTGCTCTCAAAATCATCACATAAGATATAGATGGATCAGGAGTTATGATCCCTGTAGCAAGAAAGTTAAAAGGCCTGGGGGGGGGGTGCAACATTCAATGATGTACATCTGTGTGACTTTTGAATCCAATCCTACATCTTTTTAATATATTCTTTCTCATGTAATATTTGCACTCCTACAATTGCTAAGAATAATAACTTCATTGATCAATTTATGACTATGTGCCAAGTACTTTACATAGAGGAGTTCATTGCCTCTTTCTATGTGTGACATACTATTTTATCCATTTTGCAAACAAGGAAACCAAGGAACAGAGAGGCCGCGTAACTCAGGTGAGGTACCACAGCTATACATGGCAGAGCTGATGTCTGAATCTTGCTGATCAGTTCCAAAATCTTCACCTGTAACCACTGTACTTTGCTACCTAGGTCCATAGACCCAGTTTGTCTTGTACTATGTTCTTGAGATACAAGCATCTCATTAATTTATTCATGCATTCACTAAGAATGTATTGTGCACCTATTATTATGTCTCAGACATTGTGCTAGGTCTTTTAGTGGGGACATACAAGCATGAGTGGCCAGGGGAATAATCAGAGTTTCAAATTCTACATTCAACACTATTTAAGCCTGAGTTCCCCAGAAAACAGGCTGAGACAAAGATGTATGCATTGGTACTCTGATGGCCAAGTGTGGTCCCAGGGAGCAAGTGAAGGATGGAGGAATGAAACGGGGAAGGAAAGAGAGCCAATACAAGAATGTGCCACCCTTGAGTGGACCACCGTGAGGCTTCAGGACTTTCTGAGAAGCCACATGACATGGGCCTCGGGCTGGTCTGTCTCTGAGGAGGAAGAAGGAGGCTTTCTCTCGAGCTTGCATCCTCCAGTGACCAAGGACTGCCCAAACAGGCCTTCAACTTCTGCCATTTCCAGGAAGATGAGTTAGTTCTTTGCTGTGTCCTGTATTTTGACACCTGAAGAAGAGACCTGGGGCCAGAAATGAGAGGTACACAGAGCAGGCCTGAGGTGAAGGCCCGTGCATTGCACCTGCATGAAATATGGTCAGACCTTGTATAGAACGGGACACCAGGTAAAGGCTGAAATCAAAGACAGGTGAGGCAAGGGGATTGGAAGTGTGCTTCGGAAGTCTCCACATCAACTATTTATCGAGTGAGTTCACAAGCCAACTATTAAATGATGATAATAATTAGAGAAATAACTGTGTTATTATGAATATGGCACCCGTCACAAAGGACAGATATACTGCCGGCCCTCTATATGTGCACATTGGACAGTGTTTTCATGCATGCAGACAACGCCCCAATTTTCATCATGATCATATGAACCGAGAGTGGAGAGGGTGTGTTTTCATTTACAAATGAGGAACTGAAATTGAGTGTTGATGTTGGTTGCTATGGTTACCCAGACAGAGAGTGACGGCTGGGATTCAAACTCAGATCTCCAACCCCAGGGCTATTTCCCTGTTATCTGTGAAAACCTTGAATTCTCGCCCTATCTTATTTCAGGAAAAGACAGCTGAGTTGGGGGAAGAACAGCTGCCGTGAGCCTCATAAAAGATGAGTTTCTTGCCCCCCACTGCTACAGAAGGAAGGCAATGAATCTCTGGTTCTAACTGGAAATAATGAAAATTTAGCTAAACCATTGTAGGACAGGAATATTTTCCCAATTTCATTCAGAAATAGATTTAACCCATTCAGCTGTTCCTTACCAGTTCCTGTATGCTTGACTCTGGGTGAGTTACTTTTCTTCATGCCTCAGTTTTCTTATCTGTAAAACAGCAATAATAATAGCACCTAGATGATTGCTCAGAGGATAATAAAAATAATCTGCATCGAACACAGTAAGACACCTGCAAAATTAGCAATTATTATTACCATGTCTAGACTACTTGTACCACCTGTCACTGGCCTGTCATGTTCCCTCTATCCAGGTTATATGAACAACTCACATCACGCCATTTTCCTTCTCAGAAGTCTTCAGTGATTGCGTTCAAGTGCGTCCAGAATAGGATCTTTTCTCCCTCTTCACTCATTTTCACAACCTACATGCCGTTCCCGGCACACACACTGCAGTTTCCCGATTCCGGGATTCTTCTGTCTATGCTGTCCTTTGCGTTCACTCATCCATTCATTCAATGATACTCAAAGCCATCCCTGCGGTAGGCCCACGGCCCAGCCATGGAGATATAACACTTAACAAGACAGGTGCCCATCCTAAGGTACTTGCCTTCTCATCTGGGGCAGGCAGATAGGGTGTATCTTGAGAACCAATTCCAGTTAGTTGTAGCTGGTTGGGTTGCTAGTACCCCTATGTTGAAGCGGATTCTAGGGATCTAGGGCCACCTTCAGGCTCAGCTAAACCTTCTGTGGTAGATTATGGATGTCCACCATTGGCAGAGGAGATGGCTTTGGAACATCCTATTTGCCATTCCTTCCCAAGGGGAAATTCGACACACACATAGTCTCCTTCTCAAAGTCTACTTCCTCTTATCTAAATGGACCACTTTCATGGATCCCCTCCCCAATCAGATGTGTGTTGTCTCCCCATTTGGACACTACTAGTACTTTGCCCCATCAGAGCATCTGTTTTAGCTTTGTGCACTTGGAACCACCATGGATGTTCAGGTGGAAACCTGAATTAGGGTCCTCTTTTCACCTCCAGGGTTCAGGTTCCTCCGAAGACTTGTAGGAAACGAGACTGGGGATGTTGGAACCAAACTTACTCGCCTTTAAGCCCTGGCAGGAGACCCTTGAGGACAGTGACCACTTATTGCCTCTCCATGTTTCTCTACCCAGTGCCTTGTGTCTGATTTAGATTTATCTTCAGAGGCAGAAAAGCAAGGTTTTCTGCTTCTCTTTGCTGTGAACTTTGTTGGTATTGTTTTTTAATGGGGGTGATGGGGATGTTGAGTGTGTTGGCCAAAGTGCTGACGGCACTGGTGGTGGTGATGGTGATGGTAGTGATGGTGCAGTTGTGGTGGTCGTGATAATGGTGATGTTAGTGATGGTGGTGATGGTTTAGTTGACGGTGTTGTGGCCACTGCTGCTGGTGTCTATGGTGTTGCTTTTCTTGGTGGTGGTGGTGGTGGTGGTGGTAGTGTTTTGATAGTGGTGGCTTTTTCCCTCCAATTTCCCACAAATGGATTGGGATATATTGTCGCGCTGCATTCCAAGAACTGGCCACATGACTCTCAAATGATTCCCTCCAACACCTGAATCCATGCATCAAGAGTATCCCAATACTTCTCACACGTAGCCCAATTTTCAAGCAATTCACCCAACTCAAAAGAAAGAGGTGTAGAAGGTAGCCATGACAAACCCAGGTGCCCCGTTATACTTGAAGGTAATTTTTTACAAAGTACATTAGATCGTGAGTAACTGATCGTCCTGTTTTGCTACCAAGGGAAACATGTTGTGTATTGAGAACTTATCATGGGAATGAACTGCACTAAGCACATTAGCCATAGTTTCTCCCCTAACATTTACAATCACCCTGAGACTTAGGTCCTATTTGACCCATTTTACAAATGAGTAGGCTATGTATCAGATTGACTAAGCGACGGGCAGGGCTTAAAGGCAAGTATGATTCTAACATCCCCAGTCTAGTTGCCTACAAGGCTTTGGAGGAACTTGGACCCTGGAGGTGAAAAGAGGACCCTAATTCAGGTCTCCACCTGAACATCCATGGTGGTCCCAATGTTCATGGACCACCAATCCCATTCTCATTCTGATGCAGGCTAAGATCCACCATGATTCTCTCAGGCCATGCACTTGGAACACTGCACCCCGGACCCCACCTTCAGTCCACAACATCGTCTGTGCTCTGCTTCCAGCCCTGATGAAGCCTCTCTGAGAAGCACATCTATCCTGCCAAGACGCTAACCATATCGTACCCTTGTGCTGCTTAAACCCTCAAACAACCTGCCGTCATATTACAATGAAACTCATACCGTGACTGGCCAGTCTCTGCATGATCTGTCTTCAGCCGCTCCTTGACCTCATCAGCTCCCACCTCTACCTTGCTCTCTCTGCCCCATCCGTGCCACCAACTTGCTGGTCCTCAAATACTCCAGGCAGATATCTCCTCGGCGACCTTTCTCTCCAAGCTGTCTAGAACGTTCTTGCCCCAGTTAACTGCATGTTTCTCTCCTTCACTTCATCCAGGTCTCTCTTCCAATGTCCACAGAAAAGGCCTTCCCTGACCACCTTGTCAGGAACAGCCCCCTCACTGCCCTTGTCCCTACCCAACTCTACTGGCCATCTTAGTCTTGACAGCTACTTGACACACTTGTTTGTTTCATGTCTCCACAACTTGAAAGGAAGCATCATGAGAGCAAGGTGCTTCCTTGACTTATTTACTACTATAGTCCTCAGCACCCAGAACAGTACTTGGCACATGGGAGGGACTCAATAAATGGCTGTAAAGAGGGAAAAGGAAGGAAGGATGGGAAGGGAGAAAGGGAAAAAGGAGAACATAAATGAATCAATACCTAAGTGAATGAATAAAGGATTGAAACGCATTTGGTAACACCTAAGAGGTCAAGGGCAGTCCCAAATCAGTCCCCTCCAAGGTCCCCTATTCAGTCCACTCAACCTGGTTCGCCCGCGGTCTTGGAAGGAGCTCCCCACACCCACCCCATCAGTATCTTTCATTCTCCGCATTTCTCCCTTTATTGCCCTCCCCCTCCCCCTCCCCCCTCTGCCCTGGCCTCCCACCTCCCATGTTAGAGATTGAAAACAACAGCCAAGCTGGCATTTACTGACTGTCAAACACCTCTTTGAGTTTCTTCAGAACAAACAGACTCAGCCGACTTTTTTGTTTGTTTTCTCCCCTTTTCTAAGCTGCTGAGCTGTCCCTGGCATTGTGCAAGAGGTCACATGGAGGGACTGTCCACAGTTCCCTAATGTCAGCTCCTACCCCAGAAAGGGTGTCCAGGGTTTGTGGGCCTCAGTGCCTGGGCCAGAACACACACACACACACGCACACACACACACACACACACACACACACACACACACACACAAACGGCTGATTGTTTTCTCCCATACGTCTGGCTTTTCCCTCATGGGAGAGTGGAGGTTTGAAATGCAGAAGGCCCCCTTCCCTAACTGGACATTAAAAACAGCTTGGATAAACAGAGACGTGTCACCCCAACTGTCTGATCCCTTCCCGGAGACCAGGAAGGCTGACCACGTTGAGGGATTTTTTTTTTTTTTTTTTTTTTTTACTTTGCTTTTAAATTTTAAAAGTTTCGCAGTAAAACATTCATGTATTTTACGTAACAAAAGAAAAGACAAAAGTCCCAAACGAAACCTTTAGTTCCACACCCCAAAGTCAATAGTGACAGCTGGTTGTTTTATTATGCGTCCAGGTACTCATTCAATAAATATTTATTGAATGCCTACTATGGATCAGACACTCTTCTAGGTTTGGGGGATGAAGTGATGCGGAAAAACAGATTCTGGTTCTTCTAGAAAGTTTCTCTTTGCAGCCCCAAACGAAAGAAGGATCTGTGATAAATAGGAGGGAGAGGCGGTCACATCTGTGTGATCTCACATCCCCCTCACAGAGTGATTTTTCTAGACACACTGTTCTGCAGTTTAATTTCCTATATTTAAAAATACATCTTGAACTCTTTTTCCTATCAGCCCATAAACTTCTACCTTTTGCATTTCAAACACCGCACACTGTCTTATTGTTCAGATGTACCAAAATGTATTTAAACAGTTCCCTGTAGTTGGGCGTTTGGGTTGTTTCCAAGCCGATTTCTAGAAGTGAGATTGCTAGAAAAGGAAACTAGTTGAAAACTTGACAGATATTGCAAAAGGGGCTAAAGATCTTGAAAAGTGAAAAGTGAACTTGGCCTTTTCCCTCAGTTACACATACTCCGTCCATCTTGCCTTAAAAGTAAAGGAACTTGTCCTAGGACACTCAAGGAGTTGGGACTTCACTGATATTTACTTGGCATAAAGCTACGTCCAACTTTAAGAAACCTAATTTCCACTTGTCTTCCTGGGTGGTAATTATCTAGTGATATGCTGGTTTTTGCCAGGAGACCATGTGCTTCTGAGAAGCCAAGGTCCTATCTTTCCAGTGCCTAGAATAGGACTAGGAACAGAGTGAGTACTCAGTAAAAGTCCAGGGAGGAATAATTAGTTAAAGAACAAAGGAAAAGATGAGCGAATGGCTGAATAGCTGTTGGGTGATTGGAGCCACAGATGGGTAGGTGAGGGAATGGATGGATGGATGCATGGATGGATGGATGGATGGATGAATGGATAAATGCATAGCTAGCTGGATGCACGGATAGAGAGGTAGATGGATAGATGGGTAGGTGGATAGATCATAAAAACATGGAGGAATGGATGAATGACTGGATGGATGAATGGGAAAGTAAATGAATAAATCAATGGACCATAGGTAAATAAAGAGTGCGTGCATTAGTAAGTGAATAAGTGAAAGGGTGGATGGATGGATGATTAGAAACAGCCAAATTTACATGATTAACAAATTATAAAGATGACTACTTAACAAAATACTCAATAGGTTATTAAAGAATTCCCCCCATAAAACTCCTTTTAATAAGCTCCTTGGGAAGAGAGAGGTTAGAAGGAAAGAGAGCCAATACAAGAATGTGCCACCCTTGAGTGGACCACCGTGAGGCTTCAGGACTTTCTGAGAAGCCACATGACATGGGCCTCGGGCTGGTCTGTCTCTGAGGAGGAAGAAGGAGGCTTTCTCTCGAGCTTGCATCCTCCAGTGACCAAGGACTGCCCAAACAGGCCTTCAACTTCTGCCATTTCCAGGAAGATGAGTTAGTTCTTTGCTGTGTCCTGTATTTTGACACCTGAAGAAGAGACCTGGGGCCAGAAATGAGAGGTACACAGAGCAGGCCTGAGGTGAAGGCCCGTGCATTGCACCTGCATGAAATATGGTCAGACCTTGTATAGAACGGGACACCAGGTAAAGGCTGAAATCAAAGACAGGTGAGGCAAGGGGATTGGAAGTGTGCTTCGGAAGTCTCCACATCAACTATTTATCGAGTGAGTTCACAAGCCAACTATTAAATGATGATAATAATTAGAGAAATAACTGTGTTATTATGAATATGGCACCCGTCACAAAGGACAGATATACTGCCGGCCCTCTATATGTGCACATTGGACAGTGTTTTCATGCATGCAGACAACGCCCCAATTTTCATCATGATCATATGAACCGAGAGTGGAGAGGGTGTGTTTTCATTTACAAATGAGGAACTGAAATTGAGTGTTGATGTTGGTTGCTATGGTTACCCAGACAGAGAGTGACGGCTGGGATTCAAACTCAGATCTCCAACCCCAGGGCTATTTCCCTGTTATCTGTGAAAACCTTGAATTCTCGCCCTATCTTATTTCAGGAAAAGACAGCTGAGTTGGGGGAAGAACAGCTGCCGTGAGCCTCATAAAAGATGAGTTTCTTGCCCCCCACTGCTACAGAAGGAAGGCAATGAATCTCTGGTTCTAACTGGAAATAATGAAAATTTAGCTAAACCATTGTAGGACAGGAATATTTTCCCAATTTCATTCAGAAATAGATTTAACCCATTCAGCTGTTCCTTACCAGTTCCTGTATGCTTGACTCTGGGTGAGTTACTTTTCTTCATGCCTCAGTTTTCTTATCTGTAAAACAGCAATAATAATAGCACCTAGATGATTGCTCAGAGGATAATAAAAATAATCTGCATCGAACACAGTAAGACACCTGCAAAATTAGCAATTATTATTACCATGTCTAGACTACTTGTACCACCTGTCACTGGCCTGTCATGTTCCCTCTATCCAGGTTATATGAACAACTCACATCACGCCATTTTCCTTCTCAGAAGTCTTCAGTGATTGCGTTCAAGTGCGTCCAGAATAGGATCTTTTCTCCCTCTTCACTCATTTTCACAACCTACATGCCGTTCCCGGCACACACACTGCAGTTTCCCGATTCCGGGATTCTTCTGTCTATGCTGTCCTTTGCGTTCACTCATCCATTCATTCAATGATACTCAAAGCCATCCCTGCGGTAGGCCCACGGCCCAGCCATGGAGATATAACACTTAACAAGACAGGTGCCCATCCTAAGGTACTTGCCTTCTCATCTGGGGCAGGCAGATAGGGTGTATCTTGAGAACCAATTCCAGTTAGTTGTAGCTGGTTGGGTTGCTAGTACCCCTATGTTGAAGCGGATTCTAGGGATCTAGGGCCACCTTCAGGCTCAGCTAAACCTTCTGTGGTAGATTATGGATGTCCACCATTGGCAGAGGAGATGGCTTTGGAACATCCTATTTGCCATTCCTTCCCAAGGGGAAATTCGACACACACATAGTCTCCTTCTCAAAGTCTACTTCCTCTTATCTAAATGGACCACTTTCATGGATCCCCTCCCCAATCAGATGTGTGTTGTCTCCCCATTTGGACACTACTAGTACTTTGCCCCATCAGAGCATCTGTTTTAGCTTTGTGCACTTGGAACCACCATGGATGTTCAGGTGGAAACCTGAATTAGGGTCCTCTTTTCACCTCCAGGGTTCAGGTTCCTCCGAAGACTTGTAGGAAACGAGACTGGGGATGTTGGAACCAAACTTACTCGCCTTTAAGCCCTGGCAGGAGACCCTTGAGGACAGTGACCACTTATTGCCTCTCCATGTTTCTCTACCCAGTGCCTTGTGTCTGATTTAGATTTATCTTCAGAGGCAGAAAAGCAAGGTTTTCTGCTTCTCTTTGCTGTGAACTTTGTTGGTATTGTTTTTTAATGGGGGTGATGGGGATGTTGAGTGTGTTGGCCAAAGTGCTGACGGCACTGGTGGTGGTGATGGTGATGGTAGTGATGGTGCAGTTGTGGTGGTCGTGATAATGGTGATGTTAGTGATGGTGGTGATGGTTTAGTTGACGGTGTTGTGGCCACTGCTGCTGGTGTCTATGGTGTTGCTTTTCTTGGTGGTGGTGGTGGTGGTGGTGGTAGTGTTTTGATAGTGGTGGCTTTTTCCCTCCAATTTCCCACAAATGGATTGGGATATATTGTCGCGCTGCATTCCAAGAACTGGCCACATGACTCTCAAATGATTCCCTCCAACACCTGAATCCATGCATCAAGAGTATCCCAATACTTCTCACACGTAGCCCAATTTTCAAGCAATTCACCCAACTCAAAAGAAAGAGGTGTAGAAGGTAGCCATGACAAACCCAGGTGCCCCGTTATACTTGAAGGTAATTTTTTACAAAGTACATTAGATCGTGAGTAACTGATCGTCCTGTTTTGCTACCAAGGGAAACATGTTGTGTATTGAGAACTTATCATGGGAATGAACTGCACTAAGCACATTAGCCATAGTTTCTCCCCTAACATTTACAATCACCCTGAGACTTAGGTCCTATTTGACCCATTTTACAAATGAGTAGGCTATGTATCAGATTGACTAAGCGACGGGCAGGGCTTAAAGGCAAGTATGATTCTAACATCCCCAGTCTAGTTGCCTACAAGGCTTTGGAGGAACTTGGACCCTGGAGGTGAAAAGAGGACCCTAATTCAGGTCTCCACCTGAACATCCATGGTGGTCCCAATGTTCATGGACCACCAATCCCATTCTCATTCTGATGCAGGCTAAGATCCACCATGATTCTCTCAGGCCATGCACTTGGAACACTGCACCCCGGACCCCACCTTCAGTCCACAACATCGTCTGTGCTCTGCTTCCAGCCCTGATGAAGCCTCTCTGAGAAGCACATCTATCCTGCCAAGACGCTAACCATATCGTACCCTTGTGCTGCTTAAACCCTCAAACAACCTGCCGTCATATTACAATGAAACTCATACCGTGACTGGCCAGTCTCTGCATGATCTGTCTTCAGCCGCTCCTTGACCTCATCAGCTCCCACCTCTACCTTGCTCTCTCTGCCCCATCCGTGCCACCAACTTGCTGGTCCTCAAATACTCCAGGCAGATATCTCCTCGGCGACCTTTCTCTCCAAGCTGTCTAGAACGTTCTTGCCCCAGTTAACTGCATGTTTCTCTCCTTCACTTCATCCAGGTCTCTCTTCCAATGTCCACAGAAAAGGCCTTCCCTGACCACCTTGTCAGGAACAGCCCCCTCACTGCCCTTGTCCCTACCCAACTCTACTGGCCATCTTAGTCTTGACAGCTACTTGACACACTTGTTTGTTTCATGTCTCCACAACTTGAAAGGAAGCATCATGAGAGCAAGGTGCTTCCTTGACTTATTTACTACTATAGTCCTCAGCACCCAGAACAGTACTTGGCACATGGGAGGGACTCAATAAATGGCTGTAAAGAGGGAAAAGGAAGGAAGGATGGGAAGGGAGAAAGGGAAAAAGGAGAACATAAATGAATCAATACCTAAGTGAATGAATAAAGGATTGAAACGCATTTGGTAACACCTAAGAGGTCAAGGGCAGTCCCAAATCAGTCCCCTCCAAGGTCCCCTATTCAGTCCACTCAACCTGGTTCGCCCGCGGTCTTGGAAGGAGCTCCCCACACCCACCCCATCAGTATCTTTCATTCTCCGCATTTCTCCCTTTATTGCCCTCCCCCTCCCCCTCCCCCCTCTGCCCTGGCCTCCCACCTCCCATGTTAGAGATTGAAAACAACAGCCAAGCTGGCATTTACTGACTGTCAAACACCTCTTTGAGTTTCTTCAGAACAAACAGACTCAGCCGACTTTTTTGTTTGTTTTCTCCCCTTTTCTAAGCTGCTGAGCTGTCCCTGGCATTGTGCAAGAGGTCACATGGAGGGACTGTCCACAGTTCCCTAATGTCAGCTCCTACCCCAGAAAGGGTGTCCAGGGTTTGTGGGCCTCAGTGCCTGGGCCAGAACACACACACACACACGCACACACACACACACACACACACACACACACACACACACAAACGGCTGATTGTTTTCTCCCATACGTCTGGCTTTTCCCTCATGGGAGAGTGGAGGTTTGAAATGCAGAAGGCCCCCTTCCCTAACTGGACATTAAAAACAGCTTGGATAAACAGAGACGTGTCACCCCAACTGTCTGATCCCTTCCCGGAGACCAGGAAGGCTGACCACGTTGAGGGATTTTTTTTTTTTTTTTTTTTTTTTACTTTGCTTTTAAATTTTAAAAGTTTCGCAGTAAAACATTCATGTATTTTACGTAACAAAAGAAAAGACAAAAGTCCCAAACGAAACCTTTAGTTCCACACCCCAAAGTCAATAGTGACAGCTGGTTGTTTTATTATGCGTCCAGGTACTCATTCAATAAATATTTATTGAATGCCTACTATGGATCAGACACTCTTCTAGGTTTGGGGGATGAAGTGATGCGGAAAAACAGATTCTGGTTCTTCTAGAAAGTTTCTCTTTGCAGCCCCAAACGAAAGAAGGATCTGTGATAAATAGGAGGGAGAGGCGGTCACATCTGTGTGATCTCACATCCCCCTCACAGAGTGATTTTTCTAGACACACTGTTCTGCAGTTTAATTTCCTATATTTAAAAATACATCTTGAACTCTTTTTCCTATCAGCCCATAAACTTCTACCTTTTGCATTTCAAACACCGCACACTGTCTTATTGTTCAGATGTACCAAAATGTATTTAAACAGTTCCCTGTAGTTGGGCGTTTGGGTTGTTTCCAAGCCGATTTCTAGAAGTGAGATTGCTAGAAAAGGAAACTAGTTGAAAACTTGACAGATATTGCAAAAGGGGCTAAAGATCTTGAAAAGTGAAAAGTGAACTTGGCCTTTTCCCTCAGTTACACATACTCCGTCCATCTTGCCTTAAAAGTAAAGGAACTTGTCCTAGGACACTCAAGGAGTTGGGACTTCACTGATATTTACTTGGCATAAAGCTACGTCCAACTTTAAGAAACCTAATTTCCACTTGTCTTCCTGGGTGGTAATTATCTAGTGATATGCTGGTTTTTGCCAGGAGACCATGTGCTTCTGAGAAGCCAAGGTCCTATCTTTCCAGTGCCTAGAATAGGACTAGGAACAGAGTGAGTACTCAGTAAAAGTCCAGGGAGGAATAATTAGTTAAAGAACAAAGGAAAAGATGAGCGAATGGCTGAATAGCTGTTGGGTGATTGGAGCCACAGATGGGTAGGTGAGGGAATGGATGGATGGATGCATGGATGGATGGATGGATGGATGAATGGATAAATGCATAGCTAGCTGGATGCACGGATAGAGAGGTAGATGGATAGATGGGTAGGTGGATAGATCATAAAAACATGGAGGAATGGATGAATGACTGGATGGATGAATGGGAAAGTAAATGAATAAATCAATGGACCATAGGTAAATAAAGAGTGCGTGCATTAGTAAGTGAATAAGTGAAAGGGTGGATGGATGGATGATTAGAAACAGCCAAATTTACATGATTAACAAATTATAAAGATGACTACTTAGCAAAATACTCAATAGGTTATTAAAGAATTCCCCCCATAAGACTCCTTTTAATAAGCTCCTTGGGAAGGAAGAGGTTACATACCTATCAGGGCCAAATGTGTCACGTGAAGTCCAACTACTGACATCTGGAAAAGAGGGATGCCATGCCAGGAAACCCTCTGGGCCTGGAACATCACCACCTAAAACCACCACCTTCATGAATCTAGTTCCTCCTCTCCAGAGTGTTTCAATGGCCAAGCCATCATCAAGGAATTAAAAGGTCCCCCTGGTCTCTGTAAGTGACACATGGAGCCGTCTTTCCAAAAGCAACAGGGATTAACCAGTACTCCACTTTGGATCAATGCAGCACCAGGCTTCTGTCCCTGCTTGTCCAGCAAGCCCCTTTGACCTGACCAGGAGCCTCTGGGTCTCCCGATCCCTTGCCCCAGCCCTCAAAGGCCACCAGGTAAACAGACCACCTTGGGAGCCATCAGTGCATCTTCCAAGGCAAACAAGCCTTGGCCCCAGGGAGGTCAGCAGCCAGGAGGGTGAGACGATTAAGCCACTGTCTTTGTCTGAGGTTTGTCTCTCACTGCTGTTCTTGACAGACAGCAACGGGGCAGGAATCTAACCTGCATCTGAGAAGAGAGGAGCAAGCAGTATTCATCGAGTACTTACTGTGGGCCAGGTATTATGCTGGGCTCTGTACCACATCCCATTTTATCCTAAGGAATAGGGCGGGAGCAGTTTTCAAAAGAGAGAGCTGAGAGGCTCAGAGAGGTGAAGTGGCCTGCCCAAGGTCACACAGCTAGCAAGTGACACAATGAAGATGTGAGGTCAAGTTTGTCTTTTTCCAAAGCAATTTTTTAAAATATATTTCAACTTGTGGCCGAAAGGGTAAGTAATGGAACCTGTCCCCCAGTTTGGTGTCCTCATACTGGGAAATCGTAAATATCAGAACTTGTGAATGCATTTTTTTTTTTTTGGTCAAAATTTAAAAGGTGTCACAAAAGGAGGTCTTCTATAGCCCAGTGGGAACAGAGGAGAGGAAACTGATCATTCTTTTTTGTTTGTTGTTTTTTTTTTTGCGATACGCGGGCCTCTCACCGTTGCGGCCTCTCCCGTTGCGGAGCGCAGGCTCCGGACGCGCAGGCTCAGCGGCCACGGCTCACGGGCCCAGCCGCTCCGCGGCACGTGGGATCTTCCCGGACCGGGGCACGGACCCGTGTCCCCTGCATCGGCAGGCGGACTCCCAACCACTGCGCCACCAGGGAAGCCCGAAACTGATCATTCTTGAGTGTCCCTGTGGGCCAGGTGGACACCATGGGGAACCCAAACTCACCCAGATCGTGCTTCTCATGGGGCTTTCAGTTGATAAGGAGGAGAGCAAACAAAGGCTCACACAAATAAATCTGAAATTGTGACTGGTGAAGGGACAGCCCATAGGGTACTGCTGGTACAAAACGGGGATCCTGAATGTATCAGGGTTTCAAGGAGGGCTTCCTGGAGAAAGAGCCATTTGAATTGAGATTGATAGCACAAGTTAGATGTTGGTCAGATAAAAACAGGTAAAAAGAGCATTTCAGGTAGAGAACGTGTGAAGGCCCGAGGCACAAAACAGTATGTGGCACTGGGGCAAAGAGAAGAGGCCAGTGTGGCTAGAGCACAGAGACCAAAAGAGCAGTTAAGTGAGAAAAGACTGGGGCTGCCTTTAGCCCGTATCATGCCGGACCTTGTAGACCATTGAAGTGGACACAGAGGCACACTCTCCAGACCCCTCTAAGGAAAAACGTGTTGCCCCAGCTGCCAGGAGTACTGTTAGGATTTGAGTTGACCTTCAGCCATCAGCCCCTTCAAGGATTCCCCCAGGAGCAGAGAGCAGCCTAGCCCAAGGTCACATCCCTTCTCAGGGGAACCCACGCTAATGGCCGTCCATGTGAATATAAAGAACATGAAGATCTAGCCGTGCCAGCGCAGTGTGAAACAACACCGAAGGGCCCCTCTAGCCCCAGACTTCTCCAGGGGTTTGGCCAAGTCTGTTGTCAGGCCTGCCTCCTGGCCCAACTTCCCCTTCTGCCTGCTCCTGCTTCCTTCCCCTCCTCTCTGCAGGTGTTGATCCCAAGAGCACACCTGAAGAATCATCCTGTGCCCTAGACTCCGTCTCAGAGGCTGCTTCCAGGGGAAAGCAACATGCGATGGCTGTGGGAAGGGCTCATCTCAGATCGTGAGAGCCGTGAGACACCAAAAGAGGCTTTTAAGGCGAGGGTGATGCGACGCCATTTGCATTTTCCAATGTGGAAATGGATGGGAGAGGTAGTAGCAGTGAATCCCTTCCTTATTCTGTCCCAGGTCTCCCACGATCAGGCACCCTAGACCCTGGAATCTTCCTTAAATCTTCCTTAAATCTTTCCTTAAATCTTCCTTAAATCTTCCTTAAACATGAAGGAGAGAGATAGCAGAGAGGTGTGTGTCCCTTGGTCCTGACTAAGTCTTCAGGCTATGTCCACAAGCCCAGCTAAGCCAGTTCCTGGACTTGTGGACACCAGCTAAGTCCCTCACCCACTGTGTGGGACATGGGGCTAGGAGATCATAAGCAGTCAGCAAGGCCCAAACCCAGCTCCCCATCCTTCCCTCAATGGGCCCCCACCTTTCATATCTGGGCCAAAGGCACCATCACTCACCCAGGCACACAAAGTCATTTTAATTCCTCCCAAACAATCTTCATGTCCTGCTATCAGAGCCACAAGAATACCAGCTAACTCTCCCAGAGCACTTATATATGCCAGGCACGACTTAAGAGTAGTTTTATATGAATTATAGATTATAAATATTCTAAAAGTATACAACTTATAATTTATAAAGCATTACACAGAGTGCTTTACATGAATTATCTCACTGAGCCCTCAAACACCTCTGTGATGCAAGTACCATCAGTGAACCTATTTTAGAGATGAGGAGACTGAGGCTGGGGGAGATGACGTTACTTGGCTAAAGGCACACAGCCAGTAAGTGCATGAACCTTCCAATAAATGCAAACAGTCTCATTCCAGGGCTTACACCTACAGCCAGCACATTTGGCTGCTTCTCTGAGTGCCAGTGTTCTTTTCCTGACTATTCCAGCAGCCTCTTGCCTTTTTTTTTTTTTTTTCCACTCTCATCTGCTTCTCTATCCCCATCACCCTGTGCTCCATACTGCTCCAGAATTAGCATTCTAAAGTTAAAAATTTTCTAATCTGATTATATCCTCCCCTGCTTAAACATCTTTGATAAAGAACCAAATTATTTGGAAATATTAAAACCATACAAATAACATGAATGACATGGGAAAATGTTCCAAGATATATGTTTAAGGGCACCTTTTTTTTAACAGCAGGGTCTTAACTGGTCTTAACTATGTGGATAACATGAATAGGAGGAGACAAATATCCTAGAACTATCCTAGAACATTATGAGCAGTGTGGTGTCATTGGGGTTCATGGAGCAGATATGCCAAGACCTGCAAACCATTCCCAAGGTAGATGTCCAAAGAAACAACTTCCACAAAGACTGTGCAGAATTTGGAAGTGTTGAATTGATATTCAATGCACATTAGATGAATGGAACTTCCTGGGACACTCTCTGAACCCCACTCTTTGGAGGAATTTGTCCATGGATGAGTTCAACGGGCAAGTTCATGTAGATCTTATTAAGCAGAAAATACCACCTCAGGTAAAAGAACACCTGTGCCTTGGGTAAAAGAAGGGCTATCAGGGCTCATTGATAGGAGGCCCTGAAGAATGTCTAGGGTCCCCAGCCTCTCCTGACCTGTGGCTGCCAGACAACATGTTCCCATGGCAACAGGGGAGATGGGGAAAGGCTGCCAAGAGCATCCTTCCTTTCAGTCTTGGGATTCTGTCCTGGGCCAATGAGATGGTGATGTGGGTGAAGATCTTGGCTGTTAGGGGGCAACCCAACTCGCTAGTCCAGTACCAGTCTGATATAGTCATTGTCTCTAGAAACTTCTTTTCTACATTCTTTTCCAGAAAACATTCATGTGCCTAGCTCAGTGCTAGGTACTTGGGAATAATACTTAAGATATGGCCTTCACCCCCAAGCACCTCCACTGAAGATGAGTAATTATTTCTGAAAAGGTCATTTAAATACACTACAGTATGTGGGATTAATTTTAATTTAATTTTTATCTCCTCGTAAATTATCTCTAAACACATGAAAAGGGTAGAATCACCACTCTATTTAGCTGAAAATACAGTACGTGCAATTGATTTTTCATATTTATCTCATAAATGATCTCCAAACATATATGAAAAGGTCAAAGCCATCATTTTAATTAAGTTGAGATGCAAAAATGCTTGGCATAAGATAGATGTTCAATAAATATTGAATGAATAAATATTGAAATATTGAATGAGTAAATGAATATTGAATGAATGTTGAATAAATAAATTGAATGAACTAACCATCACAGGCAGAGACTGACTAGCCGCCCTCCCAAACCCCACCTTGCCTCTTCGGTAGATGGCTAGACTGTATTTCCCAGAATCCTTTGCTGTTAGCGTAGTCACGTGACAGAGCTGTGGCCAGTGGGATGTGACAGAAGTGTTAAGTGCACGTCCTGACGTGGCCCATAAAAACTGCCCATGGTGATCATTTGCCAGCTAAATGGAGAGGCTAAGGCTCTGGAAGGAACTTGGGTCCCTAAATGAGCATTGTTTTGTGGTCATTGGTGGAAGACATCTCACCAATGAGGAGTGCCTGACTGGCCTTCCATTGGGGGAAGCCACTGAAGTCTGGGGTTATTTGTGACAGCAGCAAGCTTCTCCTGCCTTACACCACTCAGCCATTCCCTATCCGTTGCCAACTTTCAGACCTACAGCTAACACCTATGGCACCTTCCTGTGATTCAAAAAAGGCACCCTTTCCCCATACTCACCCTGTCTGCTCCTCTCCATTTCTCATCTAGACTGATATCTCCCCCAACATCAGTCATCCTGTATTATCGTTATGAATTTTGCAACCTCCATATACTGCCTGTACTATTATACTTAATGATGTTCTTCATGCCAACTCGTTTTGCTGTCTAATAAGTTTATTTCAAAAAGCAACTTTAGGGCTTCCCTGGTGGCGCAGTGGTTGAGAGTCCGCCTGCCGATGCAGGGGACGCGGGTTCGTGCCCCGGTCCGGGAGGATCCCACACGCCTCCGGGCAACTAAGCCCGAGCACCGCAATTCAGCCAAAAATAAATATTAAAAGAAAAAGATACCAGACAACTATTAAAAAAATGAAGCTCAGAGAGAAAATAGACTAAACAAAGAAGAATGAACTGAGTCTCAGTGAAAAAAAAAAAAAAAAAAAAAAAAAAAAAAAAAAAAAAAAAAAAAAGCAACTTTATATTACTCCAGTCATTGGCATCCCAGGGTCCTTTACTCCAAATAGAAAGTCACCTTGAAAATAAACATGCGGAACACAAACTATTGATACTAACTTCTAGTCAGATAACTGGAAGGGCTCTGGGCCTGAGGGGAGCTGTCCTTCTATTTAAGAGAGGTTAGCAAGTGTTGGAAGAGGTAAAGCAGTCAAAGCACCGAACGAGGATTTGCTACCTGAAGAAATCCAAAGGAATGCGAAGGAATAGAAAAGAGAATACGTTTTCCACTGAGTGGTTTAATGTTATATAATGTCCTGGTGCTGTATCTTCTGAAAGTCCCTCCCAAACTGAGAAACTTTGTTCTGAAGGGTCACGTAAGATGAAATGTGATCAGTTTCTGGGTCCTAAATATGTGGTTAGGATCAATGACATCTGGAGGGTCTTTGGCATTTTATCTTTTACTTTCAGCCTATCCTGCCCCGTCTCTACCAACCCTGTCATGTAAGCTTTCAGAGCCTGTGGACCTGCCCCATCTTGGTTGCAAGACCGAGATGCAGTTCCCTCCAGTTTTTCCCAGGCAGAATCATCTCTGCTCCTGTCTCTGTGCTGCCTTCCCCCCACCCTCCATTAGTCAGCTCCAATTTCTCTTCCTCAACAATGTCCCCCTCCTGGGTCCAAGCCACAGTTTTTTCCCCAGGAAACCGAACTCAGGTGGTGGCAAAGATGACCTCCTCCAAGACACACACGGATCCCTCGTGACCACTTCGCCCTTGAGTGCCGTCTAAGGGGAAAAAGAAACAAATACACACACCTCCCATAGCAAAACCCAAAGCACTACCCAAGGAAGATTGGTGTGTGTGTTGTGTTGTGTGTGTGCTGTGTTGTGTGTGTGTATATGTGTGTGTTTCAGTGGCGTGGTGTTCTCAAATGCCCCACCAGGCTGCTTAACAAGTTATTGTTTTAATGACTTTGCAAGTCTTTTAAAATAAATTTATTTGTTTATTTATTTTTGGCTGCATTGGGTCTTTGCTGCTGCACGCCAGCTTTCTCTGGCTGCGGCGAGCAGGGGCTACTCTTTGTTGCAGTGGGCGGGCTTCTTATTGTGGTGGCTTCTCTTGTTGCGGAGCACGGGCTCTAGGCACACAGGCTTCAGTAGTTGTGGCACGTGGGCTCAGTAGTTGTGGCGCAAGGGTTGCTCCGCGGCATGTGGGATCTTCCCGGACTAGGGCTTGAACCCGTGTTCCCTGCATTGGCAGGCGGATTCTTAACCACTGCACCACCAGGGAAGCCCTAACTTTGCAATTTGATTTGCACAAAATAGAGTGTGCATTTACAAAAGATCCCCAAGGCCTATTGCAATTCTTAAAATAATAATAAAAATTTAAAATATTTTAATTATGTGAAATAATAGTAATTATAATTATTATTATTCTACAACTCTGCCAGGAAGTCTGTAGCTAACCAGCCTTATGATCGTTGGTGAGTCACTTTGCCTCTCTGGCTCTTATTTCTTCAACTATAATATTTCACCTAGATGCTCCTTACAGCCCATCCAGCCCCCAATATTTATGATTTTATAATTCTATAAAGTATTTACAAAGTCACTGCCACTGGGAAGACGGCGTACAGCTCTGTCATCTACTAGCTGTGTGTCTTTGGGCAAGTGACTCGACCTCTCTGTTCCCATTATCTTCATCTTTGTAAACAGGCATAAGGATAGTGGTTACCCGGTTAGGTCATAAAGAATATTAATCGAGTTAATCCAGGTAAAACACTAGGTATGGCACCTGGTATAATGCAGTAATTAAGCACAGTGCTGGAATCCAAGCTAGGTGGACTTTTCCCTGCTTCAGTTTCTCTACCCATCAAATGGGGCTGCATACGGCAACCCCTCACAGAGCTGTTGTGAGGACTGAGTGAGAGCTGTGACCGGCACATG
This sequence comes from Physeter macrocephalus, assembly GCF_002837175.3. Lineage (NCBI taxonomy): Eukaryota > Metazoa > Chordata > Mammalia > Artiodactyla > Physeteridae > Physeter > Physeter macrocephalus. The sequence continues at coordinate 13,134,660 of NC_041232.1, read as the reverse complement.
GTCAGCCCTTTGGATGCAGGTGTTATTATTACTGATGTTGCTGTGGTGGCTGTTGTTATTCCCATGCCTCTGGCCCTGAGACCAGCAGAGGTGATCCCCGCAGGTGAGAGGGTTCCTCCTACAGAGGTTTAGATTCTTTCAAGACTGGAAATTTCAGAAACCCAGAGATAAATACAAAACCATTGCAACAGGGCCCTGCTCAACATCCTGGCTTTCCTGGGCAGCTCCCAAGGCAAGGTGGGAGCCGGGTGGGAGGGAGGGAGGATAGAGCCCTAGAGCAGGAAGGGCTGGGCGTTCATTACTGCCACGCTGAAGATTCCAGGAAGACTAATAGGGCCCCCAAGGCCCCAGAGATGAACAAACACAATCTTTGTGGCGTGCCTTTGTTAAGTAACTAGGGCAAACTCTCTGTGTGTGTCTGTCTTCCTTCCTTTTATTCTACTAATGAAAGCGAAAGAGAAGAAAGATTTCCCTTTAGAAAATCAGGAGACAAGGGGAAAGCCTTAAATGCTGAAACCCCAGAGGGCATCTTTGGAATCTACCCACACAAGGCAAATTCCTTGTCTCTCTAAATCCTTCCAACTGCTCCGCGGGCCAGGTGTTGGCGGCTAAGTTAACGACTGTCACACAGGAGATGAACAAGTTCAAGTTGGCTCTCAGGACCGTGATTGTCAGGGTCAAAGAGAGAGAAGGTCTTCATGTGGGGATGTTCCAAGAGGTTGCCTGGGAGAGGCATCTGGGGACAGGGAGGTTTGACAAAACAAGAAAGCCCGGTAGCACTTTATAGCAGAAGCTCTGGTCTTGAACCCTGAGTTCTTGTTTCAGGTCTGACGCTCATCTGCTGTGTGACCTCGGGCAAGTCCCTTCCCTTCTCTGGGCTTTGATTTCCCTGTCTGAAAAATCAAAGGGTCAAAACAAATGGCATCTGGGATCCCCTCTAGTCTTATCTTTTTGTGCTGAGGAAGTTGGACCAAGCTTTGAATCAGCCTCTGGGATATCATATTGAGAAGGCATTTAGAGACAATTATAGTGAACACTCCTGCAGTGATGTTGATCCATAGCCATTTGCTATGGTGCCATGTTTCACCAGGCGTCCTTTTATGGGACACATAATAGATTATTCTAGTGTATGCTTTTCCCATGCTTGGGTTCAGAGAAGGGATCAGAACCCTCGCTGATAAAGACTTAGCATGAAAATATTGCTCTGAGTGCCAGAATGCAATTTTTTAAATGATCACCCATTTACCCATTCATCCATAAAACCGCTCAATCATCCATCCATCTATATACGCATGAATGCTTCCATCATCCATCCATTAATGAATCCATTCATCAGTTTATTCCTGTATCCATGCATCCATATGTTCACCCATTCATACATATACATACACGTGTTCATCTATCTATTCATTTATTCAATCATCCAAACTTCCATTCATCCATTGATCAAGTCATACACACATACATACATATATACACCCATCCATACATGCATCCACCCTCTCATTTATGCATCCATAAATCCATCCAAATATCCATTCATCTATTCATACACATACCCTTCCATCCATCTAGCCATCCATCCATCCATCCATCCATCCATCCATGTACTTATCCATTCATTCATGAACCCATACATAACTACATAGATATATATATGTATATATAACTACAGCATATATAACTACATACCTACCTACATACATACGTACCACACAGCCTCCTATCCGTCCCTTATCCGTCTATGCACCCATTCATTCATTTATCCATTCAGTGATGAACCATCATCCATTCATCCATCCATCTATCTGCTCTTTGCAATGCCTTCAGAGAGAGAAGACCTTCGTCCATTCCTTTAAGGAGCTCACTATTTAGTGATAGATAGACAAGAGTACAGATGTTTTCAAGAGACTGTGCAAACTCCTATGATAGGAAGTAAAGAGACAGAGGTGAGAATGGGGGAAAATATGTTGATAACAATAGCTACCAACTAATCAACCATTTCTTTATGCCTAGGTCATTGTTCACACCAGTTTTAGGAGTTGCATATTATAATCTTCATTTTGATGATGAGGAAACTAAGGCTTAAAGAGGTTAATTAATTCTCCCATAGTCACATAGCAGGTAAGTAATACAGCTGAGGCTCAGACAGCCCTGTCTGAGAGCCAAGGCCCCTTTTCCCATATTCACTCATTCCAGAGGAAGAATAAGCAAAGAAAGTCAGAAACTTAAAGAACTCATCAGAAGCCTCAAGCCAGAAGGGACCTCCAAAAACCTCCTGTCTTGGCAGGTAAACTATATCACAGGGGACAGGTGAAGGACCATTTCCTTTTTAAAGGAATGGAGATTCTAACACCCTGTAGGAGGTAGAATAATGACCCCCCTCCAAAGATGTCCATGTCCTAATCCCCAGAACCTGTAAACATGTTACTTGACATGGCAAAAGGGACTTTGCAAATGTGATTATGTTAAGGATTTGAGGAGGAGGAAGATTATCCTGGATTATCCCAGTGGGCTGAATGTAATCACCAGGTCCTTATAAGAGGGTGAAGAGAGGGTCAGAGTCAGAGAAGGAGATTTGAAGATGGAAGTAGAGGTCAGAGGTTTGAGTGTCACGAGCCAAGGAAGGCAGACGGAACACAGAAGCTGGAAAAAAGCAAGTAAATGGATTCTTCCCTGCAGCCTGCAAAATAAAAAGAGGCCTGCTGATACCTTGATTTTGGCCCAGTGAAACTGATTTCAGACCTCTGACCAGAAGAACTATTAAATAATAATAAGTTTGTATTGTACTAAGCCACTAAGTTTGTGGTAATTTGTTACAGCAGCAGTAAGAAACTAATACACACCATTTTGGTGTATACTATCATTATCAGCATCTTCTTCCCCAAGAGTCAGGAAAGACTTTTTTGTATTTGACAGCAGTATCGCTTCTGATTTTGTTTCTTAGAGAATAAACATTGAATAACTATTTTTATAACAGCATTATTGAGATACAGTTCACATACCACAAAATTTATCTATTTCAAGTGTACAATTCCATGGTTTTTATAGTATATTCACAGAAATGTGCAACCATCACCACAATCAATTTTAGAACATTGTTGTTACCTCAAAAAGAAACTCTGTACTCTTTAGCTATCACTTCTCCAACCCCCATCTCTCCCCCAGCCCTAAACAACCACTAAGCTACTTTCTGTCTGTATAGATTTCCCTGTTCTGGACATTATATATGAATGGAATCATATAATATATGGTCTTTTTTGACTGGCTTCTTTCACTGAGCATAATATTCACAGGGTTCATCCATGTTGTAGCATGTGCCAGTACTTTATTACTTTTCATAGCTGAATAATATTCCATTATATGGATAGACTGCATTTAACTTATCCATTCACCTACTGAAGAACATTTGGGCTGTTTGACCCTTTGGGCTATCATAAATAATACCACTATAAACATTTGGACAAGTTTTTGTGTGAACATATGTCTTCATTTCTCTTGGGTTGTCTCATTTCATCCCATTCTCTTCTACTACCTAGAGATGGAGTTGCTGGATCATATGGTAACTCTGTGTTTAATCATTTGAGGACCAACCGAACTGTCAGAGTGCTGTGGCATTTCACATTCCCACCAGCAGTGTAGGAGGGTTCCAATTTCTCTACAACTTCACCAGCACGTGTTATCTGTCTTTTTTGATTCTAGTCCTTCCAGTAGCTGTGAAATGGTATCTCACTTTGATTTGGATTCCCTGATGACTAATGATGTCAAGCATCTTTGTATGTGTCTTTTTACCATTTACATATCACCTCCTTGGAGAAATGTCTATTTAGATTCCTTGCCCATTTTTTAATTGGGTTACTTGTCTTTTATTGAGTTATAAGAGTTCTTTATATACTCTGGATACCAGTCTTTTATCAGACATGTGATTTGTAAATATTTTCGTATTTATCAAGTATTAATTACATATTGATATTTCTTACGTATTAATTAAATATTTCAAATATTTTCTCCTGTTCTATGACTTGTCATTTCACTTTCTTGATAGTGTCCTGCAAAGTGAAAATGTTTAATTTTGTTGCTTGTGCTTTTATCTATTTTTCTTTTTGTTGCTTGTGCTTTTGATGTCTATTGAATAATTATCTAAATAGGAGAATGATATATGTAAAATATTTAGCACAGGCAGGGTCGAGCGTATTGTAAGTGACTGATCAATATTGAGCTGCTATTATTAATAATGTAAGGAGGCTCTAATCCAGTATTTGATACAGGCACTTGCATAGACATTCTCCCACTGATTGCTTCTAACCACCCTCGAAAGGTAGAGATTATTATCCCCCATTTACTAACAAGATACCCACGACCTGAGAAGTTAAATGATGGCTTAGGTGGTTAAGCCAGGATTCTCACCCAGCTCCTTGCCAGATCCCAAGCCTGGCACTATTCCCAGTATTGAACAGTGGCCTCAGCACTCTTCTAAGCCCTCTGGGCCAACCAAAGGCAAAGTCTACACATTAGTGCCTGATTCAAGAGAGGACCATTTCTCAAGAACTAGGGGTCACTCATAGCCGTGCAGGATGGTACCTGATTGAGGAGGGAATGATGACACTCTGGAAGCAGGGCATATTCATAGAAGCACAGGTTCTGATACAGGCTGTCTGATACAGGCTGGAGTGACTTGGAGAGGGAAGAGAAGTCCGTGAGACCTGGAGGAACCAAGGAAGGCTTCATGGAGGTGGTGGCTCTTAAACAATAGTAGGATTTAGGTGTTTGAAGCAGGAAGTAGTAAAGATGGTTAGGTAGAAATGACAGAGACAGAAATGACTTTTCTGCATTAGACAAAAGGAGAAACAACTTCTAATAAGAAATCATGAGAATGACAGTAACTATAACAATAATAATTGTTCACATGCCAGGTATTGTTCTAAAGTTTATATGAGCTTACTTAAGTCTCTATAATGATCCTTTGAAGCAGGTAGTATTATCATCCCCGTTTTACAGATGAGAAAACTGAGGCACACAGAGATTAAATAATTTGACCCAGATCACAAGTTAGAACTGGGAGAAAACCAAAATCAGCCAGTGGAGTTGTAACAAGCAGTAGAAGGCAAGAGAACATAAAACTGCTGAATAGTGTAAGAGCAAAGGCTATATACACTTAGACATTCATAAGTTGAATCTAGACATTTTGGGGTTCAATGCATGATTCTATCTACTTTCTGGCTATGAAATCCTAGCAAAGTCCCTTAACTTTGCTGAGCCTGGAGTCTATGCCTGAAAAATAGGGAAACGGTTAAAGTTCCTAGAACGTTGATGTGAGGATTTCCAGAAATCAGTCGTCCAAGCAGGGACTCAATAAATATTTAAGTTAGTGGGGTGTGCTGACATTATTGTCTTTTAGGGTGAGGGCCTTAGAAACACAAGACGAAAGTCAAAGGAGGCCCAAGGATGTGAGCAGGTGTATCCCGGAGGTTTAGAAGGCCACCTTGGGACCCACTCTCTGGATTCAATTTCAGCTTGTCAACCTCCTAGCTTTGTGCCTAGAGATAAGTCACTTTGTGTCTTTGACCCACACTTTTCCACGTGTTAAAAGGGGATGGAAACAGGGTCTGTTTCCAAGGGTTGCAATGAAGATTAAATGACTTCATGTACTGTACTAAGTGCCTAGAACAAGGCTGGGGAAAGGGAGGCTCGTTGTGAGGGTTTATTCTCATTAATGTGAGGGCCCAGGCTAAGGGCACCCCAAAACCTCAGAACACGCCATGCAAGTGTTTTCTGAGGACGACCAGGCATGATGCATCCAGCACCCACAGCGGGAAAGCTGAGTGTATCAGCTATTATGCTGCCATCAATAGCTGTTGGTGTCATGGCCTTGGAGCCTCCTGCCTTATACATCAGAATCCATTTCACTCCCATGAACATATGAGCATTCAAGAAAGAAGCGGGGCGGGCCTCATTCTGTAGCTGAAAAGACTCCAGCAACTGCCCCAGCCCCAATACATACACACACACACACACACACACACACACACACACACACACACACTCCCACCAGGAACCAGCCATTGTGTGATGCAGTTGAACTTTCTACTGTTCCTATTTCAGCATCACAAGCAAGTGATTGCTTCCCAAGTCCTATTTATGGCCGTTTTGTTTTGCAGTAGTTGACGAGGGCGCGCGTAGCAGACGGATATTGCTGTTTTCCAGAAAGTCTATTTAAAAAACAGAATGCCGTAACGGGTTGGGTTGGAAACAATGAGGATAAACATATGCTGTCGGTGATATTTTTCTCTTCATTCGTTTGGACTTTTGTTGAAACCCAAATCTGAAACAACCATGAACAGAGATATCCTATTGTAGAGACAGGTTTCCCCCACCGCTTTATTTGTTAAAAAGATTCAAAAAAGAGAGATCTTCAATATTTGAATCAGCTCTCTGACGAAATCTCTATGAACATCCACACTTGCCCTCAGAAGGTCTTGCAAAATCACAATTAGTTCATTTGATGTATAATTGTGTAGGGCCATCTAGCTCATGGGGCAGGTAGAACAGGAATCAAATGTTGGCTCTTTTACTAACTATGACAAACAATTTAACCCTTCTGAGCCTCAGTTTCTGTAAAACAAAAGACAATAAGATTTGTTTTCATTTATTCATCCATTCACCTAGTCAAATATTCTTTAGAGCACTAAGTTGGGGCCGGGTAGCATTCTAGGCACTGGATATAGAGCAGTGAACAAAACAGACAAAGATTCCACCCTCATTCTTGTGCAGGAGGAGAGATATGAACAAAACAAATAAGAAAACTGCATAGGAGGTTAAATGAAGAAAAACCAGAGCAGGGAAGGGCGATTGGGTAAGTGAGACTGTGTGTGTGTGTGTGTGTGTGTGTGTGTGTGTGTGTGTGTGTGTGTGTTGGAGTGGGTTGGGCGGTGGGGGGAGTGGTTAGATACAGTGATCCAGAAAGGCCTCACTGAGAAGGTAACATTTGAGACAAGATCTAAAGGAGGTAAGAGAGCAAACCATGCAGATACCTGGGCAAGAATGTTTCATGCAGAGGGAACAGCATGTGCAAAGGCCCTGAGGTAGGAGTGTGCCTGGTGTACTGAAGGAGCAGCAGGGAAGCCAGGGGTGGGGACTGTGTGGGGGTGAAAGGGTGAGGAGGAGGAGAAAAGCTCAGAGAGGTAACTTTATGAAGTGTTCTTGAGGATTAAATCATTGCATGAGCCACATACGTAACAGATATACAATGACCAGATTTTAGATGGTGAACCCATGAAAATGAATGAGTGAGTGGAGACTGAATGGATATCTCATTTATCCATCCAGACACTAGCACTCAGAGAGGTCTATTGACTTCCCTAAGCCCACTCAGCTGGCTCATGAAGAATTTGTGGCTAGACTTCAGGACCCTTCCTTACTACCCAACATTTACTCTTCCCTAGGTTATTGACACAGATAAAAATCTTGATCATTGCCCTCCCCAATGCCAACAGTTGACATTGTGAAAAGAAGGCATCCTGGGTGCACAGGACAGCATTCCATCACAAAGAATTATCCAGTCCCAGATATCCACAGTACTGAAGTTGAGAAACTTTGGCTTAGGGGAAGAGCCCCAAATCTACTGTTCTCTCCCTCTTCGAACTCCCATTGTTTTAAACTCCATTTGGTGATTCTCAAGGGTGTGTGGGGAGCTGATAGTACAAGACTGAATGGGGGGTGGGACCCACTAGTCCCCCCACCCGCTCCGGGGTTGGGCTGGGGGGGTGACTCCTCGCTGGGATGAACGCAATGTATTTCCCCTTCGGGGGGATCTTTGTTGAAAGCATTAGCATGGACTGGGGGGAAAGGGTGGAGCTAGGAGCGAGCACAGTTTTCCAAAATAAAGTCATAGATAAGAGATTAAATCCCTGAGACTGTTGCTGTACTGTTCACAGCACAAAGCCTTTATCCAGGGCTTTCCTAAGCATAGAGGGATAACAGATATTATCAGGGTAACACATGAAAATAATGGTATCTCAGTTCGAAAGGGTGGGTCTTCTCTTTTGTAAAGAGTTCAGCACACTTCCGTCCACACTTGCCTTTCACAAGGACCAGCCTACAGGGAGACCCCGTATTAAGCCAACTTGGAAGGAGGGACTGGAATTGGGAGCACGTTTAAGAGCATGCCCAGTGGTAGCATTATGGGGGCAGTAAAGAAGATAACTTAGTTTTCTTGAGTCTCAGCCTATAGATTCATTCATTTATTCAACAAATATTTACCGGGTGCCTACAACGTGTCAGGTTCTATGCCAGATCTTAGAGACACAACTGTGGACAAGACACGGTCCCTGACCTACAGAGACTCACAAGCTAGAGAGAAACGAAGACAAAACTGTAGGTACAATAATATATGGGCTCTTCCCCTGGAGTCCAAGGACCACACAGAGTGATGGAGGCTGTGACAGATAAGATCAGAAGTGCGTGGGGGCCAAGGGACGTTATCTCCTCCATCCAGGGATTCAGGGAAGGCTTTCTGGAGGAGGTGAGATCTATACCAGTTTCTCAACCTTGATGCTACTGACATTTTGGACTGGCTGACTTGGTGTCATGTGAACCGTCCTGTGCATTTCAGAATGTTTAACAGCATCCCTGGCCTCCACCCACTAGACGCCAATCAGTAAGTAGCACCCTCCCCCCAAAGTCGTGACAACTGGACATTGCCAAATTGTGCCCTGAACGACAAAATCACCCTCCCCTCCCTTTCCTCTGCCCCTGCACCCCCAGTAAGAACCACTGGTCTAGAGAGAGGTGCGAAGAATATGGGGAAGGCAGGGTAGTAGGACACTCTGGACCACGGTACTCTGTGGCCTTGTGCTGTGTGAGCCAATGTAGGAGTTGGAATGTTATTCCAGAATCCACTGAAGCTGCTGGTAAGTGCCATGATCTGGTCTTGGTTTTCAAAATTCCCTCAGTGACTGAATGGTGGGGGTGGGGGGGCACAGTGTGAAGGTGGCATGGGTGACCAGAAGGAAGGTCTTCCCCAATGAATCAGTCTGGGGCCTGCATGTGACCCCAGCGGACCTTGCTTGGCGCCAAGACTGGAGAGAGGAGCCCCTCCCGGGCCAGGCTTGGCCCCCGGGCTGACACATCCTCTCGGGCAGCAGTCCAGGCGGTGAGCCAGGGAGGAGTTCCTCTTCCAGGTCCGCTGGTTCCAGGAGACAATACCGACACCCCGGCCACCCCGTGACTCAGAGCAAAGGGCCTTTCCCTTTCTGGAAAGATTGCTCAGTTTTCAACGAGGATAACGTGTCAACCGGAGAACATTGAGCCTTTACATCAGAGCCAAGGCACCGTGGCAGTTCTCCTGGCTGAATCTACAGCGCCAAAGGGAAGGAAGAGATCACAGGCCTGAAATCTACAATGTGCCAGGCCCAACGCTCAGCCTACGGGACCCTGTGTTAAAACGTACAGCATACTTTCTTGTCACCTCATCTATCATACATGAATGACCATTTTTCAAGGAATTAGAATAAAGTGCACTCCGCACTAAAACTATTTTAAACTTAATTTCAATTAGGTTCCTTATTAATAACAGTGATCACTTTTCTGAAGGAAGTATTGCCATCTTACAGATGGGGAAACAGGCCCTGAGGGGTGCAGTCATTGCCCAAAGCCACACAGCTCAGGAAACGGGACTCAGGGATTCCCATTCAATCTATCTAAGAACAAAATCTGAGTTTCTGTCACTTCCCACTCTTTCAAAGCTCTTGAGACTTCACACATAAACATTTAAGACTCTAGATAGTCACACTTCTTCAAATTCTGGGTGTTGGAATTATCAGGAGATATAATTCTCTTTCTACTTGATTTTTCAAATTTCTCAAAAAAAACAAAAACAGCCAGCAATCTTGCAGCTAATAAAGATAATAGCAATGCATACCATTTATAGACTGTGAAGTGCTTACACAGTATATACCATACCTCTCTCAAAGTTCAGACCTATGCTACAAAGTTCATACTGTTATTATTCCCATCTCATTTTTTAAAATTTTTGTAACGTCTTCTTTGAATTCGTTACAATATTGCTGCTGTTTCATGTTTTGGTTTTTTTGTTGGCGAGCCATGTGGGATCTTACCCCCAGACCAGGGATTGAATCCTCACCCGCTATATTGGAAGGCAAAGTCTTAACCACTGGGCTGCCAGGGAAGTCCCTACTCCCATTTTACAGATGAGAAAATCAAGACTCAGAGAGCCCTTCTAGTTAGGAAATGGCAGAGGTAAAATTCAGAGTGGAGTATGTCTGGCTCCAAAGCACTCAGAGAACACAGCATGATTTTAGTCCCTGCCCACACTGTGGGCTGCTTTCTCCTCGGGCTGAGGCAGCCTTGACAGCCGCAAGCAGCAGGAAGGTCATGGGCAAGACAGCAGCACCTGAACCCACTGCTTTTCTTCCCTGGAAAACAGCAGGGCTTTTATGCAGCACCAGGCAAGTATCCGGGGCTCTTGATTTGACCTTGGGAACCCTCTATAGGAACCAGCTTTTCTCTCGCTCCCCTACATTTTCAAACCTGCAAACTCTTCTGAAAACTCAGGCACCAAGAAAGGTCACAGGGACAAAGGCACCCACTGTGTGTTTTCAAGAAGGATGTGCCAGGATTCTCCCTGCATCGGCCAAAGCCATCACCTTAAACTGGTACAAGATCAAATCATTCCCCAGCTGAAAAGACTCCCCTTTTTTTTTTTTTTTTTTGGTATCAGATCCAAATTCCTTATGTAGCCCCTCTGACTTGGCCTGGCCAAAACTTCTACGCTTCTTCCCCTTTCTGGCCACAAACACCCACACCCATGAATATCCATGGTCCTCTGCACTTCCTGTTCTCTCTGCCTGAGACACTGTTCTCTCCATTCCTCACTGGTTCCATCTCCTCCCCAGCTTTGATCGGGCTGGTAGCAGGGAGCCATACAAGGTTCCAGAACAGAGGAGTAGAAAGAGAAAGAAACTCGCCTTACTGACCACCTACCATGGGGCTGGCAGTGTGTGGCATTTAATCGAATTCTTTCACCATCCTCTTAGGCAGTGTTATAGATGAGAAAATGGTGGTTTGAAGAGGGATTGTCCTGCCCAGAGCCAGCCGGTTTCCAAGGGCAGAGGTGAAATTTAAACCCACTCTGCAGTCTGCCTAATTCCCTTCCCCTCTTTACATCCATGGTCAGAGCCCTTTGAGTCATGAGCTTGGGACACTCTGGGAAGCTCAGCTCTGGGGCAATTCATTGGCCCCGTGGGAGCTGGCAGCCTTCACAAAGCGTCATTAACCTCCCAGGAGGCAGGATGCACCAAGGATTTGGACTTCTTGCTCAGCCTGGAGCATTTATTCTCCAGTGACTGGAGAATAAAAGAGCAAAGGCACCTAGGAGCATAAATCCATCCAGTATATCTGGGGATTAAGAGTCTCTTAGCATCCCTGCTACCTGTAATTAGAGCCCCCAACGCTGGAACGCTGGTGATGGGGGAGAAGAAAGAAAACGACCGGTAAGTGACATGGCAGTCTTTTCAGCATGGTTTATGGCCCTACCTCAGCCCTCCCCAAACAACTTTCTGCCTGATCTCTATCACCCCTGGCTCCAGGGGCAGCTGTCCTTCCGTGTTATCTGCAGATCAGCTGAAGAATCAAACAAGGCTTAAATTCCCACCCAGGGCTTGTTGGTGGATTAAGGCAAGACTCCCAGACATCACATGGGGGCCTAGAGCGGAGAAGGTGTGTGACCTTTGATGGAGCTGTCGGATGACCCCGACAAGTCCAGAAAACACCACTCGGCAGGCCAGATGCTCGCAAAAGCGCAGCGCAGAGGCAGGGAGTGGTCCCTCCTCTTCGGGAACTCCAGAGCGCCAACATAAGCTGACGTTTTACTCTCTCATCCAATCGTACGGACTACTTAGGACACCTGCATGCCTGGGCCACACGAAGCTCTCCACAGCAGGGTTGGCAAACTTTTTCTGGAAAGGGCCAGATAGTAAAGATTTCCTACTTAGTTGCAACTCCTTGACTTTGCTGCGGTGGCACAAATCAGCCGTAGGCAATATGTAGACGAATGAATGAAAGAATGAATGAATAATGAGTGGGGCTGTGTGCCAGTAAAATAGGCGGTGACCCCTATTTAGCCCATGGGCCACAGTTTGTCAATCCCTGCTTTACAAAGCATGTGAGATCTTCACATAAGTGCATCAGCGTTTCATGAAATCATCTTTTGTCCAAGGTAGAAAGAAGGTCCTTCTTCAGGGGAAGATTTTCCTGAAAAGGTGGATGAATATGGCTTGGCATCCTTCCGATGACCTACTTTTCCTGGGCCAGGTTGAAACTACATGGACACCTTGCCTCACTAGGATCCGGGATTGCAGGTCTCTTCTCGGCTGCACCCCCGATGTCTAGGAAATGCCTGGCACGTACGAGGTGCTCGATGAAATACTTGTTGAATGGATCAATCTGCTGAGCTTCTGGCTATAACTCAAAACCTTCTGGGCAGGCTTGTTTCACCCACTCAGTGGTAACCTTGCTGGTCCAGCCTGGTGTGTCCCAGGAGCTTTGAAAAGGGTTCCAACTGGAGTTCTCATGAGTGGCAGCCGCCCTGGCTGAGGCCACTTAGGCAAGCTAGAAATGCTCTTTCCCTCTTCCTCTGTTGGCTAAAGTAGCCGTTAATCACTACCCAGAGATAGAAATTAGTAAGCAGAAAACACCCCAGTGAACATTTCCACGTGAATCATTCTGTGAATGTTCCATCTTTAATTACTTATTAAAAGCAGACCAGATTTCCCTAATTGGTTACAGTGAACATGTGTTACATTTGTAATTTTAAAAAGACCAACCTTTTCATGTGCAAACAAGGATAGAAAAGCAGGAAGAATTTTCCTCTAAAACATTTGGTCAGGTTTCTCAAACTTCGGAGTGGTTCGGCACGACCTGAATGCTTGTTAAAAAATACCAATCCCCAGGTCCACCCACTAGCAGCTCCTCTGCGATGGTCCTGGGAATCTGCATTTAGAAACGTGTTCCCTTTAATCAGCTTCTACCAATTGCTGCAGGTTTTTAAAGGACAGTGCAAGGCATCAGAGCCCACCCCGCCCCCAGAAAGAATCCGTCTTTTGAAAAGGAGAAAATGGTCCTGTGGCTGTTATGGAGGAATCCAGTCTGTGAATTACCTGTGATGGCCTTTGACCCTCCCAGTTTTCTCTCTTATCTGCTAGGTCGCCTATTTGCTCTGTGTCCAAAGTGAACAGAGCTGCCTCCAAGTCAAAGCATCTTAGGCTGCTTAATTACCGTAATTGCCACCCCAGGCTGTAGATTTTATGTTAATGCTCTACCAGGTGATTCATGTGGTAATTTACACACTGAAGATTTCACCAGATTTACCTTTTAATCCTAAACTCACTCAAGACACTAATGCCCACACCCCCAGCCCTGGAGCAGCTGGAAGTGAGTTACAGGCAAGCCTAGGGACCTCACACAATGCCTCCTCCAATTCCTGTCCCCACCTTGATTTCCTCCTTGTCATCTGTCCTTGGGCAAACCGAACTCTCCCTTCCCTGTGACAGGCAGAGCCCTACTTGCAGAAAAATGCCCTGGCCAAGTCGTCAACTCCCAGGGAATGAGAGACAAAGGACTCAATCTTCACCTCTCAACAGCTGTCCCCCCATCCATGGAGGAGCCTCCTGGCAGAAGCCTCCAGATTCACCTTCCCAAATCACTACTCTGATCATGCTAGTCACAGCTCAGACACCTTTGTGGCTCCCACTGGCCACCGTTTTAAATCCACACCTTTTTTTTTTTTTTTTTTTTTTTTTTTTGCAGTACGCGGGCCTCTCACTGCTGGGGCCTCTCACTGCTGTGGCCTCTCCCGTTGCGGAGCACAGGCTCCGGACGCGCAGGCTCAGCGGCCACGGCTCACGGGTCCAGCCGCTCCGATCTTCCCGGACCGGGGCACGAACCCGTGTCCCCTGCATCGGCAGGCGGATTCTCAACCACTGTGACACCAGGGAAGCCCTAAATCCACACCTTTGAAGCTGACTTTCACAGCCCAGCCCTGCTCTGTTATCTATCTCTGCATAACAAATCAACTATCGTGTATTATTCTTACGTCTCCGGGAAGCAACTGGGCTCAGCAGGGCAATGTGTACATAGAGCCTCTCATGGCCTTGGAAGATCAGTGGCTGGCGCTGGGGCCCCCGTGAAGTCTTCTTCACCTGCACATGTGGTACCTGGGCTGGGAAGACTTAAACAGCGGGGGCTGGAACAGCTCCAGCTCCTTGGGCATCTCTCTCTGTTCTTCGTGATCCCTCCACGTGTTCCCTCCAGCATGGCAGCTTCAGGATCCCCAGACATTGTATAAGATGGCGCAGAGCTCCAAAGGTGAATGACCCAAGAGGGAGGGCCAGGCAGAAGCTGCATCTCCCTTTATGACCTAGCCTCCGAAGTCACGCAACATCATTTCCATTGCAAGACACAAGGATCGCCTATATTCGAGGCAAGGAAATGAATATCCACCTTTTGAAAGGAAGAGTGTCAAAGAATTTGTGAGTGTGTTTGAAAACCACTGCAAGCCCCAAACTCCTTTTCAGGAGGGCTATCTGCCTCCAGTCAAACTGCCCTACTCATTATTTTAAAACCACACTCAAAACTTGCCCTCTCCAGTCCTCCATTCACCCTATTATCTCTGCAAGGGATGCGCCCATTTTGCCCCCTTGATCCCGCAAAGCCCATCTCACCCATAGGTCTCCCCCTTATAAGCTCAGTCTCTTGGGACTTCCCTGACCATCCAGTGGTTAAGACTCCGCGCTTCCACTGCAGGGGTCGTGGGTTCCAAGGCTGGGCAGGGAACGAAGATCCCGCATGCACCGCAGCGCAGCCAAAAAAAAAAAAAAAAAGGCTCAGTCTCTTTCCTTTGCCAATTATTCATTGTAAAATTTTGTTGGCAATTAGTCATTCTGTGCTTTGTGACATCTATTCCCATCTTGATGTTTGGTTTAAATCTTTTAGGATTTAATGTCTCATGTGGATACTTTACGTCCTTAGTTGGCTGGCCAAGACTTCGTCATAATCACCATCTACAGGGCACTTGCTATGGGTCTGGCATAGTATCGATAATTGGTCCACTGCCAACGGTCGCTAAACTTTTCTGGACAAGAGGCTGGAAACACAGGGATTAGTAACTCGTTTTACTGATGAGAAACTAAGGCACGGACAGGTTACCTCACATGGCCAAGTTCACATAGGCTCGGAAGCCACAAAGCTAGAACTCAAGCCCATTTCTCCGTATTCCAAAGCCTAAACTCTTATCCCCTTGGTTGACCCATCTCTTACTTTTTATCTCTACGTCTTCTATCATCTCACTTCGGCCACTCAAAGAGCATTGTCAATTTGATTTTAAGGTTTCTACCTTGATTTGATTTTAATTTCTTTACCTGGGGCTTGGGTACAATGTCAGACATAAGCCGAGCATAAAGGAGTTTCTTGGGAATAAATAAAAGTGCACCCAGTTAATAGTGTGGGTTTGATACAGAAAGATGACTTGAGTTCCAAAAAGTACTGTTGCAAAGACTTTGGAATTAATACTTGGGTCTTCTCCTGGTTCCTGAGTTGCCTATATTGCCTGGTCCAAACCCTTCCCAGCTACATTTCCCCACTTCTCAAAGACGAACACCACTTTCTTACATATTCTTCAAGCTTCAGCTTTTCAGAGAAGTCTTACAAACCCCCTGATCCACCACCACCCTTTCCTTCGAGTCTAGATCAGTTCCTCCATTAGGCCCTGCTGCAAGTTGAATTATGTCTCCTATAAAGGTATGTTGAAGTCCTAACCCAGGAACCTGTGAATTTGACTTTATTTGGAAACAGGGTCTTTGCTGATGTAATCAAGTTAAGATGTGGTCATAAGGTGGGCCCTAATCCTGTGTGACTGATGTCATGGTAAGAAGATGAGAAGTGGCACATGGGGAAAATGCCATGTGACAACAGAGGCAGAGCTTAAAGTGACGCAGCCAAGGATTATCTGCCGCCACCGGAAGCTGCAAGAGGCAAGGAAGGATTCTACTGTCCAGGCTTCAGAGAAAGGAGGGCCCTACTGACATCTTGGTTTTGGACTTCTGGCCTCCAGAACTGTGAGAGAATAAATCTTTGTTGTTTTAAGCCACCCAGTCTGTGGTTCTTTGTTACCACAGCTAGGAAATGAATACACACCCTATCCTACAGTATTTCCTGGATGCCCATCTGCCAGGTAAGTGTCAACCCTATGAGAGCATCAGTCCTGCCTTGCCTGCTGCCATACCCTCGGAAAGCACATAGTAGGACCTCAATAAATAGTCCTTACCTGCATGTACGGGTGGACGTTCCTCCGCTCCACGTTGCTTGAACATTATCCAGACCCGTCACTGTTTATGTCACCCCAGAACCACATAGCCATGGATGGTGCCCATTTGGCTGGATCCTTCTCTCACTGGGACACACCGCGAATTCAGAAGGGCCTGGAGACTTGTGTCTGCCCCATCTAACCGTCTTAATCCCCTGGTCAAGGATGCCCTGAGGGTCATCTTGGCCCCGCCCAATAAGCACCTCACCCTCTGAGTAATTTACTAATGGGTGGTTAGAAGTCATTAGACGCCTATCAGAGTTGAACAGCCAAGACCTCTTTGGAAGTCTTAAAACAGAGATTATTTACGATGCACAGGCCTCAAAACCGGGGAAATAAACCTAAAAACTCCATGGACGGAATCAAACTTCTTGCCTCAAATGGAAGAAGGCATAGGCTCCCAGCATTCTTATAGCCTGAGCTGTATTCAGCCGCTAACCTCTCTCCTAAATTGCCCATCTAAGATAGACCATTATTATAATGAAATACCTCAGCCAGGAATGTTCTGGGTTTCAGCTAAAAGGTTTTCTTTCTGACTGCTGTGCTCACAGGCACTGCCTTAATTTGGGGGAACTTCCCCTTGGCTGTCTTGAAAAGACTTCGACAGGTCTCTTTCTATTCTATTTAATTTGCTTCATTTCGGCGCGTGGGTCAGCATGCCCCATCCTAATGATGATGAAAACTGGAAAAGATGGGGCAGCCCCAAGAAAGGATTAAGGAAAGAGAGCCATCATTTTAGTGAGGGAGACATGGGAGCGAAGCCTCAGGTTCTAGAAGGTCCCGTGTCTTCCTGCCTTCTGGGAGACAGAGCTGAAGGGAAGAGGTCAGACCTGGATGTTTGCAGCCTCTGGACCCTCCGGGCCTCCTGGTTAGAACTACGACTTATAATGGTCACTGCACAGGGTTGTCCCAGGAGGCTCTGACTTTAAGAGAAGTGTTAAAGTTCAGTGCTAAATTCTGAAATGCTGAGAGCTCAAACTTAAGGGAGGCCGAGTGACTGGAGGCCTGGTCAAGACTTGAGGGATAAAGGGCTTGCAGGCCAGCTGGCCATTTGAGGTCCTGCTTACGTGATGTCCGCATGTCTCTTCCAGCCTCCATCCTGGGTCTCAAATTGGCGGTCCCTGGACCAACTCTGGCCCTCATACATGTTTGGTTTAATCTACCCAGTGCGTGTTGGTTTTATATTCTTAATGCAATTTTACGAACTGGTCAAGATTTTAAAAATGAGAAATTCCACACTAAAATTTCCAGCTCCTCTTGAAAAATCAGAAAATCTAGCCCGATAAGCCGGTATCTCCCGTCCCCAGTTAGGTGGAGAATACCCACCCTCACCCACCTCACTCACTCCTCTCACAGGCCTGGCTCTGGTGAACAGATGGTTTGGGACACCCCACCCCCAAACATTTAACCCCTAGGCAACATTGCCCTCTCATGTATCCTACAGTAACAAAGCAAATGTCACCCTTTCCACCAAGACCCTCCACCCCGCCCAGACAGAAAGATTCCCTCCTAGTCCTGTTATAGGTTTGTGTTTCATTTGCCTATAACTCACTTGGGTATAGATCCTCCCCTCCGTCCAAGTTATCTGAAATAACTCCATTCATCCCTCATGATGATGCACAGGTGTCACCTCCTCCACGAAGCCTTCCAGGATTGTTCCTTCCTGCCCCTCCAAGATGAGTTAAGCACCCCTCCTTTGTGCAGCCATTAGCAGTCTGTTTCCCCCCCATCCAGGCTCTTAGCACCCTGCATCAAAATGTCTGTTTCTTCTCTGTCTCCCCTGCTGGGCAATGGGGGCTGCATATGAATTCTATAAACTCATCATGAAGCTCGGAACCTGGCACCTGGGAGGGTCTGTGAAGGTGTCTGAAGAGAGAGAAAGTGGGACAGAGAGGAAGAATGGGGTCTTTGCTCAGGACAGTCAGAATGCTGACAGCAAAAATTCATAATAATAATAGTAGTAGTAGTAGTAATGATAATGATAGCGCCTAACACCTACGGGGGCGGGGGGCTTTCCATGTGAGTCTTTCACAAATTAACTCATTGTGTCAGCTTAGGTCTTCTGGGAAGCAGATGCTTAGGTGGAATCACAGTCAAGGGATTTGTCGGGATGCCTGTGAAGGATGGAGGGTCAGGACACAGAAGGAGGCAGGGGCAGCATGCAGACTACAGTGGGGTCTGACCCCTGGGACGGGAGAGGGGGAGGAAGTAGAGGGACTGAGCAGGGATGGCCTAAGACTGCAGCTCTGAGAAAGTCTCAGCCAGGGTGACAGGGAGTGCCCAACAAGGACCCCTGGCAGAGGAGTCCCGAGCTGGGCAGGAGGGGCCTGGCTGTAGCAGCTCAGGCATGCACAGTCACTGGCTGGGGGCAGCCCCGTGGACAGCGTGCCTTCGGCGTGAACACTGCGGTGGAACTGAAGACGGGTCAGCTGAGGGCTGTCAGCCAGCCCCTCCTTCGCAGCTGGGAGGTCCAGCCCCACTGCTGCAGCACCTGCTTCATCCTCATGAGAACACCTGAAGAGCCACTGTTCTTATGGCCCTTTACCAGAGGATAAAACCTGGCCTTGGCAAGGTGCGTGATGTGGCCTAAGGCCAGAGAAACACGGTTTAGAGTGCGAGCTGAAGGCTCAAGGCGCATTTTACCGACAGAGAAGGAATATGAGACTGTGGGCCGGGAGCTGACTCGTCCATCCAGGAGTGAGGCCGGCAGGCAGGCCCAGGACTCCTGGCTCCTCTCTGTAGCCCAGGGGAAGGAGATTCAGAAGCACCAAGGCTGGGGCTTAACAGAGGGTGGATTTCCACCAGCTCCATGTCAACCCCTCTCTCCCCACACCCCAATAACGATGATAACAGCAGCCAACGCCTAAATAACAACTTTTATGTGCCGGGACTGTTGAAGCATTACATCTTTGCACTCCGTTAACCCTCCTGGCAGCCCTATGGTGAAGACACTTTTTTATTCTCCCATTTCACAGAGGAAATTGAGGCACAGAGAGGGGAAGATGCTTACCCAAGGCCACAGCTTTGTAAATGGCCAAGCTGAGATGCAAGCCCATTAGGCCCTACTCTTAAGGGCTCCGCTACCTTCAGCAAAGCAAGTTCAAAGAATGTATTTGACATACGTGTTGTGTGAACAACAGCATCTTTGGAAAATGGTGGTTTTTATTGAGCTGTGAAATACAGATGTTGTTCAAATGCAGAAGCTTCCTGAAGACGCCGTCTTCAGCACAGCCTCCTGGCCCCCCTCCATCCACCCCCCCACCCCCACCCCCCCGATTGCAAGCCCCGGGGGGCGGCAGGGGCTGGTGCCACCCGGCCTCCGCTCAGGTCAGGTGGCTGGGGCAGGATCGGGGCGGGGCGCGGGCGGGCGCCGGGCTGGTGGGGTGCGTGTCCAGGACGCTCGGCCGAGAGGCGGTCACCGGCCTGCGTGCGAAGCCGAGGCCGCGCCCGCACGCCCCTGCTCGCGCCGTGCCTGCCGCCGTCACCACCCGCCCGGCCGCCCGGCCGGCCACGGAGCGGCCGCCGCAGACTCGGCGGCGCCAGCGCACCTGCAACAAGGCCCCGCCGCCGCCGCCGCCGCCGCCGCGCGCCCAAGGCCGCCCGGCCGCGCGCCGCTGATAAGACGCGGGGAGGGGGGCGCGGGGCGCAGGGGGAGTTCCCGGCCTTTTTCCGGATCGCGCTCTTCGTTGGCCGTGTCTCTCCCCAGAGGCCCTGCCTTGCCGATCTCTTTCTCCTGCCTGTGCCCCTCGGCTCCGTGTCACTTTCCTCTGCCCCCGCCCCATCATGTGCCTGTGTGTGCCATTTTCTCCCGTATATACCTGCCTGCGGTCACTCCCAGCCCCCTCTGTCTCACACTACCCTCTCTCTGTTTCTCTCTGTCTCTGTCTGATTCTCTCCATCTCTCTTTATTCTCTCCTATCTCTCCTTTTTGGTCTCTCTTTCTTTCTCTTTCTTTCTTTCTTTCTGTTTTTTTAAAATTTATTTTTCTTATTTTATACATATACATGTATCTATTCCTTTTCAAATTCTTTTCCCATTAGGTTACATAATATGGAACAGAGTTCCCTGTGCTCTACAGTAGGTCCTTGTTGGTTATCCATTTAAAATATAGTAGCGTGTCCAGGTCAATCCCAAACTCCTTCACTATCCCCCCCCCCCGCCATATCCATAAGTTCCTTCTCTAAGTCTTAAGTGAGTCTTGCTTAGCATTGAATCACTCAACCCCTGTTTCCTCTCTTGTTCCCCTCTTTCCCTCTCTCCCTGTTGCCTGTTCCCTTTCTCTTCCTTTCCTTGCTCTCCGAATCGGCCCCCTCCGCTCCCCCCTCTCTGTCTTCTCTCAGCGTCTCTCACTGTGACTCCCCCCTCCCTCTCTCCCCCTTCTCTCTCCCTCTCTTTCCTTTTCCTGTTTCTGAGTCATTCCTTGCCCTCCTCCTCTCCCTCCCGCGCCCTCACCCCATCTCCCTTTCTACTCCCTCACTCTCTCACCCTCTTTCTCTCCTTGACCTGCATCTCCCTCCTTTCTCCTTCTGCCCTGCCCCCCCAGACTCTGGCCTCTCCCCCACCCCACTCTCAGAGTCCTGGGCTCTCTCTCTCTCCGTTGCACCACCACCGCCTGCCCGCAGGAGCTAGACCTTCGGGGCCAGCTGGAGCAGGGACAGCTGGCCCCCAGGCGGGTGGGGCTCAGCAGGTGTCCTGACATCAGTGGGCAGGGCTGTGCTCACCTGGGCGCCTTTCATCTGAGGCTCTCTACACACTTCACAAACAGTCATTAAGGCCCGCCTGGGGGCGGGTCAGGGAATATCACAGCCTGGACTGTTTGGTTATCTTCATTATTAATAAACACCCCCTCTCCCTTAAATGAGTTTAGTGCTGGGGACGGAATCTCGGCTGACGCCCAAGAGATTAAGGTCTCTCTGGGTTGCACAGGACAAAGATGACAAACTGATAGAGCAGGGACATGAAGTTCTGTTGCTTCCTTCCCGCTGGGAGCTGAGGGGCTACCCGTTCTGAGAGCACTCCCAGGTCAAGAGGGGAGGCTGGATTTCTCAGAATAATGGGTCCCAGCCCTGTGGTCTACCAGGCAGGTAGCCCTGCCTCCAAGGAAGAGGCTACCAGGGATCCCAGTGAAACCGCAGCCTCTTTGCTCTTGGCTAAATCAGGAGGAGTGGCAGGGAGACCAATACCCAGGCTTTATTTCAGTATTCCTTTTCTTGATCAGGCGGTACATCCACGTATTACCCGTAGATAAACAGCTAGAGGCCTCAGAAGCTGTAAGCGTGGGCAACTCAGGAACTGGATCCAGGGCAAAGCCTCTGGGCAGAGAAGGCCGTGCCAAAAGCACATTAAGGGGCAGCAAAAGCTCTGCCTTTTGAAGGCAATTTAAATCCACATTCAAGCCAATTTTCCCAACCAACATTTCTTCCCCCCAGACTCCCCAAAAGGGAGATTTCTGGCACCTACGCTGGTGGTGGCAGTCACAACTATTGTTTATTGTTTAAGCACATAGCTCCCTGTAAATAAAGTGTTCACTGAAGCCTCCAGGATGGTCAAAATGGGGGGAAGCTGATACTGACAAAATGCTATGGGCTTTTGAGTACTTTCCGCCAGCTCTGCCCCCAGTATCAGAAGTTACTGGTATAATTCTGTCACTGAAAGGCCCTCACTGTGTGACCTCAGGCAAGACACTTGGCCTCTCTGGGCCTCCTCCATAAAATAGGATGTAAAGATTTCTTTGGCTCCTTCAAGTCTCTGGCCAGGCGTTTTCTATCTCCTCACCTCACACACATTCCCCATAGGAAAGACCTGAAGCACCTATTCCAGGGCTGCCAAACTCCCTGTTCTAAATCCCCGTTTTGTTTTATTTTTTAGCTGTGGGAGGGGATTTTTGCTTTTTTTAAATAGACAAATCTAGTAGAATATCATGACAGTTTATTTTTAAAACTCATGCTAGGATATATTCTCAATGTGAAAACGAACATTCTTGAAATCTGCTGTAATTTCCCTTTGGTAGCAAATACTCTAGTCTATTGGTAAAGACCTGAAAGATGTAAAGAATTTTTTTAAAGACTTTTTCTTATCATTTGCAGATATTTTAAAAGATTTTTAATAGCATCACTTATTTTGACTGTCATTGAAATGAATTTTGCCTTCACTGCTTTAGCAGTAGTTCAGCTAATAAAGTAAAATTAACAAATTAATTGTAGAATCTAGCCACTGGGTACACAGGTATTTGACTGTAAAATTCTTTCACTTTTCTGTCTGCTTAAGCATTTTTATAACAAATTCTAGGAACAAAAGCATAGAATGTCAACCAGCACCTCTCTTGTTCTTCTAAGAGAATATTTAGTGTTACTTCTTTCTCACTTAGAAGTTTTTATTGACTCCCAAGAATTCAATAAAAAAGCTTGAAGAAAACTCAAGTTTAAAGACAATGGAATTAGGTCTACATAAGAGCAAATTATCAGCAACTATAAGTAGTTGGAAGCTTAGTATCTGAGATCGTGAAGGCAATCTGACACTAGCAATGTATCAATTCAGAAAAACTGTTAACATTTGTTCTTTAAATGTCCATGTATTCTTTAGACCACAGCCAAATGAAAAGTCAAATGCAAAGTATGGAGAGCTATTAATCAAAGTATAGAAATATAGGAAACTGAATGTTTTCCATGAGTCTTACTCATAACTAAATGAGTCCTTAATTGACCAAAGACCAGAAAAGGGAAAAACTGTATTTTAGATTTGGGTAGTAGTCTTTAAAAAAAAATTTTCTTTCCGTTATATGTACATCCATGTTACATTAGGTGGCTACTTGAAGTTACCAGACAAATTAGTAATACCTTAAATACCAGAATGAAAGTGTTCTTCTTAAAACTCAATTAGAATTTTGAAAATAACTTTGACTTTGAATTTTCACACTTTTATTCCATTCTGGAAAGTGCCCTTGATTTTGATTTACAACAAAAGCAGATTTTTACTGCAGAGTCCAGCATTTAATTAGAAACCATTTTGATCTCTTCTTGTTACATATCAGTCTTTTTCTTTTTTTTTAACATATTTATTGGAGTATAATCGCCTTACAATGTTGTGTTAGCCTCTGCTGTACAACAGAGTGAACCAGCTATATATATACATACATCCCTTATCCCCTCCCTCTTGCGTCTCCCTCCAACCCTCCCTATCCCACCCCTCTAGGTGGTCACAAAGCACGGAGCTGATCTCCCTGTGCCATGCGGTTGCTTCCCACTAGCTATCTATTTTACATTTGGTAGTGTATATATGTCAATGCTACTCTTTCACTTTGTCCCAGTTTACCCTTACCCCTCCCCATGTTCTCAGGTCCATTCTCTACCTCTGTGTCTTTATTCCTGTCCTGCCCCTAGGTTCATCAGAACCTTTTCTTTTTTTTTTTTTTTAGATTGCATATATATGTGTTAGCATACGGTATTT
>NC_041232.1:13090904-13110816 GCF_002837175.3 Physeter macrocephalus | reverse complement strand
CATAGAGCTGCAATGAACATTGTGCTACATGTCTCTTTTTGAATTACAGTTTTCTCAGGGTATATGCCCAGTAGTGGGATTGCTGGGTCATATGGTAGTTCTATTTTTAGTTTTTTAAGGAAGCTTCATACTGTTCTCCATAGTGTCTGTATCAATTTACATTCCCACCATCAGTCCAGGAGGGTTTCCTTTTCTCCACACCCTCTCCAGCATTTACTGTTTGTAGATTTTCTGATGATGGCCATTCTGACCTGCGTGAGGTGATATCTCATTGTGGTTTTAGTTTGCATTTCTCTAATAATTAGTGATGTTGAGAATCCTTTCATGTGTTTGTTGGCAATCTGTATAACTTCTTTGGAGAAATGTCTGTGTAGGTCTTCGGCCCATTTTTGGATCGTGTTGTTTGTTTTTTTTTGATATTGAGCTGCATGAGCTGCTTGTATATTTTTTGAGTTTAATCCTTTGTCAGTTGCTTCATTTGCAAATAGAGAATATTTAGTTTGAAAATGAAACTTCTTGTCTTTAAAGGTCAGAGTCTAGCTAATAACTGAATTACTTGAGTAATCAGGATGATTAATGGCTCTTTTTGAGGAAAAAGAAATGCCGCCTGGTTGGCAGTCCAAAGCTAGCCTGGAGGATCCATAGAAAAGACCTGAAGGTAGAGAAATCTGGAATCTGTTTACACATGGGCCACTGAGTCACACTCTGACCTTGGGTAAGTAGGTTACCTGTTTTTCCATCTGTGAGATGGGGGTGATAATGCAGGACTGTTGGGACAAGCAAGCAGATAACTTCCAGAAAGCCCTTTGAGCTCCTTGCAAATAGCACTCAAGATATGATTAGGCGCCAGCATGCTGCAAAGAAGTGTGCCTGGTGGCAATGGGAATGATCCGAGTTTACTCTGGGCAGACGTGGTCATCAAGCTATAAACAGAGCTTTGCAATTCCTCCACCTGGTGTCTTTCCTCTCCTTCCCCACCCTTCTTCCCTGCAATCCACCACCAACACCAGTCCCACCACCAACACCAACCCTTCACCAACACCAAAAACACCACCAACACCACTCCCAACAGCCTCTATCACCATACTTCTTCTGGAAGCTCCTCTCATCATTCCAACCTTGCTTATATCACCCCCCACAGCCTGAAATGCCTTCTCCTAAAACTACTGCTCTCTCAGCCCAGTCACTTCTTACCGTAAAAATGCCCGTAAGAACCAGTAATTACTATTACAGCTACCTCCATGTTATTTGGTCGGCCCTGTGCTAAGTGCCTGAAAGTCATCGTCTCATTTCATCTTCACTCTTACTATCTCCCTTTTACACGTGATTCTAAGACTAATAGCTACCAACTCCAAAAAAACATTTCCTGACTTATTCCATTAAGATACAACTCCTGCTGGGTGATTTCCATAAACAGTGTCCTGGAGTCCTCACCATAAGCAGGCAGGATAGGACATCCTGTCCTCACTCCACAGACGGTCTCCCTTTCAATCTTCTTAGTGCTGCTACCCTCCCTGTATTTCAGTACATTTTCTTTGACTTTGTCAAGAAGCTGTTTTGTCAGTTTCCCTGGTATTTCAAGGGTGTGTAGATGCCCGTGAGGCATGTATTAGGTTAGATTAGATGCTGTAACAAACAACAATCTCAATAAAAGTTTGATTCTCTATAATACTAAGTACAACAAAAGTCAGCAGAGGGCTCTGTTCCATACAGTCTTTCAGAGATTCAGGCTCCTTCCATTTGGTAGCTCTGCCCTTCTCTACGTCCTTGGGGTCTTCTTCATTTGGCAAGTGGATGGGAAAAGAGAGCACAGAGGATGGCCTAGACAATGGGAATATCACTAATGCCCACCATCTACTGGACATAACAGCCACAAGGTCTTACCCAACCCCTGGAGACACTGGGAAAAGTAGTGTAGCTTACGCCCAAGAGGGAAAAAAAAAAGAATTTGGTGAATTCTCTGTCACAAACTATCAGGAATACATATATGAAGCAAAGAAACATTCTTCTTCTGGAACAATTCCAAGGTTGATCATTTTCAGAGCTGTGCACCTCACCTCGGCCCTAAGTAACCTCTCTACAATACACAAGCTGGAATTCCCAGCCCCTTGAATAAAAATAAAAATATCTGACCTAGAAGTCTTGACTCTCTGCTAATAGAATTTCCTCAGGGCAACAATAGGAAGTCTGACCACTTTCAAGTTTAAAATCTATCAATGACTCCCTAGGAAAAAAAAAATCTCCTCTTCTTGGCATGTTATACCCACCCTTTGGGACATGGCCCTCGTCACCTTCTTAACCTCATATTCCATCACTGCCATGGGGCTACTGCAGTTTCCTGAACACACCAGGCTCTTTCTCATCCTCAGGCATTCGCACAAGCAGTTCCCTCTGCCTGGAATGCCTTCACTGTCCCTTCCAATAGCTCAGAGCAAACCCCTCCTCATCCTTCTCAGTTCAAAAGCCACTGTTTGTTGAAAGCTTTCTCAAATGCCATTGTAGGATCCTAGAAGATGTATGACATTGCTTGTAGCTATGGGTTTGCATTCTCTTCCAACAGTGACCCCCTACTCCCACCTCTGACTGGCAGACATAACCTCTTAGAAGTCACAGTCTTGGAAAGAAGGAGGCTGGGGTCGTGAAAATAGCGATCTGTGGTCCTTCAAACTGGCTGACCTCTCTCCACCTACGAGTTACAGTGGTCGCTATTCTTTGCTGACCCCAAAACATCCACTTTCCACGTCTTCCCTTCTGAAAGAGTCTATTTTCTCTTTCCTTGTCCAGTGGACCCCTGTGTTGATTGAGAAAAATCCTGATTAGTCAAAGCTAATCATGGGACCCCCCCATTCCCTTGCTAGTGATTGGTTGAAGAGAGAACATGTGACCCATGAGGGGCCATGTGCTAAGAGCTGCTTGCAAAGCTTCTTTGTTCTTATAAAGAGATACAAGGAAGAAATGGACCTTTGTCTGCCTTTAGCCATTGGTGTGTGAGAAAGTTGCCTGAAACAGCAGGGCCAACGGGGCAGAACCAACCTAGAAAGGCTGGCCAAGGAAAAGACAGAAGGAACCTCAGTCTGCAGTGCTCTCGAGCCTCTGAATTACTCAAACCTGGTGCTATCCTAACTGCTTGTTGACCTGTGAAATTATAAAGTCCCTAATGTCTAAACCTCCTGAATCTTGGCTTCTTGCTGCTTGAAGTCAATAGCAATTCTAGTAGGTGACAATGTAATTTATCATTCAAACACTTTTGAGGTGTGCAAGGAACCACTATTCATAATTACACCAAGACAACGAACGTGAACTGGGACTAAAACAAGCAAAGTGGCATGTTCATCTTAAAGCTAAATTAGATACATCCAACTTAATTCAAGTTTATATACCTGTTGGACATAAACTTTCATTTCCTCATCTGCAAAACGGGGATGATGTTATCTAATTTGATTCATTGGTGTGAGAATTAAATAAGAAGGGATGTGAAGTACTTCCAACAGTCTTTAAAAACATAGCAGGTAGCTTTCCTTCTTCCTACATACTAAGGAGAATTCTGGTCTACATATTCAGTTTATTTCCCTAACTCACCTTCTACTGTTGCCATGCTGAATCTTCAGGTTCCATTATACAGAGTCACAAGAACAGAGAATAGGAATAAGGAAAAAGCGTCCATAGGTTTTGTGCCCATTTCCCAGTGTCCAAGAGATACAAATAAAGAACTTGAGGTATTAGGAAATTACTTTTTCGTTGTCTGTGTTTTATTAACAGTGATGGGGGACCTAAGCCTGAATCACACAGCTGACAGATGCCTTACAGTAATAAGTGAGTGAATGAATGAATGAATGCCTTACTTGGACCAACAACCAGGCAAGAATCTATCTACCAAGAATACGGCTCCTCTAAGGGTGGATCTGAAAAGAAATATGTTTTGAGAAATGTGCTATTCCACTTCATTCCTACTTTTCAGTAGCTGTGCTTCTATGCTGGCCATTCTGTGTCCTCTTGTTCTCCATGTCCCAGTTAGATAGTAACCTCAGGAGTAAAATTAGTCACACCTATAAGACAAATCTTGCAGAAATCCCTGTGTCTATATTGTTCTTTGAGGAAAAAAAATCTGATGTAACTAACAAAGTAATCTTACAGTGCCTCTGTCTTCAATTCAAGTCAATCAACATTTATTGAGCTCAGGCACTGAGCAATACTTAGTCTAAACTGATCGATTTCAAATGTGCCGCCAAGCCCCTAAGGGAATATTTCCCCACAAAGGGAAATATTTGTGATTTTGGAACCTCTCTGAGTCCTCATCATCCCCCTGAATGAATGTTCTATTTATCCCTGACCTACAAGTTTGACAAGTCATGAAAGAAAGTAGGTTAAAAATAAAGAACTCAAAGGACAGTCAGCTTCCTGATCAGCCATATTGAAGTTTTAAAAATAAATATTTAATATGATTTTTTCTTATGATTAAAGAAATAACACAGAAGAACTTGGGTAATGTAGAAATGTGCAAAGAAGAAAATACAAGTCACCAGTCAGAGAATTACTGGCACTATATCCACCCTTACACAATTTTTCTTGATGTGTGGATACAGATATGTTTTGGTTTTTGGCTGAAGTGTTACCATGTAATGCAGATTCTTTTTACAATTTTTTATTTTATCTATCATTAATATTTCCTCCTATTCTTTAAGACCATGGTTTGACTCACTATATATAGTTGTCCTTTGTGTATATTTTCTCTAAGAATCTACTGCTGAGTAGCTAATTTCCCTTTTCCCTATCATGTCGTTATGACCATCTTTGTATACATATCTTGGTGACATCTCTGCCTATCTGTATATCATCTGGCTGTCCCCACCACCTCAATAATTGTCACTATTTTTCCCCCATTTGATAGGCAAAACACAGTATCTTGTTGTTTTAATTTGCATTGATTTTATTGTGATGCTATTGAATAGCTTTTTATAGCCTTAATTCACCATTTATATTTCTTCTTTGGAAATTGATCATGCATAACCCCACCCTTTTTTCTATTTATACATTTATCTTCTTACTAATTTATAATAACCCTTCTTTACATAATAAAACCAGTAATCATTTTACTCCCATAATGTATATATTTTCTCCTAGTCACCTTCCTTTTGATATTTATGGTGTTTTTTGGTTTTCATTTTTTATTTGGTTTAATATATAACTTATAGTTTTGCCTTCCTTTTAATGACTAAAATAAAAGGCTCCTTCATCCAGTGTTCAGATAAAGGTTTATCTATATTTCTAATTCTTTTATAGTCTTACTGTTTACAGGTGACTCAATCTACTTATATTAATTAATTTTGCTAAACGACATAAGGTAAGTGTTTGACTTTATTTTGTCAAATAGTTTATCATACATCACAGCATCATTTTTCACTTAATGGGCATTTCTCCATTGATTCGAACTTCTACCTTTATCATGGATTTGATTCTTATCTATGATTGGGAGTATTTATGGGATTTTATATTTGATTCCATGTATCTAGGTGTCTATATTGCATTAGGCCCATACTGTTTGAATTTTTGTAGCTTTATTATGTTTTAAATTTGGTAGTGTAAGACCTCTTATTTTTCACGTAAAAATTTATGGCTACTCTCACCTAATTTTAACTTTAAGATTGTTTTCACTTGATTTTGATGAGTTCTTTTTAAAAATCTTTCTTTTTGGAATTTTATTAGGTTAATTTTTAAAACTAGAGAAAGTTTTGATTCTTTTTTTTAAGGCTCTGATTATTTCTTCAAATTTTCCATTGATTCAATCAGGTCATCTGCAAATAATTACATGTTTATCTCTCTCTTTCTAGTTTATCTTCATCTTATCTGTTTTTTCTGCTTTACTGCATTGGCTAAAATTTCTTAAAAATTATTAAATTAAGGGTGATCACAGGACTCCTTGTTCCTGACTTTAATGGGAAGGCCTCCATTATGAATGATGTTGCCAGTGATTTGAAAAAAGATAATCAACATTAGGTTAGGGGAGCATACTTCTAGTTTAATGAAGGTTGGTTGTCATTTTTTTGTTTTAAATCACATGGATTTTGTATATCAAATACCTTTTGATCTACATCAAAATAACTCTGTTGGACCATCTTATATTTCTGGTGTAGACCCTGCTTCATCATGATGATTATTCTTCTAATGTTGGATTTCCAGCTGTCCTTTGGAGAGCACTAGGGTTCTATGGAGCCCCTCAGGGAATATGTGGGAGTGGGTTTAGGAATGAGTAGGGAAGAAAGGAGAAGGTGGGGTTTAGGGAGAAACAGACCCAGAAAGGGCTGTCCACACCACCCTTGCTGCAACAAATTCAGACCTCACAAAGTATTTTATTGGAACAAAGCTTCTTAAGCAAACAAGCAAATAAATTAAAATACTACTTTTACATACCACGCGATTTAATATCTATGTTTCTTTGTCTACTATGTTCTCATTTATATTCCTAAGTGGATATGGCCTGTGGTTTCCCGTTTTTAGTGCTGAATTGGTGTACTCTCTCCCATTATCTATGGGAAAGGTTTAGGATGACCAATCTGTCCAGGTTTCCCCGAGGCTTTCTAGGTTTTATCAGTAAAAGTCCTGCATGCCAGGAAACCACTAAGTCTGAGGGAAACCAAGACAGTTGGTCATCTTGGCAGTTTATGGAGAATGAAAATTTATTATCTCTTGAGCATGGAATACAACTCACTGATAAATTCCTTTTGACCCAGAATTTTGTTTTTTAAAGGTGACATGCTGACAACTTTGCAAAGGTTTTTCCTGGTTTTTGTACATATATAGAGACACATACACACACATGCGTATGTATATATTAAATTTTTAGTAAAATCATTAATATTTCCCTAGAATATTTTCCATGTCACTAAAAAGTCCCAAAGTGATTAATATAGAACAGGGGTTCTCAACCAGGGGTGATTTTGCCCCCTCTAGATATTTGGTAACATCTAGAGACATTTGGGGTTGTTATAACTTGGAGACAGGGGGTGCTACTGGCATCTAGTGG
This sequence comes from Physeter macrocephalus, assembly GCF_002837175.3. Taxonomy (NCBI): domain Eukaryota; kingdom Metazoa; phylum Chordata; class Mammalia; order Artiodactyla; family Physeteridae; genus Physeter; species Physeter macrocephalus. The sequence continues at coordinate 13,103,795 of NC_041232.1, read as the reverse complement.
GTAGAAGCCAGGGACGCTGCTAAGCATCCTGCAATGCCCAGGACAGCCCCTCACAGCAAAGAATCATCCAGGCCAATAGGGAGGAAGTTGAGAAATCTTCACACAGAGTTGCATATAGCACCCTCTTATAATTTAAATATCCCTATTATAACTTCATATCTTGTTTCTCATTGTTAACTTGGGATATTTAGGTTTCCTCATTTACTTTCCTTCTTTGATGTTTTCAATAACTTGTCCTCTTAAAAATGTGTTTGTTTCTCAGAAAACAATCTCTTAAATTTACTAATCAAATGTTGGTCATTTTTCAATCCTTACTTTCTGGTTTTATATTAACCACTTCTTTTCTTCTGCATTTGCTTGGTTTTTTTTTTTTTTTTTTTTTGGGGGGGGTGGGGCCTCCCTCTGCCGTGGCCTCTCCCGTTGCGGAGCACAGGCTCCGGACGCGCAGGCTCAGCGGCCATGGCCCACGGGCCCAGCCGCTCCGCAGCACGTGGGATCCTCCCGGACCGGGGCACGAACCCGCGTCCCCTGCATCGGCAGGCGGACGCGCAACCACTGCGCCACCAGGGAAGCCCGCTTGGTTTGTTTGGATCCTCTTTTTCTAACTCCTTTCATCGAAAGCTGTTAGGTGTGAATCAACAAGACCCATTCCCAGCTGACAATCAGTGACACACACTGTGGCTTGACATAATTTTAACCATCAAAGTCGCCCCAAAGGCAGGGGGCAAGTGGTCGAAGCATACGTCACAATCTGTTTTCCAGCAGAAATCCTGGCTCCAACAGCTGGATCGATTCAACTCACTGTGTTTTAACTAAGCCTACTAATGTCCACAATTATAAAATGGGATTTTCTTTCAAAAATACAAAGGACTTGAGATTTAAAAAAAAAAGATTCATAAGGAGACCCAAGTTATACGGGATATAAAGCAAGGGGATGAAAGAAACAACTTTAAAAGTTGGAACAGCTGGAAGGAGGGATAGGGTCCAAAACAAGCACAAAAAATGAATGGAAATAATGGTGGTGGCGAAAAGGCGGTGAGAGGGAAGACAGACTGCAACAAAAATAAGTATCAGGATTGGATGACAAGGCGATGCGTAGTCATGACTATCTTCTCTGCATCCCCCCAGGATAGAGATCATCATTCCTCTTTTATAGATAAGGACGTGGGGAGGTTTAGAAAGAGCAGATAACTTGCCAAAGTCACAGGGCTCCAAGAGGCAAACCCACGTGTTTTTCTGATTCCAGAACCAACATTTTTCCCCCATGCCAGGAATTTCCTCACAGTTACCGCTCTCAGGTAAGAACTAGTCTAAGAATCTCACCGCAAGGTAGTTTCTCCAATGTCCTCTGTTTCACACACTTCTGCCTGAAGGAGAAATCACACCCACAACTGAGAATTCAGCTAAGCTGGGAAACGTCCACATAAGGAATATAAATGTCTAGTTTACAAGAGCAAGGAAAATCCCCCTTGGGAAGGTGCTGGAGATGGCTGAAAAAGACAAAGTCTGGGAATTTAGAAAGAAAAGCTACAATGGGTTTGACAGTGATCCTCGTGAGCTGTCACGTCCCGGGGGCACCCACATCCACGGAGAATGATGGCAAGGAGGATTATTATTTGATCATGTGACGGTTGCCAAATGCCCAGTGGGGCAGTGAGGGTGTGGAAAGGGATAAACGTTCCTTCTACGTGGTATCTGCATACAGGAGTGTGTAGCTTTGCCTCTGCTTAGATTTGCCTGTGAAACCTCTTTCATTCAACTCCACAAAGCGCACTGACCCAGATGTTGGCGATCTGGGGATTATAAAGAATCAGCGTGCGGGCAGAGAACTCACAATCAGTTGGAGGAGACAGGTTCATGAACAAATAACCACCACAATGTCCTCCCCAAGTAAGACGCTGTTGGGATTTGGTGGAGGAAGAGACCTTCCAAGGTCAGATTCAAAATACTCATCTCTATATATTGGAATATTATTCAACCATGAGAAAGAAGGAAATTCTGCCACTTGGGACAATACGGATGGAGCTGGAGGACATTATGCTAAGTGAGATAAGCCATTAGGCATTGTTAAAACAGCTTTTATTCTAGTGGAGAAATAAAGGAAACAGCCCATTTGAGACAGACCAGGCCTTCAGCAAAATATTTTTTGCTCTGTGTAGAGAATCAGATTTTTTTCACTTCAATCAAAGAAAGACAAATACAGAGAAAGACAAATACAGCATGGTATCACTTATACGGTGGAATCTAAAAAGAAAGTCAAACTCGTAGAAAAAGAGAATAGAAAAGGTATTGCCAGGGGCTGGGGTGGGGTTGGGGTGGGGAGGGAAATAGGGTGAGGTTGGTAAAAGGGTACAAATTCTCAGTTATAATATGAATAGGGTCAGAGAATCTAATGTAAAACATGACGACTGTAGCTATTAACACTGTATTGTATAATAGAGATTTTCTAAGAGAGTAGATCTTAAATGTTCTCACCACACACACACAAAAAGATAAATATGAGAGGTGATGGATGTGTTAATTAGCTAGGTGAGGGGAACAGTTTCGCAACGTACACATGTATTGTCAAATTACCATGATGAAAACTTTAATACCTTACACTTTTATTTGTCAGCTATAACTCAAAAATGTTGAAATGTTTAAAAAATTAAAATTAAAAAAAAATTTAATGTAAAAGCCCCTACCTCCTCGTTGTAAAAACAAGTAAATATCCATTAGGTGTCTGACTTACAGTGAATGCTCAATTGTGGTATCTATTAGTATTGATCATTAATATTTAATAAAATATTTAATAGTTTAATTAATATTGATATTATTTTACAATATAATTATTACTCTTATATCATTATCATAATTATTGTTATAAATGTGATATATAAATTAATATAATTGACTATCCTATTGTTGCTCTGTTTCATATACAATTTTTATTCTGTAATATTAATATTTTCGTGGATCCTTATTCTTTGGGAATGCCAGCTCCCTTGCACAATATATACTATATAGTAGTTTTTATGGAAATGACCACCTGAGCAACTCTTCATTCTTTGCTCTGCAGGTTGTGCAAATGCCTTATGAGGGTCGAGACCATGGATTCAAGCCAGACTTACAAGATCTGTGACCTTGGCCAAGTTATATAACCTTATGTACCTTCATGTTCTCATCTGTAAGTGATGCAGCGGTACCAACCTCACAGTGGTTGTGAAGTATAATTAGGTTAATTATGTATAACACAGCAGCGTGTCAGGCACATAGGAAAGCGCTATGTGCTTGTGTATTATTATTATTATTATTATTTGATGGTTTCTTCATCTACAGATATTCCCTGTGACCCAAACCTGAATCCCCGTGAGCTGCCATTTTCTGGTAGGTCCAACTGAAGAGGCTACCAGTGATTCTGGCTTAAAGAAAAGGTGGAGAGTGTGTTCACATTTTTGTCTGCTGTGAAACAAGAACCCACAGATAATAATCTCATAGTTGAGGCAGTCCCACCCTTGGTACCAAAATTACTGGACTCAGACAGGACCCATTTGTTGTTTTAAAAGTGGCTGGAGAATCTTCCTTCGGAGCAACAAAGCTCTCCCTATCCACTGTTTCCTTGTTGGGCAGCCTACACTTATTCGTTCTTTCATTCACCAAATATTTATTGAGCCTCTACTCTGTGCCAGGCACTCTGCTAGTAGCTAGGATCTTGCCACAAATAACACAGTATGGGCTTGTCCTTATAGTTTTACATATAACAATAATACATGCACATATTATATATAATGTATAAATAAGAGAGCTTATAATCCTCTGTTTAATATATTTTTAACATGTTACTAATATATATTATATTACATATATATATGAGCTTATAATCCAGTAGGGAGACAGGCATTATTAAAACAGCTTTTATTCTAGTGGAGAAATAAAGGAAACAGCCCATTTGAGACAGACCAGGCCTTCTGCAAAATATTTTTTGCTCTGTGTAGAGAATCAGATTTTTTTCACTTCAATCAAGTTTAGCAAACATTGATTGAGCATCTATTATGTTTAAGACCCCGTGCTAGGTGCTCTGAGGGTACACTGACAAAAGAGAAGCTGCCCTCAGGAAGCTTGCGCTCTGGCATGGTTAAGACCCCAAAACGTTCATTCTCAAAGTGCTCATCTCTATCACAGGGAGTGGGATGGCTGAGGGAGTGGGGCCTGGGACCTGATCTCAGGTCCCCTGAGTCCTAGCCGCCTGCAGCGGGCACTGCCTACCTATGACCTTGGACAAGTGACCTTGCCTGAGTCTCAGTTGTGCATCAAAGTAGCTCCTACCTCATGAGCTTGCTGTGCAAATTCGATGAAGTGCTATGTCAAGGGCCAGCAAGGAGCATGGTAAACACTCTCAAAAGACAGCTGTTAGTATTGCGATCATTTTAGTGCATGATGGTGGAGTAGAAGGATATCATTTTAAAAGCCCTTTTTCGAATTAAGAAAGTGCTGGATTTAATAAAGAAGACTGTTGGATATTTTTTCCTGCTGTTTTTAAAAGTCAGAACGGACCTTGCTACCTTCGACTGCAATTTTCTGTTACACGGGTTGTTTTTGAGGGCCTCGTGCCTTTAGACAAGGCTTACCCGTCAATCTCTATTTGGGGTGACCAGCTGCCCTGGGTTGCCAGAGCCTGGAGGATTTCCCAGAATGTGGGACTCTCGGTGCTAAAACCAGGACCATCTCCCACAAACCGGAATAGCTGGTCTGTGTGCTGGGCCTTCATGTACAGTAGATCACACGCTTGCACGTGTAAAGACTCTGTGTGTGCTGCGGTGCGAGCCTCAGAAAACGAAAGCGACACCTGGACAACACCCAGCTGGGTCTGGCACACAGAGGACAAGGTCCGTGTGACACGGCAGGGTCATGAGACCTGCTGCCATCCACGTTAGCGGTGCCTAAACCACATGCAGCCTTTCAGTGACTCATGAGGCTTCCAAGCAGGAAGCTGGGAAGACTTTCAAGTGATCTGGGCTTCAGCTTCCAATTACTCAGGGCAGCCCTGGTTCGTGACAGTAGGTGTGACCCCTTCTGAGTCACTCTGGGAGCCTTCGGGATGTTGATAGAAATGAAGGGTTACGGGGTCCATGTGGAGTGGCAGAGTGATTGCCTTTGCTTCTTTCTGAGGGTTGATCCTGGATTCAAATGTTGGCCCTGCTACCTTCTAGTGATGACTTTGGGCAAACTACACACCCCCTATGAGCATCAGTCTCCTCTTTGGAGGACTCGATGAAATAATATATACTTCTCACTTAGTGTAGGAAGGGCATACAGACAGGACTTCATAAACAGTGGCCATGATGGATTATCGTTACTATTGGATCAACATTATTATGACTAGTATTGGTATTATCAGATATTGTGAACATAGCTATTTCTTATTCTTCATCCTTCAAGTAAGCCATTTAAAATAGCTGCAGAATCTCAGATGAACACTTCCAGGAACAATAACAGTAATTTAGAAGTGGTGGTGAGCCTACTTACAAGTTTTAAAAGATGATATTCATTTTTTAAATGAATGTAGGATACATTTAAAACACAGACTTTAAAAAGATTTAAATCTTTTCTTTTTTTTTCCAGCCTTGGAGAAGACAATTTTCTCAAATTCTCTTGGTCTAAATCAGTCTCTCCCAGGGAAAGTATGTGTTATTTTATGAAATCACACCAAAACAGAAGGAGGGATTCAAGTGTTAAACAGGTTTGGACAGATGAATGGATAAAGAAGATGTGGCACATGTATACAATGGAATACTACTCAGCCATAAAAAGAAACGAAATTGAGTTTTTTGTAGTAAGGTGGATGGACCTAGAGTCTGTCCTAACCAAAACAGAAGGAGGGATTCAAGTGTTAAACAGGTTTGGACAGATGAATGGATAAAGAAGATGTGGCACATGTATACAATGGAATACTACTCAGCCATAAAAAAAGAAGGAAATGATGTCACGTGCAGCAACATGGAGGGACCTAGAGATTATCATACTCAGTGAAGTAAGTCAGATAAAGACAAATGCCATATGATATCACTTATGTGTGAAATCTAAAATATGACACAAATGAACTTATCTACAAAACAGAAACAGACTCACAGACATTGAAAACATACTTATGGTTACCAAAGGGGAAAGGGGGTGGGGGAGGGATAAATTAGGACTTTGGGATTAGCAAATACAAACTACTATATATAAAATAGATAAAGGACAACGTTCTACTGTATAGCACGAGGAACTATATTCAATATCCTGTAATAAATCATAATGGAAAAGAATATGAAAAAGTTTATATAATTATACACATGTATAACTGAAGCACTTTGCTGTACACCAGAAACTATGCAACGTTGTAAATCAACTATACTTCAGTTGAAAAAAAATAAAAATAAAGTGTTGGGGACCTCCCTGGTGGCGCAGTGGTTAAGGATCTGCCTGCCAACGCAGGGGACACGGGTTCGAGCCCTGGTCCGGGAAGATCCCACATGCCGCGGAGTAACAAAGCCCGTGCGCCACAACTACTGAGCCTGCGCTCTAGAGCCCGTGAGCCACAACTACTGAGCCCGCGTGCCACAACTACTGAAGCCCACGCACCTAGGGCCCGTGCTCCGCAACAAGAGAAGCCACCGCAATGAGTAGCCCGCGCGCCACAACGAAGAGTAGCCCCCGCCCGCCGCAACTAGAGAAAGCCCGCGTGCAGCAACAAAGACCCAACGCGGCCAAAAATAAATAAATAAAATAAATTTATAAAAAATAAAAATAAAAATAAGTAAAGCGTTAAATGGGTTTGGAAAGTATTGAGTTAAACCAAATTCAATCCATTTCTTTACTGAAGGACTTCTGCAAACTTTGTGGCTCTCCAAGAGGGAGGTAGAGTGTGCTGCAGTCTCCCCTCTTACTTGGCCACGGTACCCTTTGCTCATGGAGTGTGAATCAGTGGACTGGTGTTGGGTAGAACAGAATTGGAAACTCCTGATCTAGATATTTCTGTGCAAGTCCTAGCTCCCGCTACATCTCAGCCCACACCACATGGCCTGGCTTCCTTGGAAATTGGTGCTTGATTCCTGGTCTCTGACTTCTTCCATTCGGCCACGCAAGAGCTCTCATTCCTGCACTTGGGGTGAGTCTGGGTCCTCCCCACTGACCTCCCAGGGAGTGTGGCACCAGAGTCTGAACTACCATAGAACTCTCTCTGTATGTCTCACAGCTCCTTTCTGGGACACTGAGTTCCTTTTTGGTCCACCACGATGTTTCGTTTCTCCTAGGAGAGGCTCGCCATGTGATGAAGATGATGAACACATTGATGACCAGCATGATGATAAAATAATTAATAGCGTATCTTTACAGAGCACTTACCATGTACCAGTGCCGTGCTTCACCCCTGGGAAGTGAGTACTATTAGTATCCCATTTTCCAGATAAGGAAACCGAAGTTCAAGGAGGGTTCTATGACTTTCCCACAATCACCCAGCAAGTAAGTCTGGGGACTCTGTATTTGTATGGACCACCATGAAACTGACTTAATCCAGAACCCATGTTCCTAAAGTACATGATGCAGATTCCCTCAAAAATACAAGGAACTGGAGATCTTAAGTGAACTCACACTGGCCGAACTACGTCCAAACGATCACATGCAGGGGGCCTGAAAAACCTCAGCTCCAGAAACCAACCTAAAATGCCTCAAAACATAACACAAGCAACCCAAGCCCCACAAAATATGGCGGCCAATGGCCTGAGCCTGGGATAAGGACCTCATCTTCAACTTCACTTTGGCGCGCAGCCCCATGAAACACGCTAATGTGATTCACAGGTGCTTTGGCTTTACTCCATCTCTGCACTGGCCATTTTTTATTTTTTCTCATCTATACGGGGGGGAAACTCAACACTAAGGGAAATTGCCCCTCCTCACCCCCTGACTAAAAGATACTGCCCTCACCTGGGTTTCTCCGGGAGTTGATCCTTCAATGAATTAATAACAGGCCCAGAATCACCTCTGCCCACTCCCACACCCCAACCAGAGGAGATAAGGCACCACCTTACTTCCTGCATCAGACTGTCTCCTCGTCACGGCGCCACTGAGGTGACTGGCGCCTGCCGCCGCCTCCCACCCCATTGGGTAGCAGCTTATCATCTGGGGGTGAAGGGAAGTGCTGCGTGTGTCCTAACAGGGGCCGACTGTAGAGAGGCTCGTAAAAGGTGCTGTATAAATCAATTATTAATGCTAATCAGAGCATAGTAGCACATGAGCAGGAGACGGGAGGCCTGGAGACAGTACCCCCTTTGACACGGTACCAGGGGCCAGGTATCTCACAAATTAGGAAGAGCTCTGAGGAGAGATGACGCGAGAGCAGTTAGAATTAACCCCTTCTCCGCAGATCCCGCCTGGTCTTTCAAAAGCCTCTGCCTGACAGCACTGCCTGAGGTAGAGAAGGTTCCAGAACTTTGGAACTGTGGCACCTTGAGAGCAACGTTTTAGGGCCACCACTTACTTCAAAGCTCTTGGTCGAATTCCGTCAGGACTGCCATTTGCCCCGCTGGACTCTGGAGAAAATGGTGCCCACCAAGACGTATTTCTCACAAGCCAGCTTGCCACTGCTGGGCGTGGGGAGGGCGCCATCCACAGGACCAGTGAGCTGGGTTTATTTTCGCAAGCCACTTCCTGTTCCCTCCTGGGATCCACCTTGTGGGCTGGGGACAAAAGGAACAATTTGTTCAGGTAATGGATGAGATGAATTGATTCCGTATTTATTCTCTGACGTTCTAAGACCTTGGTCTAGTTTGGTGACCCTCCTGAGAGTATTCAGATGTCTCTGTGGGTAGTGTAGAAGTCACACAAACTAAATTTCCCTGAGAAAAATTCATATGGGTTCTTTCAGAAATAAATATTATGTATCCATCCCATGGCACTTTTAGAATCTACTGGTGACAAGATGGCACGTCAAAAATGGACAGTGGTTAATACTAACATCCTAAAGGATGGCTATCCCTGCCCCAAGAAGAAAATTTGACAATAAAAATGAATATTTGTGCAGCATGAACTGCCTGAGAATCTAGGGTACCAAAAAAAGGTGGTATAGGAAGGATGATGGAATCTTGGAGGAAATGAGATGGAGGAGACTCAGAGAGAAGTGGTACAGAGAGGGAGGCCTGAGGATGGCTGAGTGATGGTGGATCCAGACAGCAGGCAACAGCTCCAAGAACACCTCAAATCATCCTTTTTTTTTTCAGCCAGTAAAGGTGGCATGGTAGGCAGAACAATGGTCCCCTGCAAAGATGTCCACCTCCTAATCCCCAGGACCTACGAATATGTCACCGTGCATGGCAAAAGGGACTTTGCAGATGTGATTAACTTTAGGATCCTGAGATGGGGAGATTGACTTGGATTATCTGGGTGGGACCAATGGAATCACAAGATCCTTGTAAGAGGGAGGCAGGAGGGTCAGAGTCAGAGAAGGAGATATGATGACAAGCAGAGTCAGAGTGATGCAGTTGCTGGCTTTGAAGAATGGAAGGGAGCCATGAGCCAAGGGATGTGAGCAGCCTCTGGAAGCTGGAAAAGGCAAGATTCTCAGCAGAGCCTGCAGAAGGAATGCAGCCCTAGGGATACCTCGATTTTAGAAGCTCTGATCTTCAAAACGGTAAGATTGTAAACTTGCATTGTTTGAAGCCACTGTATCTGTGGTCATTTGTCACAGCAGCAGTCGCAGACTAATACTCTCAGTAAGGTTGGGCCATTCTCCAATCTCAGCCCTATAAGGAATGCGCGCTCACTTCACAGAAACGTGTTAAAGAAAGGTGGTCAGTGTGGAGTATCATACATGATTAATTTCTAATAATCATTCAGTTGCTAAAGTTTGGGGATCATTTACTTAAAAAATTAAAATAGGCTTATACATTTATTCATTCATCCAACAAATATTTACTGAACAGCCTCTGTGTACCAGGCTTTCTTCCCAATCTTGGGGATGCAGATAGGCATGGTCCAGGCATGGAAATGACAGCCTCGTGGAGAGACACATAGTGACGAGGTGAACAACTAAATGACTTCCATCATTGCAGACAGTGATAAGGGCCATGGAGACAATGAAGAGTCGGTCCGTGAAGGCTTCTGAGGAGGTGACATTCGAACTAAGATGAGCCCATGAAGCCCTGGGGGAGACCCCATGGAAAGCCCTAAGGTGGGAACTGGCTTGGTAGGTCAGAGGAATAGCAAGGCAACCAGTAAGACTAAAATTGAGAGAGCCCAGAGAGCCTGGTAGAAAATGAGGTCAATGAGGGACTAGAGACGTATCATAAAAGGTCTTACTGACCACAGTAAGGAGTAGGATTTTAGTGTAAGTGAATGGGAAGCCATTGGAGGGTTTTCTACAGAGCTGAGTGATCCTTTATATAATGTTCTAAAAAGATCTTTGGTTATCATATCATCACTCCTATCACATCACCCTCAATTGCATTGCAGGATGCTTCCTTGGGGGTAAGGGAAACAAAGCAGAATTAGACCAGGGACTGACCCTAACCCTACCAACGCCCACAACAGAGTGCGCTCTGCAGGTCAGTATCTCCGGCCAGGCATGCCAAGGAAAGAAACAGGGCCCCGGGTCAGTGACCCTCAGCCTGTGTAACCCATGGACCCTTGCCATCAGAATCCACGGGTGGTTATTAAATATGCAGAGTCCTAAGCCTGCCCCAGACCAGTGAAATGAACATCTGTGAGTTGGGTCCTGAGTCTTCCTACTTGAGAAGCATTTCGGGAGATTCTAGGCCAAGGAGGGTTTGATCCCCACCGCCCACCTTAGGGAAGACATTGCAGGTAGAGGCAGAATCCTGAGGGCTCAAAGAAACAAGGGGCCAAAGCAGTGTCAGGGTTACTTCCTATAGGTATCTCACAGCTTCCTCCCAATCCAGTTACCTCAAGGTTACACAAGGACCAAACTGGGGTAGGTTTACATGGGTCCTACCTAGTTACTTTAATTATGCCATTGAAAGGATAATTTGCACATATAGACAAACGTTTCTCAAATTCCAATGGGCACACAGGTCCCCTGGGACTTTGTCATAATGAGACTGACTCGGCAGGTCCGGGGCAGGGCCTGAGAATCTGAATTTCTAAGCAGTTCCCAGGCAATGTCGGTGCTGCTGGTCCACGGACCACCTGCTTTGGACTAGCAAAGGTAGAGACAACCAAATCTGCCAACAGCCCTCAAATGGGTAAATCTCCAAGGGTTGATGGGTAATCATTACCCTCTTGTACACCCGAGTGGTTTCCCACATAAGAGCTGGAGTGTAAATTTCCATTCTGACACTAGTTGTGCCTTTGGGGATAAGTTACTTAATGACCACGCCCCCAGTTTCTCCATCAAAAAATGGGATAATAATGGTATCTATCTCAGAGAGCTGTTATGAGGATTCAATGAGCAAATAAAAGAAAAGCATGGCATGTCGTAAGTGTGAACACAGTACGTGAGAGTTACCAGTCTTAACATTTCCCTCCCTCTTTAGACATAGCCTCACAAAGCATCTAATATTTTTCTTCCATACCCTTTTGCCAAGCCTGGATTCTGGCACCTAGTAAGTACTCAATATGTCTGAGGAATGAATGAATGAATGAATGAATATAAGCACACCAAATCTATTTACCTTCCGAGTCACAGTCAAAGGAAAGAACAGGGAAAAGGGGAATTCACATTTGGTGGACACCAACTCTGTGTTGGGCAGGATGCCAGTTGCTTTTCATACATTATTATGGCTCATTCTCCCAAGAGAACCTAAGATGTAGGACACGGAAGATCAGCAGGTTGAGGCTTAAAGAGGTAAAGACACCTGCCCAAGATCCCGTGGCCGTTAAGTGACAGAGGCAGGGTTCAAAGCCATTTCTAGCCAGGGCAGCTTTCCCTCACCAGCCCCATGACCCCAAACCTTCTCTGACCCGCAGAATTTCCCATTGAGAGAATTAGTCACAACTGGCTTTGATCAGCTGGGCGGCCAATGCAGTCCTAGTTCAGGGCATTTCTCTGGGGCCCTTATCTTTATTAACTGTGAATTTATCTCCCTGCAGAGATAGGGCTCTGGGTGAAGGGTCCCCCTGTCCACACCTGGGTGAGTGTTACCTGCTTCAAACAGGTCAGCAGGCAACTGGGAGCCTTGTAATTGCCTTCTTCCTCACCTCGCCCCCTCCCTCAAGTTCAAACCAGCACTGTAAACACGGTCTCCAAGACCAAAGGTATGGGAGGTGAGGCATCAGGGTATTAACCTGTAATCCCTTGATAAGACCAGAGCATTTCACAGCACCATAAATTAATTCCTGTCCTCCAGAGCCCGCGAGGAGTGCAGAAGGTGAAGAGCAAATGGAGAAATAAAGAGAGGCCAACAACTGCACAGGTAGAGCACAGCAATGCTATCCGAGTAGCAGGAAGTCCTGCTGGTCGTCCCCTCCTAGCAGGTGAAGGGTTTGGTCTGGACCATCCCGCATGATCTGTGACATTCTGTGACTTCATGGCAGGCTTCACGGAGAAGAAAAAAGAAAACACTCTGAGAAGGGGCACGAGAGGGCTTGACCAACCTGTTCTGTATGGCATCACACTGTTCATCTTATGGCCAATGAGAAAGAAGTATGTGGCTTTCAGTTTTTCAACAAGGCGGAGATTCCCCCCCAAATCAGGCCGAAATCCACCCTCTCAGAGTGAGCCTAGAATGAGTGGATAGTGATCTAAAAGCATGCTTGGGGCTTCCCTGGTGGCGCAGTGGTTGAGCGTCCGCTTGCCGATGCAGGGGGGCCGGGTTCGCGCCCCGGTCTGGGAGGGTTCCGCGTGCCGCGGAGCGGCTGGGCCCGTGGGCCGTGGCTGCTGGGCCTGCGCGTCCGGAGCCTGTGCTCCGCAGCGGGAGA
>NC_041232.1:12923298-13090847 GCF_002837175.3 Physeter macrocephalus | reverse complement strand
GGAGCCTGTGCCCCGCAGCGGGAGAGGCCACAGCAGAGGGAGGCCCGCATACCACAAAAAAAAAAAAAAAAAAAAAAAAAAGCATGCTTGAACTCATGTCAGCCTCATCGGTCAAAAGGTTGTCATCCTGATCTCAGGAGCCACCTCAGTAAGAGCCCTTAAGATTCTAAAAGGTCCACCCATATGCAACTTGAAAAATGGTTCAAAAGTCTTCCAGTCTACAATGATTCCTAATGAACAGAGTCATTTCCCAAGTACTTATTTGCAAGATTGTCTATAGCTACTTTTCTCACTTGTTTGCTTCCTTTTAACAAATTTTTGGAATGCCCACCAAATGCCAATTATTGTAAGGCCCTGGGGATACTACAGTATCCCAGATGTAAATCCATGGCTTCCTGAAATTCCTGATCTAGTGGAGGATAAAGACAAGTCTACAGGAAACTATAATATACTGTGACAAATTATGTTATGGGAGCCAAGTCCTGGTGGGGTTTTGAACAAACCCCCATATGGGCTTGTTTTTGCTACCCAGCAAATATCTCTCTGATCCTTCACCCATTTGGAGTCAGCATACACGTGGAAAATGCAAAATCATTTCATTATTAGCTAAAACCAATTTACAAGGTAAAATTGCTGTTCTAATAACACATTCCACAGCCAATCATCAAATATATTCAGACTTTCTGCTTCTTAGGATGGTCTGCTCATCAGCTCTCTTCCAATATAGATGGTATGAGATTGCCCGCAGTCCAAAGGCTTTAAAGATATCATTTGAGTTGTTGAAAATAAAATGAAAATCTATTTAGCCATAGAAAAGAAGATGAGCCTTTAAGAGTCCAGCTTCGAGGAATTGTTTCAGGATCGAGATATGGTTAAATTCAAAGACTCATCTGGACCTGGAAACTATGTTTACCTCCCTAAGACAAGAAAGAAAGAAAGAGTGAGAGAGAGAAAGAAAGAAGAAAGGAAAGGAAGAAAGGAAAAGAAGGAAGGGAAGGGAGGGAGAGAGGAAGAAAGAAAGAAAGAAAGGGACTCAAAACCACAACCTGATTTTCAAAATCAGTTCACATAAACATGTGTGGACTTAAAATGAGTTGAAATCATTTTTGAATCAGAAGTCAGTAGGAGCCAATGTCTCAGACAGGTCTCCCAAATTGGTAAAAGAAAAACATGGTAATGCAGCCATCTATCCTAGGATCTATTTCCAGGAAGCTGGGTCTGGACTGCTGAAGCTGATGGAGACCGCAGATGTGACCTGAGCAAGGTGGAGGGTAGAAAGTGGGTAGGAAGAATAGGATACTTTAATGCCTTTGCTTCAGAAAAAAGACTGAAATGGGTTATCAAGACAACAACAATAACAATATATATTAGTAATGAGCCAAAGGAAACAGCTAGAAATAAATCTTTTCAAAATCATCTATTTAAAGAAAAATATGTAACAGATGTTAAATAGGAATGTTGGCTTAAATACATTGATGAGGGGTGGAAAGAGAGAGAGAGAATTTGATAATGTGGTTTTAACTCCTATAGAAAACCTAGTCAAGGGAATCTGGGACCAAATTGCACACAGGTGCCTGGAAGAACAATGAAAACCTCTGAGAACCCAGTCAAGGAAATGATGGCAATGGTCACAGACTCTAATGTGCTGAATATTCTGGGATTGACTCTTTTACTTCAAAACTGTAACTTATCCATTCTTCTGTTTATCCATGCATTCATTCACTGCTCAGAGGTCCATTATCTACACCCCAAGTACAGCAATGACACAATACCAGTAGCAGCAGATAACATTTTATTTATCCCTCACCATGCTGCAAATATGGTTTTAAGTCCTTTACTTGTTATTAACCTATTTCATTCTCATAGCAACCCTACAGGGGGTACTAATATCCTCATTGTGCACCAGAGGAAACTGAGGTACAGGGAATTAAGTGACTTGTCCAGGATCACACAGCTGGGAAGAGGGAGAATGTCGGCTCTAGACCCCTAGCCCTTAAACACTGTGTTCTCTGTCTTTAGGTCCCTGGCATATATTTGGCATCAGTAATATTCTACCCTGACTCCATCCCTCCCACACTTACCCTAAGTAGAGATTGCTAACTGAGTGCTACACTCTTTCCACAGTTCTTGCATGAATCCTCGGAATCTTTCTCAACACACCACTCCATATAGTCACTACCAATCACTTGGCATTGGCATGGGTGATAAAGCCAGTTTGACTGAACCATTTAGGACTATTTGACTGCAAGCAACAGAAGCCGACTCTGGGTATCATAAGATTAAAATGATATGGGGGGACTCAAGATGATTGATGGGTGTGTTCAGGAACCAGGAACTTCCTGGAGGCTTGAGAACAAGTATGCATATGACAGGTTTGTCTGGATACCTCCACTAAAATTAATGTGTTATAAGCATATCTTTTTCCCCGTCCTCGAGTCCTTCTGATCAAGATATAAATTCCCAGGAGAATGTCTATTGGTTTATCGGTGTAGATCATTGTCCACTAAAACAAGAAGAGTGAAGATGAGTAAAGTGCCCACAAAGGTAACGAAGGGGCTATATTAAGGGGGGGAAATTCTGGGAAGCCCAAAACCACATCGCCAGCACCACCACCAACTATCCACTGCAACAGATTTGATCTACGCAATTAACCTGGTCCAAGAATTCTAACAGGGCCATGCACTGCTGAATGGGTTATTTGGTTGGACTGCAAGTGTCACTAAAACAGTTCTGCTGACGATTATAAATCGAGCCTGGGTGACTTCACATGGGGAACTAACTCATCAACCAGAGAAAGAATTGGCAGCGTCCAGGATGGGCCTTTGAAAGCCTCTGATGAAATCAGCCCGTTGATTAACGCAATTAGCACCATTAGGAAAGGAAGTTGTTAACCTAAATCAATTATCCACAGACATCTATCACACTAAGCATTCCTCTTTGTCTTGAGCGTATTGTATTGTTGGTGTTTCAGTGGTGATGGCCACTAAAAATAAATGATTATTGTTGATCTTCTATTGATATAGCTATTAATGTATTGGTGCCTGTGTGTATAGGCCGCTTACATGTAGTGTACAGTGTACAGAAAATAGATGTACTAACAACAGGAAGTAAGTATTGACTCCCATTTGTCAATTCAGGAGGTAAATATTGACCAAAAAAAGCGCTACTAGCTTTCGACGAGCTAAAAGGTAAAATGTTCATATCAGCTCAATTTTTCTTTAATTCTTTGTATCATTTATCTTCTGCAGTGCAAAGGTTCAGATGCTTGGATGTAATTCTTTATCTCTGCCTCGGCATCTAATTCAGCCTCCTTAATTGTGATTCTAATGCTCTTTGTGCCAGTCGGTTTCCATCTGTATGAAAACCCCTCTGAACATTTCTACCACTTTACACTAGCAAATTTAAGTCTTCTGTACCAATCTTCCATACTAACCATGATATCATTTTCTTAAATCCAGCCTCAAATGCACAGAACAATTGTCTATGACAATGACAATTCACATTTATTGAACTTCGGCCATCCAGCCCTTTGCATAGATCTCTGGTGATTATATCCATCTTATGGAATAATATTAAGATAATAATAGTTATTGTTTATGTGCCAGGTATGAATTAATTCAAGTATGAATTAATTCAAACTCTCAACTAGCTCTGAAGGTAACATTATTATGGCCATTTTACTGAAGAGGAAACAGAGGTATATAGGAAAGGTACGTCCTAATATATACCTGGTAAATAAACGCAATTATTCTGAATAGAATCCCCCCACCCCTGCTCCCACTTGTCCATGCTTCTCTGTATGAACTTACTGAAAGTTTTGTAGCAGGTGTCAAGTTTCAGGAATATATTTTTGCTCTCATAGAAACCTGTCCTGGTGTGCAGCATGCCCACGTGTGTGTGTGTGTGTGTGTGTGTGTGTGTTTGCCCCAATTTCACCCCCAGATAAAAGGAACTGGAATTTATCAGCTCAGGAAATTTGCTAAGGTTATACACCCAACAAGTGAAGCAAGAGATTCAAACCTACCTCTGCCCCCAAACTTTCCTCTTTAGGGCAAGATAGAGTCTGGAAAAGTGTGGTCTTTTAAGAGAAACATAGTTTTTAAGCTTTTTGTTTTTGGAAGGAACCACTGGATTTCTGCATCACAGCAGTGCCTAGAATTAGCACTACAGGAATAGAGACGACATATAATGCCTATAATGCTTTACGTTCTGACTGGGGCCTGGAATATGATTGCAACATCTAGAAATATCTGCTTGATCGATTGGAGTGACTAGATTCAACAGATCAAGTAAGCCTAGGCTGGGGAGGGAAGGAAGGTTGCTGAGGGCAACCAGGGAGCATTAATATGAAGAAAATCACAAGAGGGAGAAGGGCCAATTGTTCCAAGCACGCTGGCTGGCTGACAGTGCCCGAGAAGGTCAGACTTTCACAGAGTCATCAAAAGGAGGTTTAAACACAGCAAACCAGAAAGGCAAGCTGGGCTTTCCCTTGGGAGTTGAGTTGCCAAGAACTTATTTCAAAATATCTTAGACTTTCTGCCAAGAAAACACTTCTTCGGCTGATTAATTAAAACTGGGTGTCAGCAGTGCTTCCAAATCACGAGGAGAGGTGTCAGCTTCAGGGCATGCTTGGGAAACCTCACAGGTTTTGATCTCACGAAAGAGTTGCTTAAGGGCTCCGGGTACCTCTTGGTAAAACAAGCAGGGGAAGAGGGGTGCGAGGGAGGGAGGAGAATGGAAAGGGAGGAGGCCACTGAGACAGGGACTCAGGATCGATTTATTCCTTCAAGTCACTTAGAATCACACCCCAATTTCTCTGGAAAGATTGAGCTTCCAAAGTGAAAGTTCCATCTCACTTTTGGTTATTGTTCCTATTAAAAGTTCTTTAAAGACAATTACTACCTGAAAATCCCAGATCACCATGTATTGCTTTGCCCTCAGAAATAACTTAATTAGCTAGGTGGTTAGTTGGATGGTGTGGGAAGTAGAATAATCCACCTCCCCCGAGAGATCTACTTCCTAATCCCTGGAATCCCAGGGACCTGTGAATATGTTAGTTTATGTGGTAGAAGATTTTGCAAGAGTGATTACATTAGAGATTTTGAGATGAGATTATTCTTGATTATCGAGATGAGCCCTAAATGTAATCATAAAGGTCCTTCTAAAAAGGAGGCAGGAGAGTCAGAGAGAGGAGATATGATGATGGAAGCAGAGGTCGGAGTGACATAGGACTACAAGCTGGGGTATTCAGGCATCCCCTGGGAGCTGAAAAAGGCAAGAAACAGATTCTCCCTTGAGCCTCCAGAACATGTACAACCCTGCCGACACCTTGATTTGAACCTCGTAGGACCCACTTTGGACTTCTGACTTCCAGAAGCGTAAGATAGTAGATCTGTATTATTTTGAGCTACTACGTTTGTGGTGATTTGTTACAGCAGCAAAAAGAAACTAACACAGACGTTGACCTCATTTTTTTCCTTTGGGAATGACTTGAGCTCACTTCCAGTGACACATAAAATGCAACAGAAATAACCAAAGGTATAGTCGGTTTAGGAGATTTTTTTTCCTGAAAAACAGACAAGACCATCGAGTTTGAGGGATAAAACATCAGAGAAAGAAGTATCTCCACGGTGACCCATCCATCTGCTAGGTACTTCTCCGGCTCTCAGCTTCCTGGCAGCCAACGTGAAAAAGACGAATCAGAAAGTTGTGTGATTCTCAAGCCGGCACAAAACCGAGCCAATTGCTCAGAAGAACAGCTATTCTTCATATTAAGACCTGGAAACTGCCTTTTCTTGGGGTCCCCATCAACATCTTCATTGTGTGATGAAATGGAACAGGAGTTACCTGACCATGCATTCCCTCCCCACCGACGCCTGGGACATCGCCATGGTCTGGAAGCTGAGACACGGAGATGAAAGGTAGTCCCGGGGACAAAGTGCCTGTAGCCTGAGGGGAAAAGCGAAATAATAAATATGATGCAGTTAAATGGGGATGATCGAACTGGGGAGGCTGAGAGAAGCCCAGAAGAGACACCTACCCCGGCCTGGGTACAGTGAGGAGAAATTGCTTCCAGGTTGAGGCTTGAAGGCTGGAGAGGGGTCACCAAGGTAACCAAGCAGAGAATGGGTGTATGTGTGTGTGGAGGGGAGGAGGTATGGGGCAGGTCGAAGACACTGTAGGAAAAAATGGAATAAATAAAGATACATGGGAACTAGCGGTGCCCAGCAACTGTGCTGAATTATGTAGATCACCCCCACCAAGATTCCAGGGAAGGGGCAGAGGGTGGAGGGCGCAGGCCTGGGAGGTAGGGAAGGGTCAGATGCTGCCTAAAGAGTTCCTACTTCTAATACGCTTCCCTACAGAAGGGAATCACAGCATTAGTGAACCACAGGTGCTGCTCAAAACACTCCCTCATAGCATCTTCCACTAGAATAACATTCTAGGGAAGAACTTGAGTATAAAAACTGACTATTGCTTATTGAGCAGAGACTACGTAGCCTTCATTCAGTAGATACCATCATTTCTCTCATTTGACAGAGAAAGGAGTCCAAATGGACTTTCTCAGCATCACACAGCAACAAAGGGGCCCAGTAGAAGTTGAACTGGGTCTGTCCCCTTCCTAAGTAGGAAGACCCATCAGATATCAGATTAGGGTTTAAAGAAAAGTCAAGGTAGAGTTCCTCCTCACCCCCTACCTTGAAATGACTACCACGGATAAGAGAGAAGTTCTACAATGAACATTCATTCATTCATCCATTCATTTATTCAGTAAATATTTATTCAGGGCTTACTATGTGCCGGGCACCGTAGATAAAATAAAGAACCAAACAGGCAACATCCTTGAGCTTTCCGGAGCTTAGATTTTGGGGGGAAAAGATAGCAAATGCACAAACAAATAGAAGTATAATAGGTCGGGCAGTGATAAATGCTACGCGATACATAAATCTGGGCAAAGGGTGGAAATCCACCGTAGTGACTATGCTGTGGTAGAATGGGGGTGAGGGAGGAATAGGGGATTGGGGCAGAGAGCCGAGGCAGCTCCAACAGAAGTAGCTGGGTTTTAGCTCTTCAGTGGTGGGCTCACGGGGGTTTATTTTATAATCAGGCTTTCATAATTATATAAATGCTACGTATATTCTTTCGGGCGTGTCAAATATTAACTGACAAACATTTCAGAGGTTTAGGGGATGCTATTTTACATTGGTGGTCAGGAAAGCCTCCAGGTTGAGTTTGCATCTGAGCAGAGATGTGAAGGAAACGGGAACTTGTGCCATATCTGTGGGAATAGCATCCAGGTAGTGGAAACAGCAGGTGGGAAGACCCTATGTGCTTGGAATTTTGCACAATCAATGGTAGGAACAAACCTTGGAAGCACAGAGCTTCCCAGGATATCCTCCTGACAGATAAAGATGTTCTCTGTATTTTATCTTCTTCCTCATCATTCCAAGGTCTTCAAAGGAGATAAGGAAAAGCCATTAGTCCGTGCATTCATTTATTCACTAGACATTCATTAAACACCTGCTGCGTGATTATCACTGGTGATACAAACAGTGAAAACACGGACCATGCCTTTAAAGCGTTTATAGGAATCGAGGGGAGGAAATTGGGGAAGATGGAGGCGAGACTAGATGTTCATCTTGCCCCTTCCTAGGACCCTCACGCATGAACTTGATTTGAGTTCTTCTAACCTCAGCTAATATGACAGGGTACCAAGTCTTGGCTGAGAAAGCTCTTCCAGGTCAGGCAATTACTCATGACTCAACCATTAGAGACTTTCACGTTCCCGGCAGGTGGCTTTCGCACCTTGTAAGGAGCCATGCACGATAACGTTTCCAGCCAGCGTTGGCCCAGAAAGTGCCAGGGTGCACGTAAGTTATCTGCACCCAAGATTTGCTCAAGCACCTGCTTTGTATAGTGACAGACAGGATCGTGTTTAGGACATTCCACCAGAACTACAGATTCCCAGGAGAATTAGCACAAACTTCCCAGCTCTCTACCCACTATCAACTGCTAGAGAAATCGTAGGAGAATGAGGTAAAGAAAGTGGTTTGTACAAAATGGAAAATTCTGTAAATCTAGTGTAAAGATTTTCCTAGGACCTATGGTGTCAAAGAAGGTTGCATTAACAAGAATAACCCCAACTTTTTGGGCTACTCTCCCCACTTGCTCAAGCAAGAGCTTAGCTGTGCGTATACTGAGTTATCCTTGCCCCCAGGTTTCTTGAAGAGTCCACAGGAGTACCTCACACATGGATAAAAACAGGTCAACTGATTGCTCAAAAAGTTAAACATGGAATTATCATAGGAGCCGGCATTTCCGCCTGTAAGGATATACCCACCCGCCAAAGAAACTGAAAACAGATACTCAGATAATGCTTGTACATGAATGTTCATAGCAGCATTATTCACAATCACCAAAAGGTGAAGAAAACTCACATGTCCATTAATCGATGAATGGATAAGCAAAATGTGGTATTTTCATACAATGGGATATTATTCATAAAAATTAATGAAATTCTGATACATGGTACAACATGGATGAACCTGGAAAATATGATGGTGAGTGATACATGTCAGATACAAAAGGTCACATATAGTATAATTCCATTTATATGAAATTTCCAGAATAGATAAACCCTTAGAGACAGGAAGTGGAAATGGGGAGTGACTGCTTGACGGATACAGGCTTTTCCTTTGGGATGATGACATACCTTTGAACTAGATAGAGGTTGTGGTAGCACAACATTGTGAATGTACTAAGTGTTTCTGAATTGTATACTTTTAAATGATTAATTTTGTGGTATGTGAATTGCACCTCAATTGAAAACAAATGGTCAGCTCATTGGCTGCTACGATTTTCTCACTGTGCTGTGGACACCCATTGGCCACTGCCAGGTAACCAGTGGGTTTCACCACGTTTGTTAGCTACAACTTGCTTTTGCCAGCGTCAGTTGGGTGCCACTATCTCCTGTCGGGTAACCTGCACAGCTGAAGACCTGGAGTTCCAGAAAGACCAAAGTGTCCAATCCCTTTATTCTACACACTTCACTTGGATTTGATTTTGAGCAAAATGCAGGCAGGAGTCACTTAGAAACAGAAGGATATGCAAAGCAAATGGTAGATGTTTGGGTCTCACACTAAACCTACACCAGAGTCCTTTCAGCTTAGAACCTGCTAAAAGGATTAGCCCTTTGCCATCTGCAAGGCTGCATGAAAGCCAGTCTGTCTGTTGAAAGACTCCTGCAGGCACACCCCAGCTCAAGCATCAAGCTCTCCCTGTCCTTTGATAAAGCCAGATCTGCTTCTACGGATGTGCGGCAGGGGAATAATGGACACCTGCTAAGAGAATAAGAGAACTTTGCTGGGGGGAGGGGGAGCGACGCTAGATACAAGCACTTTGCACTGTACATCATCTGTACGGATGGTAGAGAATGAATTGTTTCTTCCCAATTCGGCACCATCATCCATCACAGTCAATTTGCAGCCCACCTGGAAGGTTTCAAAAACCCGAGAATGGGATCAGAGTCACAAAACAGTCACAGCAACAAGCCTTTCTAAATGGATTATAATAAATACAAACATAAAAAGAGTTCCCTGTTTAGAGGAATTTACCCTGTGCTGTGCCTTACACTCGAGTTCCCTCATTGAATCCTCTCAACAAACTTATGAGGTGGGAACTATAATCATTCCCATTTTGCAGATGAGAAAACCAGGGCTCAGAGATCAATGGAATTCCTGTGGTCACACAGGTAGAAAGCGGCGGATTTAAGATGTGGAGGTAGATGGCATTGACTTAAGATACTGCATCTCGGTCGTGATGCAAGTGTTATGAGCTCAATAAATCCTACACTCCTCTGTCTACACTCTTTCCACTCAAAGTTCACCTTGCTTCTTTGTGGTGAAGTAAAACTGCATCAGAAAAAGAAATCACTCCCTTTAGACCCTTCTGTCTTTTCTCATCTTTCTTGGATATTTTCTCATAGAGGTGACTTAGAAGACATATGACATAGATTTGGAGGCAAAGGAAAATGTGTTTTGTGTGTATTGAATTTGGCTTTCCCCAGTGGGGTTGGTTCATCCTGATAGCCCCAGTATTTGCAGGCAAAAGGAACCCACCAGAGAGAGGAAAATATGAGTGTGAGAGGCTGCATTAACTGACTCTTTCCCTGCATTAACGGACTGGGACCTGCTGCAGGGACTCAGAGCAAGAAATACACGCTCATTCTATAATCATCAGTGCCTCCTCTAGCCTAGCCATCTGCCACATGCTAGGGAGTAGCAACAAATAGGAAAGACACAGTCCCTGCTTTCATGGAGTTGCATCCTTTTGGAAGCATAGATTAAATAATAACAATTGTAAAATAAATAATGCAATCAGACTGTGATGAGTGTTATGAAAGGGACATAGAGGATGTCATAAGAACATATAAAAGAGTCTGAATCAGAGCACATATAGGAGAAAGAAGGCCGCAATTGACAGAAAAACCAACATGAAGTGGCTTAAACAAGGTAGAAGTTCGTATCTCTAGCATCTAACAGAAGTTGAGAGAGAGCAGTTCAAGGCTGATATGGCAGGGGAGTGGTGACATCAGTGACACAAGACTCAACTTTTTGTACTACTTTCTAGTATGTGATCAAGTCTCATAATTGCTTCATGGTTCAAAATGGCTGCTGAAGCTCCAGCCATCACAGTCAAGTTGTGGCCACAGAGAAGGAGGAAAGAAGGCAGAGAGCTAAATAGGCTTCTCCCACCTGGGTCACCTCCCTTTAAGCAGTCTTCCGATGAGGCCTACACATCAGTTCTGCTTTTATTTCATTGGCCAGAGCATTTTAGATCACTGGTTGCAAGTGATGCTGGACAATGTACAATAGTTGTTTATGATAGGAAGCCATGTGCTCAGTTAAAAAGTGGGGTTCCTGCCACAGGAAGTCCAGACTATTAGAAAGTGTTTGTATCGAGATGAAGAAGATTTCTGTTCAAGCCTCACTTTCGTCACTTACCTGCTGTGTGAGCTAGGACAATTCGCTTAACCTCTCTGAGCTGCAGTGCGCACCAACAGTACTTATTTCACAGCGGTGCTAGAGTCTTAATTGAAGAATGTAACTTGAGTGTAATTGCTTTGCAGAATCAAAAGCTGAGTATGCCTGAAAAGACCCATTATACTTCATAAAACATTTTCCCTTCCTCCTTTTTATTCCTCAGGATCTGGCAAAGCTGGAATATTTCCTTGGGGCAACTGTTCCCAAATTTCTCTTCCGAAGACCTTGACAATGACCTTCCTGCTTAAGGGGCTGATCTCAGAGATGGAATACAGGAACTTTCAACACAGGTTCTGAATCATGACAGTGGCACAGGGGTCATGCAAAGACACCTTACAGGAACAAGGAACAAGGCACGCTAATGAGGGCTTTCAGAGGCTGTAATCAACACCCCAAATTGCTGTCAGAAGGAAACCTCTTTAAAGTAAGAGGGGGCTGGCTGGTCTGCTTTGCAGGCTAGGAAAATGTTCATGGTGCTTGGCTGCTAGATGGAACTTCCGGGAGACGGTTGCCCCTGGAGCTGTAAGAAATCAAAATAAGCCTGGGTAGTTGGGGCAGCGGTACTTTTGACTATAGCAAGAGCAGTGACAGCTAACTGTGAGCCTACAGTGTACCAGGCACTGTGCTCTGCCCTTAACACGTAATGTTTTATTGACTCCTGGATATAGCCCTCTAAGTATGTCATCTTATGATCCCTTTTTTACAGATGTAAAGTTTGATGCAAGAGGCAAAGTACCTTGCTCAAGCTTGTGCCACTAGCAAGCAGAACAAGTAGGACAAAGTTACAACAGATGGAGCCGAAGTGGGAAAGGCACTCCATGCACCAGGGACCTGATGAGCAAAGGCTGGGGGGCTGGAAGGGCATGGCGTGGTGGGGCAGTGAGGAAACAGGACTGGATGGCGCAGGTGGTTCACAGATGGACAGAGGAGAGGACAAAGTAGGTCCAAACCACATCATGGAAAGCCTTGACTTCTGGGTAAGATACTTAGACTTTACTCCCAAGGTAGCGAGGAGCCATTGAAGGTTATTGAGCAGAATAGGGACACAATGGAGGAAGATTTAGGGGAAGCTTTGTCTGATCGAAATAGAGTCTCCAGGTTATTATTGGTCCCTGAACGCAGGCCGTATGTTTGCCCGGCTACACGGTGGGCAATGGTATTTCCAAGGTAAAAAGTCACGAGTTAAGTGGAAATGTCATTAAATCCTTGGCGTGGGAAACTCTGCAGGTTACAATGTCAGGTCCCTGAACGCAGGCCGTATGTTTGCCCGGCTACACGGTGGGCAATGGTATTTCCAAGGTAAAAAGTCACGAGTTAAGTGGAAATGTCATTAAATCCTTGGCGTGGGAAACTCTGCAGGTTACAGAAGGACTGTAGGACCATCAGGCTGAAGGACCATCACGAGGAAGCCGTGGTCCCAGGAGCAGTTTTGCAGGTTAAGTTCTGAGAGCAGCTTTCCGCAACCGGCCTGCACTGGCCCCAAGAAGTACCCCTCAGCGATCCCTGATCTTCCATACCTCTCATCCCTGCGGAATGAGGGGAGCAGAGAGATAGCCCCAGCTGCCATCCTGGAAAAGTGGGGCTATGGAAACCCAGAGGCCAGTATGTCTAACAGATAATTGCTCTAGCATTTAAATGACAGTTACTGAAGTAGCTCATTAAAGTGACAAAGGCAGTAATTACCCAGATTTTTACCTGAGGAATCTAAGAGAAATACCGGGGTTACATTTCTGGGTAACCTAAGAGCCTGAGAATCACAGCAAAGCAGAATCACGAGGGCCCAGACCAGTTTGGCAGAAATCTTTGCTCCCCTCTTAGGGGTTCACTGTACTCGGGAATGATCACAGATGTGGCCAAAGTTCCTGTGCATTTCACGCTCACCGGGAATTATACTCAGTGTACGCTTGCTGTGTCTTTGAGGTTGCACAACGGCCCTAGGGTGAACGTACAATTAAGAGCCCCATTTTACAGATGAGGAAACTGAGGCTCAGGGAGGGGATGCCACTTGTCCAAAGTCGTTAGGCTTTGCAGGTAGTGGTGCTGGGACCCAAGTACAGGTGGTTTGCCCAATTCTGCTCACAACTCAAGGTCTTCAGGTATCCAGATCTCTGCCTCAAAGCCCGGCCAAGGGGACCCTTAACAAACCCTCAGAGATCGGTGATCTCAGCCTGCAGGGATCCAGGGCTGGTCTCCTGACCCCCTGGGAAGGCCCAGAGGTCTTTGCGCTAGCCCAGTCGCCCCCGACACATGACTTTCTCAAGCCAGGTGGAGGCCACAGGAGGGAGGTCAGTTTGACCTGTATAGACTGAGGGTCTGGACACCGTGACCCGGGGCCCAAATCCAGCCCACCACCTGTTTTCGTATGGCCCGTGAGCTAAGAATCGTTTTCACCTTTTAAAATGGTTGGAGACAATGAAAAGAAGACTATTCTCTCACATCTGAAAATTACATGAAAGACATATTTTAGCGTCCACAAATTCAGTCTCACTAGAGCACAGTCACGCTCATTCGTTGACGTACTCTGTGAGGTTGCTGAAACTTTACAAAGGCAGAGGTGAGGACTTGTGACAGCGACCACACAGCCTGCAAAGCCTAAAATACTGACTGTCCACACTTTAAGGAGAAGTTTGCCAACCTCTGACCTAGATCGTGAAGGTTTCACCCGTGGGCGTCATCTTGACTAGTTCAAGAATGTGCGATGGTAGAAAAACCCTAGTTTCTTGGGAGAGGAGCGGAGGGCGAAATAACACACACCACTGGGGGTCTACACACAAAGGATCACACCTTTTCGGGTCATGGAGGAGAACCCAGACAACCAGGTATAAATCCACAGAGAAATGCAAACGTCCAAGGGAACAGGCAGAAACACAGAGACACAGGGAAATATCCAAGCGTACACACTCAGAATCTTCAAACCATCCAGGTGTTGTGATTGTCCTTGTGCCCGGGTTCTAGGAATCGAGTCCTCTCAGTCCTCTCAAGACACGAAAGCACGTAGGTAAACACCCACAGGAAAGCCATACCTCCACACGTACAGACACACACAGACTCGCAGGGACCCACAGAGAACACGCCAGCTACCAAGTGTACAAATATATATCATGCTACATAAACAAGGAGATGTACCCAGAGCCATGCAGGCAGATACACACACAAAGCGAACCCCCTACGGTCCGGGTATCATACGCTCACAGGTAAAGAAAGAAATGTCTTATCGTACGCGGTTACACAAACATTCAGAGAGAGAGAGAAGGAAGGGCAGAGAGAAGGGTAATGAGAGACAGAGAGAGACAGGGAGAGATATTGAGAAAGAGGGAGCGGGGAGGAGGGGAGAGACAGGGTGAGGAGGGAGGGAGAAGGAAGAGGGGGTGGGGAGAAGAGAAGAGAGGAAAGGGAACAGGAGACCCCAGGTTCCGTCCCTCTCACCACGTGCTCAGCCGCTCGTGGAAGGTCACTAATCTAGGAGGACAGAGATTTCTTCCCTCATTAGAAGTTGACACAGGAGGACGAAAGCTGTGTGCCCATGGCCAGAACAGCCCCTTCCCTTTACTTGTCGGTGCCGGGGACCCCGCTGGCAGTCTGGTGATGCCTCAGACCCCACTCCCAGAATAACATTTCTAAATTATGAAAGGAGACGAGGATTCCATTGAAAGAGAGGACTCAATCCCTAGAACCCGGGCACAAGGACAATCACGCCCGAAGATGCTAACCTGTCCCTTCCTTCTAAGGGCGACTTGCGCCTCGTGACTCCATCCTTCTTCTTGCCACTCTTAAGAATTCCTTTCTGGGGCTTCCCTGGTGGCGCAGTGGATAAGAACCCACCTGCCGATGCAGAGGACACGGGTTCGAGCCCTGGTCCGGGAAGATCCCACATGCTGCGGAGCAATTAAGCCCGTGCGCCACAACTACTGAGCCCATGTGCTGCCTCTACTGAAGCCCGCACGCTCTAGAGCCCGTGCTCTGCAACAAGAGAAGCCACCGCAATGAGGAGAAGCCCGCGCACCGCAATGAAGAGTAGCCCCTGCTTGCCGCAGCTAGAAAAAGCCCGCGTGCAGCAACGAAGACCCAACACAGCCAAAAATAAAAAATAAAGAAATTTATTTTAAAAAAAGAATTCCTTTCTGGAGGCCTTTATGGAGCACCTACTGGGGTCCAGGTGCTGGGGAGACAGAGGTGAATGGAACGGGGTCCCTGCTCACACGGAGCTCGCACTCGAGCGGGGATGAAGGATGGGTACCCAACGGTGATGCGAATCATAATCTTTTCGCAATCGTCACGTCAAAGATCAATGATCACAGATCCATCGCAAATATAATAGTAACGAAAAAGTTTAAAATATTGCAAGAATTACCCAGATGTGACACAGAGACAGGAAGTGAGCAAATGCTGTTAGAAAAATGGCGCCGATAGATTTTGCTTGACTCGGGGTTGCCACCAACCTTCAATTTGTAAAACAAAATATCTGCGAAGCCCAGTAAATGCAACGAAAGGAGGGATGCCTGTATTTGGTTTGAGACTTCTAGAGTCAGAAGGGAGGTTTTGTTCGTGTGTCTGTCTTTGTTGGTTTGTTTCTCTTTTACAGAAATTCTCTCCCTGGGGAGAAGGAGAGAAAGCCAACAGGATGATATTCCTAAGAGTCAGCACTCAGCCTCCCCCGTCCACAAGCAACAGAGGAGACCCCTCTGCCTGCCCGCTTCCCCGGTCCCTGGGGATGTCTGGGAATCAGGCTGAATGACAGTGCCAGCTGAGATGTCCTGGGGGTTTCGAGGTAGCAGTTGCTTCCTGCCCACTGGGAGCCCAAAACACAGAGGAATGTTGGAAGGAAACCTCCCAGGCGGGTGGGCGGCCCCTCAAGGAGCCAGGGAGGGCTGAGAAGGGAAGCTATTCCTCCCTCTGCAGGAATATAAGTATCCCTGGCCTCAGACATCTCGGCCACTCATCTCTGCTTCGTCAGTGCCCAGGATCTCTGACTTGGCCTCATTTCCTTGGCGAGCTGGGCTGCACACTGGGGCTGCAGAACAGAGGGG
Source organism: Physeter macrocephalus (assembly GCF_002837175.3). Taxonomy (NCBI): domain Eukaryota; kingdom Metazoa; phylum Chordata; class Mammalia; order Artiodactyla; family Physeteridae; genus Physeter; species Physeter macrocephalus. The sequence goes on along the minus strand of NC_041232.1, from coordinate 13,074,778 downwards.
GTTGGGGGTCAAGGTGGTCCAAAGCTTCCCATCAGAAGGCATCTGGCCTCAGACCCTTCCGAGGCAGGACAGGTGGCATGTGGGCTGACCAGGCATCCCAGGGTTTGTTTGTCTACCTGCTCAGACCATGCCCCCAGAGCCGGGAGGCCTGTCAGATCTGGAAGTGACAAAAGAGTGAGCTAGAAGTAGAGATGGGCCCTCATCTTCCCTGTCCCGCCAGGCAGCGTGGAGGGGAAGGAAGCCGGCATGCAAGGCCCCGGCACAGAGCACCTGTTCTGTTGCCACAGAGATGGGTCCTTGCTACCTCCCATCGTACAAAAGCAAACTGAGGCCTGGAGAGGTTCAAGCACCTGACTGAGGTCACACCGAGAATAAGAAACAGAGTTGGGTTCCCGTTTGATCTAGTGAGGACTGAACGAACAAGCAGATGGATAGATGAATGCATGACTTCAGACCTAGAAACCACACAAGGCTAGCTCTCAAAACTGCATGGTCAGTGCACCCATGTTCACAGCAGCATTATTCACAATAGCTAACACATGGAAGCAAATGAATGGATAAGCCAACTGTGGGTTATCCATACAATGGAATACAATTCAGCCTTAAAAAGGAAGGGAATTCTGACACAGGCTACAACAAGGATAAACCTTAAGGACATCATACGAAGTGAAATAAGCCAGTCACCAGAAGACAAATACTATATGAGGTACTTAGAAAGTCAAAATTATAAAGACAAAAAGTAGAATGATGGTTGCCAGGAGCTGGGGGGAGGGGAGGATGGTGAGTTATTATTTGACAGGTAAGAGTTTCAGATTTACAAGACGGAAAGCACAATGAGTCTGGATGGTGGTGACAGTTGCACAGCAATGTGAATTTATTTAATACCATTGAACAATGCACTTAAAAGTGGTTAAGACGGTACATTTTACGTTTTGTGCATTTTAACACGACCGAAAAAAAGAAAAGAAAAGAAAAGAAATGAATGATTGCCAGCAGCAGCCTTGTATTGGTTAGCTGTTGCTGTGCAACAGATTGTCACAAGGTCTGTGGACCAGGAATCCAGTCCCGGTTTGGCTGAGTCATCTGTTTCAGGCTGCAATCAAAATGCCAGGCAGAGCTGAGGTCTCATCTGAAACTCAACTGGGGAAAGATAGACTCCTGGTCGATGCGGTCGCGGGAAGAATTCAGTTTCTTGCGTCCTGTTGGAGCAAGAGCTTCGGTTTTGTGCTGGGTGTCAATCAAAGGCAGCTTTCCCAGCATGGCTTCTGGCTTCCTCAAAGCCAACGAGGGAGAGCGTCTAGTCACTGAATGAAGTTACAATCCAATCGCCAGCAGTGTCCTCATGGAAGTGACATCCTATCCCGCTGCTTGATTCTACTTGTTTAGAAGGAAGTCACAGGTCCTGCTTATCTTCATGAAGAGAGGTTTATACAACGGTGTGAACAATGAGAGGTGCGGACCATGGGGGCCACCTTGGGGTCTGTCCTCCCTAATTATCATAACCAGATTATCATCTTTGTTTCAGACATTGGGACATTATAAAATCTCACTCCCTTACTCTAAGAGATGAGCTTAGAGAAGTGGGCAGGGGTCACCTGGGTCTCGCAGGCCTTGGCAAGATTAGGATAAAAATAAAGATTTTTATGCCAATCTTAAAGCAATGGGCGTCACAGATGAATTTTAAGCAGCGAGTTGACGTAGTCAGATCTGTGAGTGGCTTTTTAAATTATTATTTGTAACTGCAATAAGATACATGTAACAAAATTTACCATCTTAACCACTTTTAAGTGTACACTTCAGTGGCATTAGGTATATTCACATTGTTGTGCAACCATCACCACTATCCATCTCTAGAACTTTTCACCTTGCAAAACTGAAACTCCATATTCCATTAAAACAACAACTCCTCGTTGCCTCCCCTCCCCAGCCCCTGGCAACCACCATTCTTCCTTCTGTCTCTGTGAATTTGACTCCTCTAGCTACCCCATATAAGTAGAATCATACAGTATTTATCTTTTTGTGACAGGCTTATTTCATGGAGTATAATGTCCTCAAGGTTCATCCACGTTGTAGCATGTGTCAGAATTCCCTTCCTTTCAAGGCTGCATACTATTCCACTGTATGGATAGACCGTCTTTTGTTTGTCCGTTCATCTGTCCATGGATACTTGGGTTGCTTCCACCTTTTGGCTATTCTGAACACGGGTGTGCAAATATCAGCTCGACATTCTGCTTTGAATTCTTCGGGGTAGATACCCGGAAGGGGAATCGCTGGATCATATGGTTACTCTATTTTTGATTTTCTGAGGCACTCCCCAGATCTGTGTTTTGGCAAAGGACACTCTGGTGGCTCTGTGCAGAATGGACCAGTAGGAGGCAAGGGTGAGCACTAAGTGACCCATCAAGAAGCTTCTATGGTTGTGTCCATTAGGGGAAAAAAGACGGGGGCTCCGTCCAGGTGGGGCCTGCTGACAGAGAAGGTGAACATGCCTGGAATGCAAATCATGGGTTTCCTAGGAGGTGTGGGACTCCGACTCACAGAAAAGCTTTTTAGAGAAGGGCAAGGAGATTGCTGAGATGAGCCGGAAGTTTTCTACCTTCACAGGGTGGCCTTTCACAGCGGTGAATCACACGGGCTTTGAGGCCAAACAACCTGGGTTGAAATCCTAACTCTTGCCTCTTCTCCCTGAGCCTCAGTTTCCTCACTTGTGGAAAGGATGTAATAATACCCGTTTCTTGGAGATTGTGAGGATTAAATGTGATCATTCGAGGGGGCAGGGCCTGATTAAAGTAAATGCTCGGTAAAATCTAGATGAATACGAAACCCCTACCAAATCTACAATGATGTCGGATGCCTAGCCTGTCTTCACACAGCCCTCAGCCAGGAGGGTTGGGGTGGTAGTGCCACGTGTCCCAAGCTCCCTGTGGCAGCAGCGCTGTCACTCGGGTGGTCCAGGGAGTCAGGACTACAGGGGGCCCTTTTTGTAGGCTTTCAGACACCTTCTGCATCGCCCCCATCCATCACCAGACCTCTTGCCTTGGTCCCCTCCGGTGACTGACAGGCTCCTGAATTATAAAAAAGGGTGAGAGATATTTATATCTCCTCTTGAGCCTCACCCCCACCCGCCAGAGGGGTGGGAAGGTCTTTCCGTGCAGGGGAAATCTATAAAGTCCTAGAAAGAACCATTTTTCTGCCGTTCTCAGCATCCTCCTTTAGCTCTGTTCCCCCTCAGAGGACAGCTGCCTCACGCTGTCTGTCCAGGTGGAGGGGGGCGGGAAGGGAAGGAAAGCGGGGAGAGAGTGGGGGAGGGGAAGTGCCGCCTGCCAGTCTCCATCAACTCTGCACCCTCCTCTTGCTGCCTCCTCAGAGCAAGCACTTTCCTCCTTTCATTTGTGTGTCGAAAAAGAGCCAACCCTTCAGATGTTCGTCATCTGCCTCTCTGTCTCCTCCTTCGAGACCCTGAATCATCCTCTCCTTCTAGTCAACTCAAAGCAAGCACACACTACTCGGACCTGGTTCTGAGCACTCAGGTTCACCGATGCCTTCAGTGTCGTGGTTCTGTGTATGAGCTATGAAATACGACTGTCCGGGGTTCAAAGCCTGGCTCTACCACTTACTAGCTGTGTTCATTTTGGACAAAATACCCTAGGACAAGGTGCCTATTTCCTCTTGTTATGGGTTGAATGATGTCCCCCCCCACCCCAAATTTCATAGGTTGAAGTCCTGACCCCCCAGTACCTCAGTCTGTGACCTTCTTTGGAAATAGGGGCATTGCTGATATAATCAGTTAAGATGAGGTCATGCTGGAGTAGTAGCTGGGCCTCTAATCCAATATGACTGGCATCCTTATCAAACGAAGTTTGGACACAGGCATGCACGTACGGACGACACGATGTGAAGATCGGAGTTGTGCTGCCACAAGCTAAGAAACTACTAGATGCTAAGAGAGAGGCCAGAAACACATCCTTCCCTAGTGCTTTCAGAAGGAGCACAGCCCTGCAGATGCCTTGATCTTCAGCTTCTAACCCCCAGAACTGTGATAGAATACATTTCTGTTGTTCAAGCAAACCAGCTGGTAACATCATTATACCCATTTTACAGATGGGGAAACTGAGGCAAGGAGGAAGCTGAGCAGATGTTACCTGTCCCAAATCATACAGCTAGGAAGTGGCAGAGCTGGGATTTTTTTTTTTTAAATAAATCTATTTATTTTTGGCTGCGTTGGCTCTTCGTTGCGGTGTGTGGGCTTCTCATTGTGGTGGCTTCTCTTGTTGCAGAGCGTGGGCTCTAGGCGTGCGGCCTTCAGTAGTTGTGGCACGCAGGCTCAGTAGTTGTGACTCGCGGGCTCTAGAGCGCAGGCTCAGTAGTTGTGGCACCCGGGCTTAGTCGCTCCGCGGCATGTGGGATCTTCCTGGACCGGGGCTCGAACCCATGTCCCCTGCATTGGCAGGCGGCTTCTTAACCACTGTACCACCAGGGAAGCCCCAGAGCTGGGATTTTGAACCCACCCAGTAAGACTCCCACCTACCATGATAAGAGGTCTGGCTCGCTGGGGTATCCACAGGTCAGGGGGAAAAATCTTTCAACTCAACCACGCAAAGACACTCTCTGAATCCGGTCCCTCCTACGCACATCTAGTGGTTTCCACTGAAAGCATTTCCCCGAGGCCTTCAGAGCAGCTCCTTGGCTCTCCAAAAGTCCCCAGCTGGGGCCTTCCTTCCTGTTTTAAGAAGTGAAAGCAGAGGGGCACCAGGCCGGGCCCAATATAGTTCCAGATCTAAATTTAACAACAATAACAGGGCTCCAGCCTGACCCTGCAGAGAAGAAAGGGGAGAAGGGAAAGAGAAAAAAAATAGCAACAACTAATTCTTCACAAATTAGGACAATAATAAAAGTTCCTTTCAAGTGTCAGGGCATATTCTTAGCCATAACGTAACACCTAAATCAAGTCCAGGTTGCAAAAATGGCATAATAGCAGGAAGCCAGGCTACAGGCCTAACTTCCTCCGGGGAGACAGGGGATCTAGGGGGTGTCGTAGGCTGGGCGGGCAGGGATGGAGCCAGGCAGGGCCTGACTCACTGGGAGGCGCACACCTCTGTCTGGCCTCCCACCAAGTTCCATCTGGGTCGCCCACTCAGCCCCTCCTGCTTTGGGCCTTTGGAGCCAGAGCTCTCAGCGGTCATCAGCGCGTCTCTCGCCCACCTTCCCAGCCGGTCTTCTTGGCATAGCCCAAGTGCAAGGCGAAAATGCAAGTTGGAGAGGGTAACATGAGACTGCATCTCTAGACCAACAACTGCGGAGGCACAGTGAACTGAGGGCCCCAGCTGCTGGGCTCTGAAAGCCACCCTGCATTTGCTGGGAGGCCACAGTTCCCACGGGCCGTGGCTCCTGGGGGCCGCATTTAAGCCAATGTCTAAAATTGACGAGGACACTAAGGCAGGTCTGTTCCAGGGAGACATGGAGCTCCTCTGACAGCTCTAGGCCTCCCTACAGCTTTCCCGAATCTTCCTCAGTCTGCGTGGCAGCCACGGGTGCTGCCATCCGGCCTTTTCTCCCTGTCTCCTCACTCAGAATCAGACCTGCACCGAAGTTCAACAGCTCTCCCTGCCTGTTCTGGCTATCTCTACTTGCTCTCAAACAGGCACTTCCCCTAATTAAATCCCTGCACATTTAATCCCATCTTGGTATGTGCTTCTTGCAAAGGTCCAGACGAATACATAGAATCATATCCCTTCCCAGCATAACATGCTTCCAGGAGCTTATTGTCTCACTGGAAGAAAATCCAAATTCCTTACTCTGGCCTCCATGGCCCCTGCCACCTCTCTGACCTTGACTTCTAATCTCACCCCCCTGTCTCAGTAGTCTTCTTGGTGTTCCTTGAACATCCAAAGTTGTTTTTGCTTCAGGGCCTTTGCACCTGCTATTCCTGCTGCCTGGACCTCTATTCCTCAGGCCTGGAGGCTTCCCACTCATCCTCCAGGTCTCAGCTCAAATGTCACCTCCTCAGAGAGGCCTTCCTTGACCCACTTGATTGAAACAGGCTTCCTGTCTCTGCTCCCTAATCAATATCTATATCTTAGACTGAGAAAACACATCACTCTGTTCTTAGATGATTTGTCTGACAGCCCTTCTTGAAAGTAGGCATCTAGAAATATCATAAGAGCCAGCATTTACTGAGGACTGACCAGCGGCCAGACATTCTTCTAAGAGCTTCCCATGTTTAACTCATTCAATCCTTCCCAAGCCCCTGTGAGATGTAGGTACTGCTCGTATTACAGACGAGGAAACTGAGGCACAAGGCATTTAAATGAATTCTCTGGGATCATACAACTGGTAGACAGGAGAGCAGGATTTGGATCAAAGCCGTCTGGCTCCAGAATCCACACCCTTTTCCAGGACACAGTTTTGCTTCCCGTGAAGACAGAATACCTTTGAGTACTAACAAGGACCGCCATGCCTCGTCCTGTAACAAAACTGAACAGATTTGTCGCACGCTTCCTACAGAACAGGTGTTGACACGAGTCACCTTATTGCCTTTTCATGAGGACCTTGGAAGGTGGGACTTGCTTATTCTCCATTTGTCCTCTCCCCCTATACTCCACCCTTCTCTGTCCTGCTCTGTGCCCCAGAAACTGACCTGTATCCCTATGGACTACATTTCCCAGTATCCCGTGTGCTCTGGTTTCTGGTTGGGATCATCCAATGGGAGGCAGTGGCCAAAGGTCAAGGGATAAAAGGAAAGAGGCTGGGGTATCTCTTCTCTGTTTTCTCTCTAATTCGGGATCACATCACTGGCAGGGGTTGTGTCCCTCCCCACTGCAGCTCCTGCCAGGTGGCTCATCCACCGCCACCCCAGCCCTCTTTGGGCTCCTGAAACCGCATTTCCTTATGCTTTGCTCCTTCAACCTACAGAGAGTGACAGCTCCCCACTGTTGCCAGACTCTGGGAGCCTTAGCATCCCTCGTTTGTTCACTTCTGCCCACCCCTCTCTAAGTCACCCCTTGATGAAACTCTCACAGTTTGAACCATCCAGGGTAGATTCTATTTCCTGCAGAGACTCCGACTGGTATGCAAGCGTTAGGACTCCCCATTGTACAGGCGAGGAAGGAGGCTCAGCAATTAGAGGCCACCAGCCCAAGGTTGCAGGGATGGCTGAAAGCAGAACCCAAGCGTGCCTGCTCTCAATGTCGCTGCTCCGTTCTTTCTTACAAAGGCCCACTTGAACCTAGTGGTTAAGCGCACGGGCTCTGGAGTCCCTTTGACCTCGGTTCAAGGCCCAGCTCAGTGACCTTGGGCAAGTTATCTACTCGCGAGAGTCTCCTTTTTCCTCCTCTAAAAATATGCATAATAATAATTGTTTTACCTTACAGGGTTGTTGTTAGAATTAAATGCTACTGTATATGCAACACTTAGAGCGCCTGGAACACAGTAAGTGAACGACAAATATAGCGAGCATCTTCACCATCGTCATCACCACCATTACTGTTGTTGTTGTAATTGAAATTCCCTGTTCACCAATATCATTTCCAGACTCGCTACTCCCCAGAAGATAACACGAGAACAATTCACACAAGACTTGATGAGCTAATAACCCCAAAGCTATTCATAGAGTTTATTCCCACCAACACAGGATGACAGCGGACCCCAGAGTGACTTAACTGGGTCAAAGTTACACCTGACCCCTCCTTTCCTGCTCTCCCCTCCGCAGCTCTGGCACAGGAATTATCACAGCGTTCATCGCCTCTGAAGGCCATCCCTGCTGCGAGGCTTTGATAGGGAAAGTGTGAAGAACAAAGGCCATTGTTCACAGAGGCGGCTGGTGCCTCTCAGGCCCCAGGCCAGCTTCCCAGGGGTGAGGTCTGGCTCCGAAGACACAAAGACGAAAGTCATTAGGACTAGGGACAAACAATGATGGAATCACTTCTATTTACCTGAACCGGAGGGGGCTGCCAAGTGGGGAACAAAGAAGTTGGGACATTCTTCCTCTGCTCTCCCCTTACTGCGTTTCTTTCAAAATAATGGGAGAGTGAGTGGTCTAGGAGTCTTAGAAAGCCTTCAGATTCTATTTCTGAAAAGATGGCATAGGACAGTGCTTAAAAGAACGGGCTGTGACATCCAACTGCCTGGATGCAAACCTCGACTCCATCATAATCAGCTATGTAACTTGGGTAAAGTGACTTCATTCTGTAAGCCTCAGTTTCCTCACCTGTAAAATGGAGATAAGAATCGCTCTACCCTCTCCTAAAATGTACGTAATTGTGACCTACAGGAGGGCTCCCAACAGGATTTCAATGATCATCACCGTCCTCCTCCTCCTCCTCTCTGTAGACTTGGTCAAGTTCCCTGCCCCTTGATGAACTTTAGTTTCCACATCTGTCCGATGAGAATAAACAACCAGTTCAAAAACATCAGGCGAGGACCAAAGGAGAAGAGGAAAGCCTTTTGGAAACTGCGACGCGGTGCCAGTTTGGAAGCAAGATCACATGAAGACTAGTCCCGGCTCACCTCCACAGAGCAGCCCAGGTGAAATTGGCCATGCGCTTCCTTCCCAGGCTAGTTTCTGCATATATAAAATGGGGATAGCCATAGCATCTTCTTCATAGAGTAAGTGCCCTGAGAATTCAGGGAAGTATTTGATGTTGGCAAAGTGCTTACCACGATGCTTAATGTATACCTAGTGCCTAACACCTTAGCTATTTTCTTACTTAGGAGACTGAAGGTCAGGAGCAGATATAGACAAGTAATTAGTGGAAATTAACATGCTGCTCAACCAGGATGGCTGCACTGCACAGACATACCCATTTTGTGGAAAGAAAAACTGAGATCTGGAGGACAATGTGGGTGTGGGGTAGGAGATACACCTTCTAATGTTCAGTGGTATCTGGTGAATTCAGGTCATTTTTACCAGTGTCCTAACCAGGCAGTGTCAATAAACCTAGAATGAACCCATATCACTCGCTTTCCCAGCTTCCTCACTCTCTCGTCCTCACCCCGTGAGGTGCTGATGGGGGTGTGGGAACAGACAGTTATTGCCTAGTCCAGACAGAAACCAACTCAGATCGGCTTAAACCAGTCCCTCTCTACCTCTCAGGTCTGCTTGTATTGGCTTCATTTGTAGGCAGGCCCGTCTCTCGTGGTGGCAAGGTGCCCACCAGAAGCTCCCAACAGATGTCTTACCAGTTCAGCAACGCCAATGAAAAAGAGAGCTCTTCTTTCCCAGTACTCCAGCCAGAATCCAAGGAGTGTTGGTTCCCATTGGACTGTCTTGAGTCACATGACCATCCCTGAACCTATCACTGGGGTCCAGGGAATGGAATGTGCTGATTGGCCAAATCTGGAACAGGAAGTAGGTGCATTCTTCTTGGATGAGGAAAGTGTGGGGAGGGGTAGTATCTGGAGGGAAAATCGGGACGCTATTACCAGAAGAAGGCAGGGTGGGTGTTGGGCGTGCATGAAGAACAGATGTCACCCCACCACCACATACCGTTGCCCCGGCTGCTACCCGGGACAGGCTCCTCCCTGGCCACTGCTCAGGGTCCTCCTCTGATGTCTCCCTATATGTGTTCAGTAAGGTTCAGAAGAAGGCGGAAGACCACACACTGACAGGCTGAGGTAAGTGACCTGACTGACTCCCTGAAATTCCTGGACCTCCATTCCTTCCTCTGCCATGTGAGGCAAAAATGTCTGCCCTCAGGACGTCAGTGCGCAAAATGATACAAAAGCCCCTTGCAAAGTGTAAAGACTTTTTAAGGGCGAGGTCTCACTGGATTGGACTGATATCTTTTTCTTTGGAGGCAAGAATCTCAACTTCAGTTTTATTTGCAACTCACCTGATCACTCAGCTCTCACTCACCTGGTACCCAGTTAAAACAGCTTTCCCTGATTAATCCGCACACGGTGATGCACAGGCTTAGTTATTTCCCTCAACCCACACACGAAAACCATAAGCAACAGGCACCATTCTAATGCCAACTTTACAAATGAGGAACCTAAGTCGGGAGATGTTTAATCACTTACCCAAGACAACAAAGGTGTGAAATAGCAGAGCTGAGATACAAGAGCTGCTCTGCGCGGATCGGGCCACACGCACGTCTGTGGAGGTCTGTGAGGCAACTGCATCCCGCTTTCTGGAGACTGTGCCCAGACCATGCACAGACATGCTTTTTTGGTTTATATTCGGCTAACAATTATTGAGTACCTATTGCATGCCAGATACAGAGATGAATCTAACCTCGTTCAAGCCCTCAAGGAGCCCCACTCTCTCAGTCAGTACCTCTCACCCGGGGGTGATTTTGCCCCCCACCCCAGGGACATTTGGCAATATCTGGAGACAGTTTTGTCACTACTGCGGGTGGGGGTGTGACAGGCACCTAGTGATAAGAGGCCAGGGATGCTGCCAAACACCTCCAGTCCCCACCACAAAGAATTACCAAGCGCCAAATGTGGAGAGGGATGAGGTTAAGAAACCCTGATTCAGGTGAAGGAAAAATACGAAATCCATTTGGTGATCAAACTTCTTGGGTTCATCCAGGTACTTCTAAATACAATCTAGATTGTAATAGACAAAATGTTCAAACGGGCATTGAAACGAACACCAGGTGAGGAGACACCGAAACTGTTAGAATGGCACCTTAGCCCTCCAGTTGATGATGGCTTTTGAGGTGACCCCTAGGAGAGTCAGCCACACCCCCAAGCCTCAGTTTCCCCATCTGTAAAGTGGACATGCCCTTCCCGGTACAAGTGGAGGAGGAAGAAGAAGCCAGATCTGTCCCCCAGACGTGTTTGGCTTGCCAACACAATGTTATTCTTCGTTTAAACTTTCAAACGAAAGGAAACATGCAAACAGTAAAGTGAACGCATTTAAGCATTGAAACAGCGCTCAGTTTTGACAAAGATCAACATACCCCTGTCACCATCATCAAGATGGAGGCATAGAACACTGCACGTGTCCCCACAGCCTCACTCAGTCCCACCCTCCTGGTCATTAGCCCTTTCCAAAGGTGGCCCCTATTCCGACTACTTCCCCATGGTTTTAACTTGTACCTTTGAACTTTAAATAAACGGAATCGTAGAGCTTTATTCTTCTGTGTCTGGATACTTTTTCTCTATATTATGTGTGTGTGATTTATCCAAGTTGATGTCGCTGCATTTCATTTTCACTGCTATCTAGTATTCCCCTGGGAGGTGATACCACTATTAATCTATCCGTTGTGCTGTTGGTGGGTATTTAAGTTGTCTCAGGTCATTTGCTGCTAAAAGCATCCTAGGGTGTGTCCTTTGGTACACGTATGACCCCATTTCTGTTGGGCCGGGTTGTGAGCTGGTCATGGACTTACAGTTCCTTTTTAAAATTCCATATCCTTTCTACTACATTGTGGTAAATTCTGAATCAAAACTGTAGCATCAAGTCCTACCTAAAAGTTTCCAGCCTGTAAGTCTGGGCTTGCTAGTACCCACAATTGTGTGAGCCACTGCCTTAAAATAAATCTTTCAATACACACACACACACACACACACACAAACATATATACCCCCCTATTGGTTTATTTCACTAGAGAAACTTGGCTGATACAGGCTGAAAAGGCGCTGACTGAATTCAATGCCTCACTCTAACAGAACATGCCCCAGCATGGTTGACAACTTGAGTGAGATTTGACAAGGAAAAAAATGATGGTGACATAAGAAAACCGAGAAGGGCAATGAAGAGAAACTCAAAGAAAAGCCAAAGTCTTGTTTCCCAAGACTGCACATATCTAACCCTTGCAGGAAGTACCAAATGAGCCCTTACTTTGTGCCACTTTTATGCCCATTATACAGGTGAGAGAAACTGAGGCTCAGAAAGAGGAAGACGTTTCCCCCAAAGTTGTACAACTATTAATAAACAAGCGTTAGCTCTATTTGTCATCAAGACTTATGCTCTTAACCAATAAGCTTTGCTTCCACCTCCTTTGGAAGCTGCAGTTGGTAAGAACTTCCTCAAGGTTACTTTCACCTTTGAAGTCGGTCTCTCCTCCGTGTGCCTCTAGATGGAAATGCCCAGGCTCACACGCACATGTGCACACAAAACCATACCACTCACCAGAGAAACCGAGTAGCAGATTTATTCTCAACCCCACTCTAATCCCAGATGACCAGTAAACCACCCAGCAGTGACTCTGCCCACCTGACTCATGGTTGCATATTTTTATGTGCAATGGCAAGAATTGAAACCCAGTTATCCCAAGCCTCAGCCATACAACCTTTCCCTGGAGTTGTCTGGGATGCTGTCTCCAGACTCATCTCTCTAGTCTTACGCTTCCAGGCTGTCCTCTACTCGGGGGCTAGAGTGCAATTTGCCAAAACCCATATCTGATCACATCACTTCCCTGCTCACAATCCTTCAATGGCTCCCTATCACCTTCAGAACAAACTTCACAATTTGGTCTAAAAGGCTCTTCTCGATCTGACCCTGTTGGTTGTACTGGACTCCTCTGCCATCATTTCCTGAACTTCCTTCCCCAGCAGTCCTGGGTTATTGGTAGTTGCCACAAACTGCACTCTGTCAAGCCCCCATGCCTTTGCATTGCTGTTCCCTCTTCCTGGAATGCTCTTCTCTCATCCTGTCTACCTGGCAGCTCCTTTTCACCCTTCAAAACCCAGCTTAAGCACCATTCCCTCCTCTGTCTTTGAAACCTGACTTCCTCTCTGGGGTCAATCCTGACTTCTGCCTACTTTATTATTGCCCAACTTTCACTGCCCACCCCGCCCCATGCTTCTACTGTGAGCGCCCATGTCCTCTGTGCTCTCCCCGTCATAGCCCTTAACACACATCATCACGTGGCTCATTTAATGTTCTGTCTTCCCAGCTAAGCCTCAGCCTCCTCGAAGGCAGAACCATCCTGCCATGTTCATCATCATATCACATTGCCCAGAGCCTGGCACGTCAATAAATATTGTTGTAGAAAAGGAAGAAAGGAAAGAAGGAAAGAAAGAATAAAGGAATCAAGTGTCCTGCCTATCCCATTAGATGGTGAACTTTCTTATTGATCTCTGTATTGACAGATCCAGGTCCAGAAACACACTAGGCCATCCATCAAGGCTAAATTAAACAGCAGCTATGGAGACACCGCTGCAAAATCTAGCATGAGCCCCCTACTTTGGCCCAGTAGCCCTATATCTTCATTCCCCATTAGTCACAGCTCAAGAGCACCCCTAAGTCTTCCTCCTCAAGGCCTTCCAACTCAAAGAGCCTTTGTTTTCCAACTCAAGGCGCCTTCAGTGGTTTTGTTTCTCATGGAAAAGCAGGGTGAGTTCATTACATTGTGTTCCTGACTTGGAGATCATTGTCATTCATCTGACTTCAAAGTCAGAACCCTGATCAGCTCATTTAAGGCTCGTCCCACCCATATTTTCTTACAACCAGGAAATGGGGAATTTCCTTCATTTTTTTAAACCATTCCAGCGAGTCTCTGTCACATGGCTCCCTTTACAAACTTTTCTTGAAACACAAAGATGGAATGAGGCCTCCCCCGACTGCAGTGGCCATTAGGGGTCCCGGCCTTCCTCTGATCTCTATCAAACACTCATCCAGCACTTTGGAACGACAGTATTTTTTGTTTATACAACACCTTTCATTGGGGGCCAGGGTTGGGCTGAAATCGGGTGGGAGCCAGATTAAAGCCTTATATAGATGTTGCTTCATTTATCCTGCAGAGTTGGAAATAATAGTCTTTAATGGAAAAAGATACAAAGCTTAGAGAGTGGGGTGGTTTGCCTCCAGAACGAAGGAATGTGTCAAGACTGGGGCCAGCTACCTGACCTTTGATGGCTTTGTTCCACGTTGATTGTTACTTATTTGCCCTGATTCTTAAATCTCTAGATTTAACATTCACCTAATAGCCAGCAACCCAAGCCCATTTCTGTTACCCACCTTCCTGCTGGGCTCCCAATCTTTCTTCCATCAGCATCCATGGCATCACTCTCTCCTGGATGTCCTCTGACCTCCTGCCATCAGCGTCCTTTGGAGAATCTCTCCTCCTCCTTTGGTCATATCCTAAAATTACCTAATCCTGAGCATTCAGGGCCCTTTCTCATCTACTATCTTGGTGACCTCAGGTTCTCTCACAGCTTTGATTGATGATAACTCCTAAGTCTGTAACTCTAGGCCAGACCTGTTTGAACTCCGGATGTGAATGGTGTATTAGGGTAGGTGAAGCTGTTGTAACAAATAACCCCCAAATCTCTGTGGCTTAACGCAGTAAAGGTTTATTTCTCATTCATGTCACAGTCCAATGAGGGCCAGCAGGGTGACCTCTGCTCCACAGTCACTCAGGGACCCCGGCAGCTTGTGCCTTATCTTCTAGGACAGTGGTTCTCAAACAGGGACATTTGACAGCATCTGGATATGGTTTTGGTTGTTGAAACTAGAGGCAGGGAAAGCTGGCTTCTCATTGGGAGAAGCCAGGGATGCTAGTAAATGCCCTACAGTCTATGGGACAGGCCTCCGCATCAAAGTATTATCTGGTCCACGATACCATCGTTCAGAAAACATGTTCTAGGGCATCAGAGTCCTCTACTGGATCTTGAGCATCTGGCTCCTAGGTGCTCAAGGGAAGCAAAGGTGAGCAAAGGGAAGGCATGGAAGATTATGTGGGAGGTTTTAGAGGCCTGGACTGGAAGGGACGCAGGTCACTCTTGCCCATATCCCGCTGGACAAAACTCGCCACCCGGTCCCACTTAATTACAAGGGAGATTGGGGAATGTAGTCCTGGAATGTACGTCCAGGAGAAAACCAAACTAGGGCTAGATGAACACATAGTGTGTCTCTGTGATAGGCGGCATAGACTAGGTATGTCCAACCCTGAGTGTATCACCTTCCCCGTCTCCTAAGCCTCCCCATCCCTCTCTAGATAATTCACCTCAGTTCCCATTACTTCCAGTCTGTCCCCCATTCAGTCCCATCTTCTTCCACACACAGTAACTTTGTCTCAAAGGAACTTCTTCCTGGAATACCCTCCCAGTCCCCAGATCACCCTAGACCAGCTATGGACTCTCTATATAGCCCTCAGCACTCACTATCACATTGCCTTTTTCTTTTCCTTCATAGCACTTAGCATGACTATATATATATATATATATATATATATAAAATATAATAATATATTATTACATATAATATATATTATACATAACATTATATAATAATATGATAAATATTATATGTATTTATTTATAGAAATAAATATATATATATTATATATAATTAGATTGTATATAATATTGTCTCCTACACTAGATCGAACTCCAGAAGGGTAGGGTGCTTGTTTGTCTTGTTCACTGCTATCCCTAATACCTAGCAAGAGTGCCTGACATATGGTAGCACTCAATGTATACTTTTTGAATAAATAAATGAAGCTTTTCTATACTAAACAGCCATATTGGTCTTTGTAAATACAGATCTGGATATAGCCCTTCCCTATTCTAATCTCCTAATATAATTAGATCCAAACTCTTTAGCTATTTAAGGCCATTCACCATCTGGCCCTATCATACCCTCTCTCCCTCTTCTCATACACTCCCAACCATGTTCCCTACACTTTGAGCACCCTACCCTTCAGCTCACAAGTCTCTGACTATAACACGTTTACAAGTCAGCTCACAAGTCTCTGACTATAACACGTTTACCGTGTTTTATTTACTTATTTATTTTATTCTCAGCTTTATACTTTTGCATGTGCTATTTCCATTGCTTGGAATAGTGTATCTTCTTCCACCTGGCAAACTCCTACTCATCCCTCAGTACCCTGTTGCATGTCACTTACTCTGAGAAACCTTTTCAAATGACTTCGGCAGTCACTCACTCCCTCCTCTTCATTCCTTACGTGCTTTGAGAAATAAATTGTAACGATTTTCTCTGTGGTTGCTTCCTCCCCCATCAGACTATGTGTTCTTCCAAAAAAGGAAGACCGTTTTACTTGATTATGTGGCTGCCTCCCACCCCAGTGCCAGGCAGAGTTCTGGGCCCTGAACAGGTGTTCAGGACACGTGTAAGGAAAGAGAATATGGATATAGATGGGCTAATCTCCCCAGATTCTCCAGTCATTTTCTTAAAAGAGCCAAAAATCAACCTGATGATGATACCCCTCTTGGAGTCACACTTGGAGCCACTTTATCTGTAGAGCCAACAGGTGCTCAGAAATGTTTGCCGTTGGATCCAAATCTCCCAGATTGAGTGCAAATAGCAGTCAGTCTCTGGGAGCAAAATGAGCACCAGGTGCCAGGAAACAGGGGGGGCAGGGAGCCGCCCAACCCCGCCCTGCCAGCTGATGCTACTAATGGTGATCAGCAAAGGTGCTGGCCCCTGCCTCCCGGCTTGGGAATACCAGAAACCTCCCAGATGCCTAACTCCTGTTTACCCTTCAGATCTCAGCCTTTCCAGACCTCCAAGACTGTATTCGAGTCCCCAGGGCTCTGTAATGCCCCTTCTTGGAGGACTCGCCCTAGGAGTCTGTCTGCCCCATCAGAGTGTGGGTCCTCGTGGGGCAGACCCAAATCTGCATCATTCTTTGCCGCATCCCCTGTCTTTCTATACATCCCGGCTCAGAGTCCAGGTATCAGTCAGGGTCCCACTGTGGGAACAGAAGGTACTCTGGGTATTTGAAATCAAGAGATTTTAATGCAGAGAATCGGTTACCCAAAGGATGGAAAATCTGCGAAACCAAAGCGGATGGTGAGGAAAGCAGAGATTACTAACAGCAGGGGGTTACCGACACCCCTAGGCCAGAGGACAGAAAGAAGAGGTGATATGACTGCAACCCAGGCTTGGGGCCTCCTGGTGGAAGGTGGAACCACGGCGAGCCTTGTAGAGGGAGCTAACGACGAAGAGAAGATGTAGTTTCTGCTGGAGTCGTTGCCTGACTGAAAAATGAAGGGAAAGAAATATCTTGGCCTCTCCCTTTCTCCCACCCTCTGATATGTCATGCGTCCCACCAGTGGAAACGAAAATGATAGGAAAGCTGCAAACTACAGCTTGCAGGGCCAAGCCCCTGAGACACAGAGCAGAACAAGGGAAGAGGAAGGAATGGCTCTGACAGCAGATGGGTCCTGGTCCAACCTTGAAGGAGACCTGAATCACCTTCTGTCTCGGACTCTGTATTAGTCAGGGTGAGCTAGGTTATGCCGCAGCAACAAAAATGCCTCTCATCTCAGTGGCCTAAAACAACAAAAAGCTGAGCACCAGTAATTAAATGCTTCCACTTGGAAGTCACATCTGTCACTTTCTCACATTTCACTGCAGAGGGGGAGGGAAGGGAGCCAAGGGACGGACATCTTGTCATGTTTTTCTTTGAATAAATGTCACTTTTTGCGGCAAGAACAAAAAGCAAGTCACAGGCTCATAATTAATTTCAGGTGGGCGGCAAAGTGTAACCCCCTCATATGCTCTAAAGAAGAGGCCTGGAAATATAGGTGGGCAGCAATAATGTCTACCACTGCTATCTTACCTGGCCCCTGCCCAATTTTGGAGTGTCTGCCAGTTCAGGTAACGACCAAAATCACCTCCACACACTCACACACAAACACACATTTCCAACTGCCCGCCCAGGGACCTACTAGTAAGATGCTATAAAATAATATTTATTTACAGTCAAAGATGATGATAATACACCAGTTCAGAAAACAGCAAGTCATAGACACTTAGCAGCTTAACACAGTGACAGTTTATTATCTCACAATTTCTGGGAGTCAGGAATTTGAGAGTGGCTCAGCTGGTCAGTTCTGGTTCAGAATGTCTCATGAAGTCACAGTCAGATATTCTGGGGACTGCAGTGGCTTCGGAAGCCTTCACTGGGACTGGAGCATCTGCTCCAAGGTGACTCAGTCACATGGCTGATAAGTTGGTATATAGACTACAATGCCATTTTTTTGTAAAAAGAAAAAAGGTATGGATGTTATACGATGTTATATATTTTTATAATGGTAGCCAACCACCAACATGGCCCCTAATATCCTTGCCTCGTCACCCTTGAGTAGTTTTCTCTCACGTTGCATCAGGGTTGGTCTGTATGACCCATAGAATATGGCAGAAGTGATAAAGTATGACTTTGGGACTACATCAAAAATGTCACTTCTGGGCTTCCCTGGTGGCGCAGCGGTTGAGAGTCCGCCTGCCGATGCGGGGTACGTGGGTTCGTGCCCCGGTCCGGGAGGATCCCACATGCCGCGGAGCGGCTGGGCCCGTGAGCCATGGCCGCTGAGCCTGCGCGTCCGGAGCCTGTGCTCCGCAACGGGAGAGGCCGCGACAGTGAGAGGCCCACGTACCGCAAAAAAAAAAAAAAAAAATGTCACTTCTGCTTTGCTCCTCCTTGGATCACTCACTCTGGGGAGAAGCCAGCTGCCATATTGTGAGGACGTTCAAGCAGCCTATGAAAACAAAGTTTCACTTGGTCTCCCGCCAACAGCTGGCATCAAGTTGCCACCCATGTGAGTGCGCCATCTTGGCAGCAGACCATCCAGTCCCAGTCAAGCCTTCAGATGAGACTTGCAGCTCCAGCCAACATCTGGCTGCAACTTCACGAGAGATCCTGACCCACAACTGCCCACACAAGCTGTTCTCAAATTCTTGACCCACAGAAACTGTGAGATAATAGATTTGTATTGCTTAAGCTGCAAGGATTTTGGATAATTTGGGGGATTCTTATTTAGTCATATATGGGAATATATGTGTATATATATTTAGAGAAAATTTTTAGAAGGATAAGAGTATAGGATGGGGTATTTATTTTCTCCTGAGTGCTTATCCAGTTTCTCTTTTTTCTACGGTGAACACATTATTTGGAAGAGAAGAGAAGACAAGAAGGAAGAAGAAGAGAAGAAGGAGAAATAGCAGCAGCTGTTGGGTGATGGGGGGACTGTTACAGCTGCTTCAAACACTGCAATAAATCTAGACTGTGCCAGAGAGTTAGCATAGCAGCTGCCAGTGTAGATAACTTGCTAAGGAAGATGGCTGAGCCAAAGGAAGAACCGCCAGTGTCCATCTTGGGCTTTTCCATCCAGTTAGCTCTGCTCTGAGCTGCTCAGAGGATGTGTTTGGAAGGAACGTGGCTGGAGACTGGCCGCCGGGAAGGGGCGGGGGTGTTGCATTTGGAAAACCTCAAGGTTTCTGAGCTGGCAAGATATGTCAGCAAAAAGCCCTCGCCTGTCTAGACAAAAGTTTGATTTTGAATCAAAAAAGGGAACGTTTGCAAGTAGGAAAGCAGTTTAAGCATTTTTTTCTCCTTTGAAAATAACCATGAATTTTTAACCATCAACCCTAAAGAGAGACAGTGAGACTCCAACTGTGACACCAGGGATTTTAGTATTGCCCACTCCCCTGGATGGACTGTGAGATGGGGCCATTTCTGAGACTGGACATTGACTCCTGGAGCTGAAGAGAGAGGTTTAACAAGGCCCCAGGGCATCCAGGAGAAGAGACAGCTTTCCACTGCGAACATCTGAAGCTCGGGAATCAGCGTTTCTCAGGCAGCCTGAGAAAATGATCAATTTGGCTGCTGACAAGAGGGAAATCAGTGTGCTAGGTTCTGCTGACCTTGGGGGAAGAAATCCGCGTTGGTTCACCTGGCCCCCATAGTCAGGGCTCCCGTGGGCTGCTGTCTGAAACCACGGTTCAAGCTGAGTCTGAGGGTTAGAGAGAAGGTCTGCTCGGAAGGGATTCCTCCTCTACATCCTTTTGCCCCATAGACTTGACTCAGCTTTGGGCAGAGAAGTTGGGCATCTGAGGCCAAGCCAGGGAGTTGTAAGTGACAGAAATCGGATGGAGGTTTTTTTAGGCAGCGTATATTATAAAGGACTAAGGAAGTCTTAAGGAACCTTAAGATTGGAATGCAGCTGAACTTGTGGAAGGGGTAGAACAGGAAAAGAGGCCCTCAAGGACCCAGGGGCCCCTTTTCTGTACTCCTTGTCTCCCTTTCTCTCTACAGGCTGGGTTCATTCCTCTCCCTTTAACTGGAAACAGACTCCAGAAGCTTCTATCACATCTTGGGCCATACCACAGCACTCAGGGGAACATGTCACTGGTTCAACCACTAGAAGAGAACGAGACAATATGCATGTGAGTGTGTGTGTGTGTGTGTGTGTGTGTGTGTGTGTGTGTGTGTGTGTGTATGCGTGCCTTTTAATTCCTCTCTCTCAGTTCCAAATATTCAGGGAAGGAGCTCTGATTGGCACATCTTGGGTAAGGTAACCACCTTTGTCTAAACAGTATGACCAATGAGTACAGACTTACCATAAATACCCTACAGGCATAACAAAACCACCAGGGTCCTTAGCTAGGAGTGAGGGAATCATGGTAGGCTAGGAATACATTCCACAAGGATTCAGCTACTCTATAAAAGGGACTCATGTCCTAGTATGGAGGGCTCTGAACGATTATTCTCACTCCAAATATTTGTGAATCTGAATCTACGTGCCTTTCTTTGATGCCTCTTCCTAGTATTTCTCACGGCACAAGCTCCGGCACTAAGATTTATTTTTATTTTCTGTAAAGCTTTTATTCCTAAGCCTTATTCTGAGCAATAGTACTAACGAAATCACAAGTTTAACGTGATAAGAGGCAACATTAGGCAGCGGTCTAGAGTCAGACAGACTGGGTTTGAATTCCTGCTCTGCCACATTCTAGCTGTGTGACTTTGGGCAAGTTGTTTAACCTCTCTGTACCTATGTTTCTTTAATTGTCTAATAGCTTAACTGGTGTAATAGTAGTAGTTGTGTTACAGAGATGCTTCAAGAATTAAACTCAGATATACTTACTACAGTGCCTGGCACAAGATAACTCTTAGCTACTAAGAGCTAGCGTTGTAATCATTATCGTTGTGTGTTTACTATATACTTTATCATATAAATAAAATAAATGTCAACACTCAGAAAATTTACAAATGACCATCTACGTGGTACACCTGGTAAGAAAATGATTCCTAACATAAATTCTCCCTAGTAGTGCTCTCCACTGCTTAACAATAAAACTTTGTATAAAGCAAAGGATCAAGGTCTATAAATGAGGACATGATGGAACAAAAGGATAAGAACTAGATGGCGTAACAGAAGGGCATTGCAGGGTCAGATGGGAAGGCAGTAAGGGTCATATCAAGGGCACAGGCTTAGGAATAAGGCCAACTTAAAATCAACAAATGTTGGTGAGGATGTGGAGGAAAGGCCACCCTTGTACACCGTTGGTGGGAATGTAAATTGGTGCAGCCACTGTGGAGAACAGTATGGAGGTTCCTTAAAAAACTAAAAATAGAGCTACCATATGACCCAGCAATTCCACTCCTGAGTATATATCCGAAAAAACCAAAACCACGAATTCAGAAAGATACATGCACCCCAATGTTCATAGTAGCATTATTTACAATTGCCAAGATACAGAAGCAAACTAAGTGTCCATCAACAGATGAATGGATAAAAAAGATGTGGTATATATGTTACCAACCAGGGTTTTTGTCCCCCTTAATCAATAGAAATTGATCAGAGGCCAGACAAGAAATTCAGGCAAGGCTTTATTGCGGTCCCTGCTGTAGCAGGGGGGAGCGAGAACAAACGACATGTTCCCTTGCTTCCCCGCTCCCTGAGGCAGGGTGAGCTTGTTTCTTTTTTTTTTTTTTTAATAAATTTATTTATTTTATTTATTTATTTTTGGCTGCGTTGGGCCTCCATTGCAGCTTTGCGGCGCACGGGCTTCTCATTGCAGTGGCTTCTCTTGTTGTGGAGCACGGGTTCTAGGCGCGTGGGCTTCAGTAGTTGTGGCTCTCAGTTTCCAGAGCGCAGGCTCAGTAGCTGTGGCGCACGGGCTTAGTTGCTCCGCGGCATGTGGGATCTTCCCAGACCAGGGCTCGAACCCGTGTCCCCTGAATTGGCTGGTGGATTCTTAACCACTGCGCCACCAGGGAAGTCCCGAGCTCGTTCCTTATATGGGGTGAGGGTAGAGGTGTGTCCAGGGGTCGGGACCGAGGGCTGGCTTAGGTGTTTTGCCCACCCCTTAGGTGGTGCTGTGTGCAGGGGGCGTGCTCAGCACCCTGCTTTCGCTCCCGACCCCCTGCTTTTGCTCCAGGCTCTTCCAAAGTGGCAGTTGGGTTTTGTGGTCTCTGCGTATCTTTTGTCCAGAATTTGTCCCAACTGCGCATGCATGCAGTTATTTTTAGTCCCGTAGAGTTTCCTTGTCTGTTTGTTGCTCAAGGAGAGGTGTGTCCGGGTGCAAGCCCTGCAGCAGAGGGGCCCAGGTCCCAGCCTGTCTCATATATACATACAGTGGAACACTACTCAGCCGTAAGAAAATAACAAAAGGGTGCCATTTTCAGCAACATGGATGGACTTGGAGGGCATTATGCTAAGTGAAATAAGTCAGACAGAGAAGGAAAAATACTGTATGATATCACTTATATGTGGAATCTAAAAAATACTACAAACTAGTGAATATAACAAAAAAGAAGCAGACTCACAGATACAGAGAACAACTAGTGGTTGCCAGTGGGGAGGAAGGGGAGAGAGAATGTAGGTGGGGGAGTGGGAGGTACGAACTATTGGGTGTAAGGTAGGCTGCAAGGATGTATTGTACAATACCAGGAATATAGCCAATATTTTGTAATAACTGTGAATGAACTGTAACCTTTAAAAATTGTATAAATATTTTTTTAAAATGGGCTTCCCTGGTGGCGCAGTGGTTGAGAGTCCGCCTGCCGATGCAGGGCACACGGGTTCGTGCCCCGGTCAAAAAAAAAAAAAAATATATATATATATATATATATATATATATATATAGTTTTTTAAAATAAATACAATGAAGGCAAAAATTAGTTAATTAATAAAATCAAATAAAGCAAAAGCACACGTCCATAAAATCATTTTGAACACGTAATTCAGCCCTTCTATATCGTAGTTTTCTCAACTGTAAAGTGGGGATTTCTATAATACTTCTCTGTTGTTTGTCAATATCCACTCACCCTTCTGAAAAGCAGTACTCTGAATTTTGTTGGGAAACATCCCTTTCCCATTCTCACCCACATGGTTTGGGTGGGGTGGGCCTTCTCCACACCTTGGCTACAAGAATAGACCCTGATTAGACTAAACTGATTGCCACAGTGATCGAGTTGGCGATGACACATCACCTTCTCTCTGAAAGACAATGAGATATAATGAGACTTTTGCGGATGCTTCTGGGAAAGACTCTTGCTTTGCCTCTCCGGGGTTCAAAGCTGGGAGGAAGTAAAGATTGGAGTGGTTACAGCCATCCTGTGACCTTGAAAGAGACCCTGTATGAGAAAAGTGCCAACACAAGGGAGGTGGAATCAGCGAGGCCCAACAAGTGGGTCCTGGACCCAGGCATTCCTGAAGCTGGCTACCCCAGGACTATTCAATTCCAGAAGCCAATAATAATTATCATTTGCAACTATGCCTTTTTGGCACAAGGCAACCACAATTGGGTTCTCCAGCCTTGCAACCAGAACAGTCCTAAATGCTGCTCTGATTTACAGGATTAAATGAGATGGTAAGGCTCAGAAAATACTTAACACAGAGGAAGGGTCCTACACACAGAGTTATTATATTTTCAATGTGACTAGGGGGAAATCTTTCATGGAGTGCCATGCAAAATGGTACGCCAGCCAGATCCTAAAGCCTCCCCTCCCTTCTAAAACCAGCATTTTTCAGCCTGGCTAAGAGTCACACAGACATCAGCACACCAGCCGGGTGACCTGCTAAGCTAATTAGCCCAGTGATACAGGCGTTACGTGGACTTGCCGGAGATGACGTTTTGCAAATTTGGGGTGAAATATTTAATTAATCAAAGCTGCTCAGCCAGTTGTCACACCGAGTCAGTGTGCGCTTGGGCGAGGGCTGGGCCTCCGTGGAAGGATGCCAGGGCGGACTGCTCCTCAGCCTTCCATCGCCTTCACCACGGAAACCAGTTGAACAGCATCAGCCATGCTGGTGAATTTAGAGCACTTGCTCCTGGCACCTGACATTTCACAGCTCCAGGGTGTCTGTGTGTCCGGTGGCAGGTCGCCATGTGTCCCCGGCGTTTCTACAGCACCGTGCCAGAGCAGTTGAGATTACATGGTTTGAGGAGTAGACGTTCCCACCGGGGGACCAGGTCAGGGGAGAGGAGACCAATGTTCTATGTATGTGAGTGTGCATGCGTGCGTGTGTGCGTGTTTGGTAGTTTAACCATAAAATATTTCAGGAGAGACACTCCTTGCCTCCAAGGAGAAAACTAGGGGCAGAGAATCCCGAAATACTTTTTTTCTATTTCCAACATATTAAGTGACAAAGCCAGTTACAAAAATGCATGTCAAATATTTTGATAAAAATGTATATCAAAAATAACAATATAATATTTTACGTAAAATTATACACATGCCATACATATTTTTAACCATGATAATGTATATCTTTAAATGTAGTTTATTTTTGATAGTACGCATTTTAAGTAGGTAACATACTTGCATGTTCCAACATTTTTAAAAATAATAAAAAGTACAGCTGTACAACTTAATGTGTTTTTACACACATACACATTTTTCCAGTCCTCACAACAACCCTGTGAGCTACATACTATTATCCCATCCATTTTACTGATGAAGGAACAGAGACACAGAGAGGTTAAGTTATGCGCCCACAGTCACACAGCCAGTGAGCAGCAAGCTAGGACTCAAACTGGAGCAATATGCCTTGGAATCTGAGCACTTAAACTCCAGGCGGGGCTGTGTCTCACTGCCTCTGCGTCCTGTTTCAGTTTTCAGATTATAAAAGTAATATGCTCACTGGGGAAAAAAACTCAGAAAATACAAAAGAAAAGAAAAGGGGTCACCTGAAATTGTACCACCTTAAGGTATTTTGTTATATATTTCTCCAGCCCCATTCTGTATGTATTTATGATTTTACATAAAAAATGTGATAGTATTTGACATACATTTTTGTAACCGGCTTTGTTACTTACTGGAAATATACTGGAAATATAAAAAAGTATTCAGGTATATACATATTGAATACTACCTAACTAACACACACAAACACACACACACTCTGTATGTATTTTTTTCCGGATTTACATAAATGGTAATCTATGCCTTGTTTTTTCTTTTTCTTTTCTTCCTTCCTTCCTTTCTTCTTTCCTTCCTTCTTCCTTCCTTTCTTCCTTCCTTCCTCCCTTCCTTCCTTTCTTTCTTCCTTCCTTCCTCCCTTCCTTCCTTCCTTCCTTCCTTCCTTTTTTTCCTCTCTCTCTGTCTCTCTCTCTCTTTGTTTTACTTATTTTTTCTGCAGCTCACTCCTTATTCATATGGGCAGAGCTTCTCATTCTTTTATAAAACAGCATTGTGTTCCATTGTTTGCTTGTACTCTAATTTATTTTACTAGTCCATACTGGTAAATATTAAGGTTAACTCAAATCTTCACAGAGGAGGTGACATTTGAACTGAGACCTAAAATAAGGCAGACAGGTGAAGGTCAGGAGAGGAGGGAAAGAAAAGAGTCAAGATGTAGGAAATAGCACATGCAAAGGTCCTGAGGCCCATGACGTAGAGAGAAGTTGTGCATGGCAGTGGCCCAGAACAAAGTAGGGACACCAGACAGTGTCTGAGGTGGGCAGCAGAGAACGGACCCTGTTGGGCATTGCCAGTTCTGGTGAAAAGTCCCATCTCCATCCTAAGAGCAATGGACACCACTGATAGGCATGCATTTTCTGGGAGCTAAATAGAAAAGTCGCACACTTCCCCTCCTCTAAGAAGCCCCGCCCAGGCCTGAGCTCCCCCACCCCCAATGGTGTGGATTGAATCAGGCAGGAGTCTTGACCCCATGCTCTGTCCCAGGTGGCCTGTCCACTTTCTTCCAGTTAGCCAGAGTCAGAACTCAAGGAACTTCCTCCATCCTGCCCAGGCCCCCTCATTCTGCCCCAGGGCAAGTGTTCTCTGCAGCGTATTGGGAATTTTTGTCATCTCCCACCCAGGAGTGGGTATATAAAGATACAGGAGAGGTGCTAAGCCTTCGGTAATCATCACCTCTGGGGTGGGAGAAGGGAGTCCAGATGGGGTCAAGTGGAGGGTGAGCTTATTTCCCTCCAAATCCCCCTGAATTCCATGTTCTCTTTAAGTCCTAAGGCCTAGGCTCAGGGATGCGTGTATATATCCCTCCATCCGAAGCAAGGGGAATCGGTGCCATTGCTGCCTGGTTTCTCAAACAGAGGGGTCCCTGTGGAACCCACAGAAGCAGGTCCGCTTGGGCTAGAATTAGGCTGGGTATGATGGCAATCTCCTCACAATCTAATGACAATTTTCATTTGATTGGACCAGAAAGCATCCCACTACCACCGCTTCTCTGTAAATCAAGAATGCTTTCTCCCAACCCTCACTTCCAGAATGAGGCTTGTTCATGTTTTGATCACGACGTTCCCACTTTATGAGCCTCAGAGTCCCCCTGAAATGCCAAAAAGGGGCTGAGAGAGAGACAGAAGTGGGTCCCAGATTTCAGAAGTATTCTAAGACCTCATGAACCCTATGGGGTCAGAAGGAATTGATATTCTGAACCCAAGCCACATCTCTGAAAAATCTTCTCTTCTAGTCCTTGAATCTCTTTTGCTAAGATGCCAGCAACAAATGTTTAACTGGTCTACCCACCATCCTCCTGGCATTTCCAATTGATTCCATACCTTTGCCAGGGTGATGGGGTTTTTTTCATATAGTTATAATTATCATTGTTGCTGTATGTTTTAGGTTCTTTAAGTGTATCCATTTATTCAATTCTCTCAATAGTTCTATGAAGTAAACCCTATTGTTATTTCCATTTTACAGATGAGAAAATAGACTGATGGAAGAAACTGGGCAGGTGAAACAGCTAATTAGTGGTAGTGCTGGAATTTGAACCTAGGTGGGCTCACCCTACAGCTGCTCTGTCTTATATGGCAGCCACTAGCCACATGTGGCTATTACACATTTGAAATACAGCAAGTCCTCATGGAGCTGTGCCATGAGTAAAATACACACTGGATTTTGAAGGCTCAGTATGAAAAAGAGAGTGTAGAATTTCTCATTCATTTTTTTATGTTGCTTGCATGTTAACATGGGAATACTTGGACATACTGGGTTCCATAAAACTATATCATCAACATTAATTCATCCTGTTTCTTTTTTTTTTATTAAATGTGGCTATTAGAAATTTTAAAATCACATGCACGATGCATGCTTTATTTCTACTAGACTCGAGCGCTGGGCTACAGTCTTAACCATCAGGCTATATTGTCTCTCAATGCAAAACAGGGCTCAACCATTTCTTTTCCCCTAAAACCAGATGATGACTTGGCCTGCACACCATCTCATTCTCTAGTTCCTGCCTCTCTCCATCTACACCTCCCACCGCTCTTCTCACTGGGGAGGTGTCCCCACCACAGACTCAGCAACCTTGCACTCACGGTCCTGAGACACTGACCAGGAGGCCAATGTGCCTCGTTCTCTCTTTCTGCTCTTCTTGTCGATGCTGTTCCTTGACCCAGAACTGTTCCCCGCCTTCCTTGATTAACTCCCACTTACTCCATTTCTTCAGGGACGCTTCCTCTGACCCCCAAGTTTCCCCATAAATGCTCTCATGGCATCCTGAGCCTTTCCTGCATGGCACAACCACCGTTTATGATTACGTATATGTGGGATTTTATGATTACTTGCTTTATCTCTTAGAATTCAATCAGGAGTCAAAAATCACACCAGTTATTTTAACGGAGAGAATTTAATACAAAGCATTGCCAACCGGGTAACTGGAAAGAGGGACACGAACTTATCGCGGGGGTACCAACTGCAAGGAGAGGCTCCCACCGCCAGGATTGGCAAATAAAGGGAAAATGTTGGAATTATTAACATTTAGAAGCTTAGAAGAGACACCCCATGGAACTGACACTTGGCTGGTGACTCTAAGCTCAGAGAAGGGTCCCTGTGGGGCTGGATCCCTGACCTCTGAGGAAGAGCACTGTCGGCTGGTGTTTTTAAGAGGGATGTGATGAAGCTGGGTCTGCATCCACCGGAAAAAGTGCAAACGGGATTCAGCTCTTGTTACAAGAAGGCATCATCCCTGCGGGGGCAGGCGCGGTACTGGGTGATGCGCGGGAACTGCCAGTGCACGGGAAGGAGCAAGTCCCCTCGCCTTCTCCAGATTCCCTCTGTGGCTCCCCGCTGGCAGAGCCTAAGAGAGGGCCAGGCAAGGCAGAAATGAGGTTTGCAGAGTCCCAGCCTCAGCATCCCAGCGTAGGGTCTAGAAGGGGGGTGTGGAGCTCAAGAGGTAGGAATAACTGGAATGATGGCTGACTTCCTCACCAGCTTGTAACCTCCATGAGAGCAGGGACTGGGCTGAACCGTCCTCCTCCCTGCATCTAGAACACAGCGAGTGGAACGTGGGAATCAGGAACAAAGACCTTCGCCTTGGAACTGGGGGCGTACGGGAAGTCACTTCTTGCTTTGGGGATAGTTTAAGGATGGCTGAAGAAGAGCAAGGAGTTATAGATTCTGTCATTGGCTTAAACATCATAGCCCACAGCTTTCTTATCTCTGGTGATGTACATGCCCAGCTACGTTGACTTGGGTTCCCTAAACCTCGGCTGGGGTCATTGGTCTGAGCGAGAAGAGGACAGACTACTTTAAATCAAGACTTGGTCAGGAATGTGGAGAAGCGTGGGTGCCAGGGCTCATGGTCCATCCTGCCCAATGACATATGCACATCCTAGGTGGCCAATAAATATTTGTTGAATAATAAACAGATGGAGGAATGGGTGAATCTATGTGCAGGAACGGATTCATCTAGAGATACTCCAGCCTATTCACAAAATAACAGGACTCTACGTGTAGAGAAAATCTCGGACTGGGTTGAAAGAAATAATGGAGCTCAGCTTCAAGGACTCATGGTAACAGTTTACAGATGGGGAAACTGATCCTCGGATTCCTGGGATCTGTTGGAAAACTCAGCAAGCGGGAGCTCTCATCTGTAGTATCAATATTATTATTTTTCAAATGAACTCTTCATATGCCTATTAAGACTATAAAAGTGAGACTTTTAATAACGTAAATATTTAATTCACCGTTGCCCAGTTCAATAAATAATGTAAGAATCATTTATTTTTAACTTCATATGCTAAAAATTATGCTCATTGATTTTTAACTCACTCTTTGCTTGTTTTTAAAAATAAATCATGTGTCAGAGAGGTTAATATAGATATAAGTGCACGTATCTATACCTTGGCCAGCAGCTGCTCATGATAAGTGACAGGTAAGAAATTAATCCCAGGAATTTGGGGGTGCGTTTTACTTCTCTTCTCACTGGCTCTCTCATGTGGGTGAACCCCAGTTAGATTTATCCTGGCAACTCAGAATGCTTGTTATGTGTCCCTAGCAAGTTGGTGACCTCGGACAAACCATGTAACCTCTCAAAGCCTCAGTTTCCCAATTTGCAAACTATTAGTCATCTCCAATGTTTCTTCCAGCCATAAACAACCATTCGAGTAATCAGAATCCTCAGCCGCTGATTTATATCAATTAATGGAATCTCACTGTATTCCATAGGTCCTTCTTACTCCTCTTGGTGAGGACAACGTGATTTCAGAGGCTCAGAAATAAGATGTGGGCAGCCTACATGCGCTACTAACAACAGAATTGGACTCACACACAAAGGAAATGAGATTCCCAAGAAATGCCCCCATTTATGAAAGGGCAGAAGAAAAAAAGGGAGAAACTTTTCATACTGCTGAGGTTTAAACACTTGAGAACATTACCCAGGCATCGGATATCTCGGGAACCAAGGGAGCTGGCGTCCCACTAGGTTAAAACACATATGGAAAATGTTAAACAGGGAGGCGAGGGAAGTAAGAGTCTACATGAGTTCAGGAGACACCTCGATTTGTTTCTGGGAAAGGAGGAAATTGTCGTACATGGCAAACAAGTCGAAAGGTTGAATTAAGCTAAATCCCAATAGAGGAAATCAGCACAGAATGGGGATGGGTCAGAGTATAATTTTTTCTTTCTTTCTTTCCGTTTGTGTGTGTGTGTGTGTGTGTGTGTGTGTGTGTGTGGTGTTGGGAAAGGGGGAGTATTGTTCTCATTCCTCTTCCTCATATTCTTCTATTAGTAAAACTTCTCTGCTCAAGATTCTTAACCAACACACCATAGAAATTAAAGTGTTCTGAGTTCTAATCCTAACCTCACCACCAGCTTGTTGAGTGACTTTCAGCAAATTTCTTAACCCAATATGGACCTCAATTGCTCCTAATGGCATCTGGTGGTGAATTTGCTTGTATAGACCTCCTTGGGTGGAGAGCAGGAAGATGGGATTCAAGACCCAGGGTATTCAGCGGAGGAGACCTGAGTTATCCATATTTCCACCTGCACATCCCAAAGTTCACTCAATCCCTTGAAGAGAAAGATGCAGCTGGAGCAGCCCTTCCTCCGCTGTCCACGGGTAAGGATGGCTCTGGATTTGGGATAAAGACAAAGTTGTAGGAGTCTTTCGGATGTGTAACGGAATCTTTTTTTTCCATTTAGAAGGTACAGAATAAATTTTATCACAGCATTGTCCATAATAGCCAAAGAAATGGAAACAACCTCCACTGCAAATCAAAAAGAATCATGAACATGTATATACGAGAACATTGAACAGTCGGTAAAATTCAGGTTTTCGTAGATCTGGTCGCATGGAAAAGTTCTTTTCTACACAAGCATAATAAGCAGGACTCAGAACTGTACATAAATTTCGAGTCTAAATTTATAATATATATGCCCATGTATGCAACAATTAGGCACAGATTTCGGGATTGGTAAACTACCTTGGAGGTAATATCCAGTTCAGTGTCTCCCTTTTTTTTGCCTGTGAGCCAAGGATGCTTTTTAAAAAAAAAAAATTTTTTTTAATGATTAAGGGGAAAAAAAATCAAAAGGAGAATAATGTTTCAGAGCACATGAAAGTCATGTGAAATTCAAATTTCAGTGTTCAAAAATCGTTTGATTGGAATGTGGCCACGCTCATTCTTTTATGTGTTACCAATGGCTTTCACACTACAATGGCACAGCTGAGCAAAGCAACAGAGAACCGATGGTGGTAAAGCAGAAAATACTGCTATCTGGCTCTTTACAGAAAAAGTTTGCTGACCCATGCACTAAAGGACAGCTAGGAAGAGTACATACCCAAGAGTTCATTGTGGGATGGCTGGATTGTATAGGCTTTTTGTTTTATTCTTAAAAGTTTCTGGCAATTTCTACTTTTTCCAAACAACGTCTGTTTGATGACTTTGATACTAAACAAAACACGCCCATTTATTAAAACTCTGGCAAATAGTGAAGACCTAAACAGACATTTCTCCAAAGAAGACATACAGAAAAGATGCTCAACATCGCTAATTACTAGAGAAATGCAAATCAAAACTACAATGAGGTATCACCTCACACTGGTCAGAATGGCCATCATCAAAACAGTCTACAGATAACAAATGTTGGAGAGGGTGTGGAGAAAAGGGAACCAACCCTCTTACACTGTTGCTGGGAAGGTAAATTGGCGCAGCCACTGTGGAGAACAGTATGGAGGTTCCTCAAAAAACTAACAATAGAGCTACCATATGATCCTGCAATCCCACTCCTGGGCATATATCTGGACAAAAGTATAATTCAAAAAGATGCATGCACCCCTATGTTCATAGCAACACTATTCACAACGGCCAAGACATGGAAGCAACCTAAAAGTCCATCGACAGATGAAGTGGATAAAGAAGATGTGAGATATCTATATCTATAGATATATAGATCTATCTATCTATATAATGGAATATCACTCAGCTGTAACAAAGAATGCAATGACATTTGCAGCAACAGGGATGGTGGAAGTAGAACACGGAGGCTGCATATTTGACTCAGACCCTTCTTCCCCCAGATGGCAAGACGGACAGCACTCTGCAGAAGTGGAGGACAGGTTAAAGATCCCTCCTGGTACCCTTGCCAGGGTGTCCAAGAAGCTCATGCCTCCGTTTATCACAGCTGTGTGTGCTGTCCTGTCATTTGCCTTTTAAAACTCTACTTAGGGTCTTCCCTGGTGGCGCAGTGGTTGAGAGTCTGCCTGCCAATGCAGGGGACACGGGTTCGAGCCCTGGTCTGGGAAGATCCCACGTGCCGCGGAGCGGCTGGGCCCCTGAGCCACAACTACTGAGCCTGCGCGTTCCGCAGCAAGAGAGGCCGCGACAGTGAGAGGCCCGCGCACCGCGATGAAGAGCGGCCCCCGCTCGCCACAACTGGAGAGAGCCCTCGCACAGAAACGAAGACCCAACACAGCCAAAAATAAATAAATAAATAAATTAATTAAAAAAAAAAAAAATCTC
Organism: Physeter macrocephalus; assembly: GCF_002837175.3. Lineage (NCBI taxonomy): Eukaryota > Metazoa > Chordata > Mammalia > Artiodactyla > Physeteridae > Physeter > Physeter macrocephalus. Next base: position 13,042,425 of record NC_041232.1, on the reverse strand, counting down.
TATTTAACCATCAGATCACTTTTCCATGTAAGAAGGGGAAAATCCCAGCCACGAACTGCAAGCCATGAGCTGCTGACCAGATGCGCCAGTCTTAGAGTACATGAGCTGCCGGCTTATAATAGTTAACACGGGCTCCCCTAGAAAAGCCTGTAGTTAATAATATCCCCTTCTCCGCTCCCCAGGGACCCCCTGCTTCCTCCACTCCTGTCTCCGTCACCCCCTAGGCACGCTAAGCACAGAGAACCCAGAAAACAAAATGGGCAAAGGCCCACAAGGACGCATGCCCATTTGGCATCAACACTGAGGTCAAAGGTAGTCGACGTGGCGTGAGCGACAGCAGGAGGGTTTGGGGGCAGATGAGATAGCGGACTGCCGAAAGGGGGCTCAAGGCTCCAATGAGAGATGGAGACAGAGGAGAAGCGTCCTTTAGGGAGGCGGCATCCAGTGGAGTTGACGTGCTCTGGACCAAGTATCAGACACACCTGGAGCTCTTCCCAGCCCTGCTGTTTACAAGTCCTGGGACCACGGGTAAGTCCCTTAATCTCTCAAAACCTCAGTTTCCTCATTTAAAATAATACTAGTAATTGCCACTTCCTTGGGCTGTTATAAGAATTAGATCAGAGAATGCAAGGAAAGAGCTTAGCGTGGACTTTGGAACATACTAAGCTCTCAATAAATAACAGCCATGTTATTATTATCATTCATATTTTTGTCATTATTTACTATTATTGTGGCATTAGGCGTATTGGTTTGGAGGTGGTTTCAGCGTTTAAGGTTCCTTGTGATTCAAGCGACCAGATGAAAGAGAGAAACTCTGGAAGCTCCCGCAATCCTAGGAGGACGTACGGGTGGTGGAGTAACGGTGGGCTTTCATATCATAAACCCTGGTGATCGGAATCCCAGCCCCACCCTGAGCTAGTCAGTCTCACCTTTCTGAATCTGAGTTTCATCACCTGCAAGACGGTGATCATGGAATTTTCCTCATTGTAGAGATCGCAGAACAAAGAACAAAATTAAAACATCTCTACAAATCAGTTACTTTCTCGTGACTCTGTGTGATGTGATTTGTTAAAAAGGTGAATGAGTGAGCTGCGTGGCCTGGTGCCCCACCAGTCCCCAGACCTCACCACTTCTCTCATACGATTCCCACCCTCACCATCCCGCCGTGCCTCCCGCTGCCAAGGTCTTTATGATCTGAAATCACCTTTCACATTCTATCCTGTCTCATCTCTGAAAGGGCTCCATGGTGCTGGAAGGGGCTTACTCTGAGTAGATTTCCTTGCAAAAGTTGCCTGGCCCTGTGAGTGCCTGCTGGCAGCAAGGGAAGGTGTCGAGGTGCAAATGGGAACCAGATTCCTCCCCTTTAGAAGCTTCCCGAGGTTGCAAACTACTGGGTTGGTCTGCCTTTATATTCTGAATTATTGGGCCAAGCTTTGGCCAACAAAACAATATTCTTCAAGATTAGAGTGAGAACATGGAGAGGAAGGAACTTGACTGGCTGTTGGGATTAGACAGTATGTTCTCCCCTGGAAGGGAGCATCACTGAGCATGCTTTGGGATGCAAGGAAAAGAATATTAAGGTGGCTTAAATGGGAGATGACTTTTCTTGTGTAGCAAGAAACCTGACCGAGGCAGTTCCAGGATTGTTACAGTAGCTGATGATGAAAGGGATCGGGGCAAGATCCATGATTCTCTTGGCCATCCCCTCATGGTCATGAAATGGCTGCAGCCACTGTTGACATCAAGCCCTCGCAAGATAAAACCCAAAGTGGATACAAAGGGGGCTGGTGAGAAAGGATCCTCTCCTGGCAAATCTCTTTTTTTAGGCAAGAAAATATTTTCTGGGGGCCTTTGTCAGAGCACCCCCTTACATCTTATTGGCCAGATTGGAGTCACTTGTCCGTTCCAGACAATCATGGACCCAGGGAAAGGGGTTGGCTGATATTGACACAGCTCAATTGTGATCATTCCCTGGGGCTTGGCTCCTTGTCACCTTGAAGGAAACTGGGGTTTTGTTAGCAAAGAAAAAGAAAAAAAATGGCAAGGAGGTCAACTATCTCAGAGAGATGCTTCTTGAGGACCATGTGTGATCATCCTCTTTGCCTGTCCTGCCTCATCTGGCACAGAGTCAGGGCTCCATAAATCTCTGTTAAGAGAATGAATTAAAAAAAAAAAGAGAGAGAATGAATGAAGGTATCCAACCTGGCACTTACCATAACACCTAGTACTTAGTATGTGCTCAGCAAACATTTGTTGAACAAATGAATATGTCGGTCCCAGTGCCTTGAAGAGCACTGAGGATACTCAGTAATAAATTGCTGAATCAACTATAATACCCAATTCTCAGATTCCTTATTTCTTAAAGAAATTGAAGGACAGCAAGAGCAGGAAAGGTGCTATTTATTGGAACACTATTCAGAGAACCAGATAAATTGTTTTAGACCACCTACCGGCAAACTTTTCCTATAAAGGGCCAGATAGTAAATATTCTAGGCTTTGCCGGCCAGATGGTCTCTATGGAGACCATTCTACTCTGCCATTGTAGCGTGGAAACAGCCATAGACAATACATCCATGAAAGGTCCTGGCTGTGTGTGAATAAAATGTTATTTGCAAAAAGAAGCAGCAAGTCAGATCTGGCCTGAGGGCAATAGATGGCCACCTCCTGCCCTTGACCACAAAAGTAGGATCCCAACCTGGAACATAGCCATCAAGCTCTGGGGTGGCGGCAGAAGCCAAGGATGTTTTGGCTGCTCTGTTAGGAACCTCTGAAAAGTAGACCCCCAAATAGGATTTGATGTGCAAATGATTTATGTAGGGGAAATACCTGTGAAGGATTAAGGGGAAGAGACGGGAGAGGGTGGGGAGAGCCTTTATACCCAGATGCAGGTCTGACACCTTTGAAGGAGAGGGGGAAGGAAGGCGGCCTGAGCAGGAAGAGCCTTTGATCACAGTGCAGATCTGAGGCGGATGGGGAGGCCTTAGGTCAATGTCACCTGTTAGAAGAATCCTGCAGCCTGCAAGTGTGGGCCTGAGGGAATGAACCCGTCCGGTCCAGTCACTGGCAGGAAGCAGCCTAAGAGAAACATGGTCTCATTATCAACGCAGTGAAAGATCCAGAAATGTGGTCACTGAGGTTTTTCAGTCAACTATGCTCCCCAGAGCAGAGATCTCATTTCCACCACAACCTCTCCAAGGGCCACTGCTCAGGGAACTCATCAGGAATTATATCCATAGATAGCAGGACACATGGAAAATACTGGCTGGTGTCATCCTTTTCTGCTTGGAACCAGGGGATCAAATGCATAAAGTCCTAGGCACAGTTCTTGGCACTTAGAAAGTGCCCCATATGTGGTTGCTGTTACTATTATTGTTGGTTTAAGAACCTTAACATAGCTTTGGGGTGTCATAGTGTGGATGAAATCCATCTTCATTCTACAAGACCCTAGAAGAGCAAGAGTCGGATGCTTTCCCTGGAGAGGCCTGATCTCCTTGACATCTAGATGGAGCCTTGTTTCCCAAACTGTTCTGTGGAACCCTGGTCCACAGGAGGGGAAGGCAGTAGATATAATGCTAGGCCAAAGGGTTCTGTGCTCAAGTAAGTTTGAGAAATGTTTCTTTAAATTCAAACAAGTTCCCTTCCTGCACACCTTCTCAGAGACTTTGGTCCAAGATTCTGAGAACTGCCCAAGCCTAACTTACGATGGAGCTCTTTTTATCATTCAGCAACTCATGGATCTAACAGAGTGGACAATCCAGCACAAAAATTACAGGCCCACTGTGAGTCTGTGTGTATAATCCCGGTCGTCTCATTTTGAAGAGTTTTCCACACTCTAAAGGAATATTCAGACAATAAGAATGGTTGTGGATGCTTGAGAGTCTTCTAGAGAAGCAGTATTACATCATGGTTTAGAGCATGGGCTGGGGACCAGGCCTACCTGCCTTGGTTTCCTCATCTGTAGAATGGGGATAACAATCATTCCTACCTCCTGAGGTGACTGAAGCATAAAAGGGACTGTTATTGCATAAAAACATTTGAAACAGGCGCTTAGAAAGTTGCATTGAAGTGTTACCTACAGCTCCATGCTAGGCATTTTATAAATGTCACCTGTATTCCCCCAAGAGCTCTTAGAAATTGGCTCAAAATGCTAAACAAAACCAAATTTAACGTGTGTGACTTTGAAAGGATTTCAATGAAATTTGGTACCTGAGTTGCAGCAAGATGATTTCCTGGAGGAAAGATCACATGTCACCAAACCACCAGAGTACGTGCTCGCGGCAGGGCTTGACAAATCTCTCCCCAGCCCAGATGCATCGGAAACTCTGCAGGGAAACGTGCAGAGGCCAGAGCCCAAGCCACACTCGGTGACATTCCCCAGAATCTTTTCAAAGTGTCAAAGGATATTGGAACCATGCTAGGGAGCACCGTGTAGTTTTAAACATTATGAAAATTGGCCACTTTGGAAACAATTTAGTTCTACTCTGCGTATTAAATCATTTCCCCATTTTATGAGTTTTATAGAAAAATAATAATAAATTATTTCTCCCCAAGGTCCTAGGAGAAATTGTGTTGCAGTATTAGGTTATGATCTCTTGTACGATTTAATAGATATTCAAGGCTGTTTTGTTTTAATACACAAATATAGAGATTTAGTGAAAGGTGTGATGGGACATACATGTTCCTGGATCATCGAAGATTAAGCACTGGGGTCCCTTCCAACTAACTCCACAAGCAAAATTATATTTCACTTATAGGAGTCCTTGGGGGCCCACTGTACCAGGTGAGTAAATTACTCTGTGGGCACAAGCTGGATATTTAGGGAAGTTCACTGATTGTGGCAGGGGGTATTTTAGTGAATTACAGTCCCAGGAACCTGACGATTGGGGGAGTATCTTCTTCATAATCAACTCTTGCTTTACTCTTTTTTTTTTTTAATTAATTAATTTATTTATTTTAGGCTGTGTTGGGTCTTCGTTTCTGTGCGAGGGCTTTCTCCAGTTGTGGCAAGCGGGGGCCACTCTTCATCGCGGTGCGCGGGCCTCTCACTATCGCGGCCTCTCTTGTTGCGGAGCACAGGCTCCAGACGCGCAGGCTCAGTAGTTGTGGCTCACGGGCCCAGTTGCTCCGCGGCATGTGCGATCCTCCCAGACCAGGGCTCGAACCCGTGTCCCCTGCATTGGCAGGCGGACTCTCAACCACTGCGCCACCAGGGAAGCCCCTTGCTTTACTCTTTTAATCGAAGGAACAACAGCAATGGGAATCCCACAGAACGCTGCGAGACCCCAAAGTTGATTCTGACGGAATCAGGGGAGTATGTTTCATAAAAAGATACTGGTTTCTACACTGAATTTGCCCTGTAAAATGGAATGGGAAAATGAGACAAGACAGAGCAATGGAATGGAAGCAATGCTGGGAGTGCCTACAAGGTGCCAGGTGCCAAGGATTCAAAACACAGTAGTAGACAAAACCTAATGTCTGCCTTCATAGAAGCTGGCAGGCGAGATGCGGACGTGACCTTCAACACAACTGACAACCCCCCGTGGCTGGTAGACTTCTAAGACAGCCCCACACTGAGCCCCACCTCCCCGGTACTCACGACCTTGTGCAGTCCCCTCCCTTTAAGTAAAATGTTTCTAACTAACGGACTAGAGCATCATCGGATACTAAAATAGTGTGAACTTCTGACTATCTATACACATTCGGGATTCGGAGAGAAGGATGGTGATTCTGAGCTGTAAATAAACTTGTAGATAAATAACTGCAGATGAAACAGCTCTCATGAAAAAGCCGCCCTTCTCCGAGGTTCTCACTTCTTAAACTCACTTCCTTTACTCACATACACACAGGATCTTGGCTCCCGGGACCCAGCAAGAGAAGGAAGTTCACAACAGTTTACCTCTCTCAGATCCTGTCTTTATAGCCCGATCAGAAAGTTACTGACCATGAGTATGTCACGTTTTAGTGAGTACAAACTCAGCCATGCTTTGGCCATTGAAAAACCTTTTCCTCTCCTCACAGCCTGCACCTCCTGCAGGCGCAAGGCAGAGAGAGGTCGGTCTGGACATCGGCTGCCTCAAACCACCTAGCAAAGCGTGAACTGATTTCAGACACCGAAACCGAGAACCTGGTACCCAGGGAGTCTGGGAGTCACCAGCCATCCCAACACAATGACTTCCCAAAAGTCATCTGGTGAGAAAAGAAGGATAAAGTTAGAAGGAAAAAGAGGAAGGATATGACTGGGGGAGGGGGAGGGCAGAACCAGAATCTGGACTAAGAGAGAAAGCAGAGCTAGACGGCAAGAAACTTTCCTCCTTGGCGTCAAAACTTCACTACTGGTGTGGCTTTGGAGTGTGGATAACTAGAAGACTACTTAACACACTATTCTGGAGACTTCCCAGGAGCACAGGAGATGTTGAGATGGTATAGTTAAGTCTGAGCTGGAAAGACTGGGATAAACTTCTGGACCACTACCTACTGGCTGTGGAATCTTGGATGCGTTCTCTGAACTTTGCAAAGCTTAGTTTCTTTATTTGTAAAAGTGGCTCATGAGAAAACCCACCCCAGAGAGGTTGTGTGGATCGACGGAGATGGTGTGTTTAAACAGCGCAGAGCAGGTGTGGAGTTAGCATTGTTAGTGATTGCCATGGGCGGGTGTGGGGGGGGGGGGCGGTTAATACGAAAGTGGAGAGGATCAAACAGATCCATCAGTCTCTCCCCACCAACCCTGGATTGCTTTGGAAAGTATGGTATCCATCGGCAGGGCCTCTCTGGAAGTCCTGAGATGCTCTGGGCTCGACCGAAGGTATCTGAGGCACTTTTTTACCACACTTGGAAAGGCAGCATGGTGTAGGCAACACGGAGAGCTGTGGAAGAGGAAGTGTTTCCCTCCTTATGGCCTCTCCTTATGGCTGGAGTTCAGAGACACACAGTTGGCCTCCTTGCCCACAACAGAAGGCTATGGGATGACCTTAAGCCAAAAAGCGTGCAGAAAAATCCAGGTCAAAATAGGGAAGACCCAATTGGTGTTGGAACCCAGGTACAAAGTCAGGGATTGAAACCGAGAGTCGGCAGAGGTAAGAGGAGACTGAGGAAGAAGGGGAGTGGATCGATCACATCATCAGGGACCCAGGTTCTTTCTGTCTTTCTGCTCTGCCTTTCTCCCAGGGCGGGTCTGTCCTCTCAGGCTGCCCAGCATGGCTCCGAAAGGTCGCTCAGATCCAGGCATCACGGAAAACAACTTCCAGATGTAGAAAACGGTACATCCGTTTCTTGTATCTCTTTTCAAGAGTGAGATAAAAACATCTCAGGAACCGCTCAGCAGATTTTCCCCTGAATTTTTATTGGTCACAAGCACATCATATGACCTCAGCTAAACCAACTGAGACAGGCTGGGACCTGGGCCCCTTTGCTGCGGTGCTTGCACCTGGACAAATGTCTCCTCCAGCAACGAAATACAAAGAAACTATAAGCGGCTAAAAATAACTGCGTGCACATGCACAGTTGGGGCAAATTCTGGACAGCAAGATACAAACAGACCAAAAACCCAACTGTCACTTCTGAAGAAGCAGGAACAAAAGCAGGGGGACGGGAGCAAAATGAGGGTACTGCACATGCCCCCTGCACACAAACCACCCAAGGGGTGGGCAAAACACCTGAGCCACGCCTCCAGCCCTACCCCTGGACCCAGCCCTACCCTCACCCCAGATAAGGAATCAGCTCGCTCCCACTCGGAGAGTGAGCAGGTACATCTGTTACCTGTTCTCGCTCCGCCTGCAGCTGCAGGAGCCCCAGTAAAGCCTTGCCTGAATTTCTTGTCTGGCCTCTAATCAATTTCTCCTGCTTGGGGAAGGCCAAGAACAACGGTTGGTAACATAATCACTGGAAAGCAGGAAGGAGCGACCAGGATTGGCATAGACCAGACATGATGCAGGGCACCAGCTTCCTGTGGGATAGGAGCTGGGGAGCTTTACATCTTCCTGTGATGCACATGGCTGACCAAGTGATTCATGAAAAACATCAGAGCTCTATTTCCAAGGCAGAATGGACAGTGGCTGTTAAGTAGACGACCAAGAGCATCTTATAACTCCACCCTTATGGTCCCTTCCTTCCTTGCATTTTGTTCTCTAACATTTATTGAAAGCTTGAGTACCAGGCACCAATGCTAAGCATTCCAAGACATTACCTTGCTTAATCGTCACGTCAATTTTAAGAGGTAGGTACCATTTTTAGTCTCATTTGCTGATGAGGAAACGGTGGTTCAAAATGGTGGAGCGATCTTCCTAAGGTCACGCAGTGATAAAGTGGTAGCCTCAGGACTCTTGAAATTGACATACAGCTGCAGCAGTCACTAGCCACACGTGACTCTTTAATTTTGAAGCACTTCGAATTAAAAATCCAAAAGAATGTCTGCATGTGTATAACGGAGTCACTTTGCTGTACAGCAGAGATTGGCACAGCATTGGAAATCAACTGTACTTCAATTAAAAAAATAAAAATAGGGCTTCCCTGGTGGCGCAGTGGTTGAGAATCCGCCTGCTAATGCAGGGGACACGGGTTCGAGCCCTGGTCCGGGAGGATCCCACATGCCGCGGAGCAACTGGGCCCATGAGCCACAACTACTGAGCCTGCGCGTCTGGAGCCCGTGCTCCGCAGCGGGAGGGGCCACAACAGTGAGAGGCCCGCGCACCGCGATGAAGAGTGGTCCCCTCTCGCCACAACTAGAGAAAGCCCTCGCACAGAAACGAAGACCCAACACAGCAAAAATAAATAAATGAATTAATAAACTCCTACCCCCAACATCAAAAATAAAAATAAAAATAAAAATAAATGAAAAATCCAGTCCCTCAGTTGCACTAGCCACGTTTCAAGGGCTCGTTCAGTAGTGACATGCCGGCTAGTGGCTGCCATAATATGGTAGCTATAGAACCTTTTCATCATCACAGAAACTTCTGTTGGACAGTGTTGTTCCAGAACCCAAGATCTTAACCACTTCACCCAAACGGTTCCATGAGACTCCCATCGTGGACTGCTAGTCTTTGTGGAGGTTTCCAAAACAACGACATCGAAGACAGGAAGATTCCCATCTCTTTCCACACACACCCCCTTCAAGAAAAATTCTCTACCGCAATGTAAGACTCTTAATTCTTTTCTGAGAAATTTCTAAACGACCAACCTAATAGTGGAAGGGAGGGAAACATTGAAAGGCATTTCTCATACACTGGGAGGGACCTGGAGGAGGAAGAACTAGAAAAACAGCAACTCAGTAGTACTCTTTGAACTTGGAGGCACTCAGAGCTGCACTGTGGTTACCCTGTCCCTCCACATCCAGATCCAGCAAAACCCCTGCCAGGTCCACATTCCCGAGCTCATCCCAGCTCTCTCCCAAACTGCCAATCCACAGCAAATGTGTTTCCCAATTCGTGACAAGAAAACCCTGTGTCAGTACGGGGTGACAGTGTGGTATGAGGCACAACACCTGATGGAAAGCCCAAATACTCACATGGTTCCACCCTCGCAAAAATTCCTCAAGGGCCAGAGTTCGTGAGTCAGTTTGTGGTGGTTCATGTGATTTTGAAACACTGGTGAGTTAGAGGACTGGGCATGGTTCTTCCCCAAAGGTGTTGTAACAGCCGTGGAGATATTTATGATAGCACACGAGTCTCTACCTTTGTTCACCTCCCTGCATGCTCAGCTGGATGCCAACTTGGGCTTGCCAGGACTAAACTGCCCTCAAGAAGATGGATAGTGTCCAGGAAGGAATATGTATTTAGGAGACCCAGACCTGGGCTTGATCTCTCCTCTGTCATTCACCTACCCTCCGAAAAAGAAAGGCCACTGATCTTTTAGATCCCATCTCTACAAAAAGGGGCCGATTGTTTAGGGTTATTGTGAGGGTCAGAGGAGATGATGGTTATAAAGTATCCGGCACATAGTAAGACTTCTAATAAATGTTGCTTCCCTCCTCTCTCCAATTACTGGATATTTGCATTAAGAATTTGGATGGAGTTGGGGGTAAATGTAAACAGTACTCTGGACAGGAAACCAGAAATATTACAAATCCTGACAGTTACCCTTTTCTAAAGGGGTATCATCAAAGAACAACGCCAGACAAATGGAAAGCAAAACAGCATTGTGTTATTAACTGGGGCTTTGGTGCCAAACCCCAGGCAGGGCATGAAAGTCACCTGGGCTGTGTCACACCACGTGAAAGGCTTCTTTTCTCAGGCTGCTGCAGTCTAGATAGCCTCTGGCCAAAGCCAACCTCAACACTAGCTCTCCTTCACCCCGTACTGCCTCCCCTGCAAACTGACACCGGACATTTAGGGGTGGGGAGCAGTCTTTAAGAGAAGAGGCTGGAGGTCTGTGTTAACCAATCAGAAAGCCAGAAAAGAGAGGAGAGAAAAAGACAGACAGACACAGAGCCACTATGTCCTGCCGTGGAAACTCCAGCCCTAGAAAATGGAACCTAATCAATATCCCCAAATATCACTGATCAGATCCCAAATTACTCCTGGTGATGTGGGTAGCGTTTCCGGCCATTGATTTCGATTAGGAGCGTGGAGGTAAAGAGAAGCCCTGGCCTGTACTTAGGAGACTCTAACTGGATATCCTCCTGGCAGGGAGATACCTAAAGGTTCACCTTGTAATGATTCCAGGCTTTACAAAGTCTGTGGGGAGCAAGGTGGTGAAAGTACAGATTCCTGGGTCCAGGCCTGGAGACTGTCATCAGCAGGTCCAGAGCAGACCCTGAGAATAATCTATATTTTGCAGGTTGATGTATCATCAGGTGGGAAAGACTCCTGTGACTGTGGGTTTTTTCATCTAGTGTTGGATCAATCTCCTGGTGGCTGGTCTACTTCTCAGGCTGTTTCCATTTTCATTTCCCTCTCTCCTTAGATCCCAACCTTGGATCCCAACCTCCTCTGAAGAAATCTTTCCCCTCCAACCCACTTGACCTGAAAAGCCACCATTGTGGTCAAAGTGGATTTTAGTTAGGAATGTGTTCTTCCAAGTGACTTTTATTTCTGCCTACATGTCTTTGAGAAGGACTTGCAAAAGTCTGGTAAGAATTTATCATGGAAAAATCTGCATCTTCAGAGCTCAAAAGTAAGTTGAAGGATCAAGGAATCACAGGTCAAATACGTAGATTCTCTCTCTTTCACACACACACACACACACACACACACACAGAGACAAAAAAACAACCAAATGTGGAATATTCTGGGCACACAGACAAGACCCATAGGGACCATGGAAAAGTCAATACATACATTGACCTACATTCCTCTGGACAAGCTGCCCACCCTCTCCCCTGCCCAATGTATCTAGTTCCCTTCCTCGGGGACAGGATAAAACGACAGGCAATCGACATGCAAAGGCCACCCACATAATTTGTCTTAATCCCCATAGCTTACTCTCACCCAGTCTTTTTTTTTTTTTTTTTTTTTTTTTTTGTGGTACGTGGGCCTCTCACTGTTGTGGCCTCTCCCGTTGCGGGGCCATGGCTCATGGGCCCAGCCGCTCCGCGGCATGTGGGATCTTCCCGGACCGGGGCACGAACCCGTGTCCCCTGCATCGGCAGGCGGATTCTCAACCACTGCGCCACGGGGGAAGCCCTCTCACCCAGTCTTGATCCATCAGCCTATCCTGGCCTTTCATTCTAAATTCCATCTTTAACTACTCTATCCCTGACCACTTCCTCATTCTACTCCCCACCTCCTCAGCCACCTTGATCCTCCTCCAGAAGTGGAGGCCGATTATTAAGTGAATCTCAGGGATGGCATGAGAACATCTACACATCATTCAACTGAAGTCATCTTCAAGGATAGATCTAGGTATAGAAACAGATCACAGGAAACACACACACACCACAGGAAATTCAACCCCCAGTGGGGAACATCATTAGTTCCAGTCACCAACAGAGACTCACTAAAGTCTCTTTGTCATGTGAGAAGGAATCTGATTGGCCCAACTTTTTTCCGGAGCTTATGCCTGATCCAATCAGCTGCAGCCAGGGAGGGTCACGTGACATCAGCATGGCTGCTAAGGATCATCCAGTGGGTGAGAGGGGTTTCCTCAAAAATAAAGATTTATGGGATGGGCGGTCACTCCTAAAGATAGCTGTTACTGCACTTGGGCTATTTTCATTTTTTAAACTCTTCTATAGCACTTTTTATGTGCCAGGCGCTGTTCTAAGTGTTTCCTTCACTCATATCAACCCTTTGAGACAGACTCTATTATCAGCCCATTCTAATGATAAGGAAACTGGGGGACAAAAATATTAAGCAATTTTTCCAAGGTCATACAGCTGATAAATGGCAAAGGTGGGATTGGAAGCCGCAATTGGACTCCAGGATTCATGCTTTTAACCACTATGTCTACTATCTCTCAAGTTTAAGTAGAAGGAAACAATGGTCTCCATCCCTCAGCTCCTTAAACCCTTCAGAGATCAAAGTGAAGGAGTTCTTCACAGCCTTAAAAAGTTGTGTGTTGACCCCAGAGTAAACCACAGGCCTGAAATGGCAAAGGAACCTGTCCCCCCAAACCCATCCCATCTCTTCCCATTCCCCTGTCTTCTAGCAACAGGTTTGGAGAACAGAAATGAAAGTGAGAGACCAAGAAAAATAGAATTCTCAGGCTTCATCTGCAAATTATCAGTAATGGTATCATTCAGAAAACAAAGCACCACAACAAACTACAAATGTAAGAAAATGCCCGAGAGCCATGGCTTTAATTCTTGACTTCTAACAAGCAGCCAGTCTATAGAGCAACTTGGCATCATGTCCCACTTGCTCCTATTCCAGGGCCCCGAGCCTACACAGGGTACCTCAGGCCTGTCCTCTTCGAGGCAAACCAGCCTTCTCCTTGGGAGACCTCATCCCGTCCTGTGGGTTCAGTTACTCACCAGATGTTGGTGACTCACCAATCTATCCAGCCCAGCTCTCTCTCCTGCCCTGAAGACCAATGAGCAACTGCCCACTGGCCATCTCCACTTGGACATGACATAGGCCCTTCATATACAGCATGCCCGAAACCAACTCTGACTTCTCCTTGCCCAGATCCACCCCTTCTCAATTGGTCCCCACCTCAGGGGGACTGGTACCACCATGTATCCAACAACACAAGTCAGAATCCTAGAAATTCACCCTTGACCCCTTCTTCTCCCTCATTTATTCTTCTCACATCCATTCATCAAGTCCTGCTTATTTGGCTTCCTAAATACCCCTGGAATCCTTCTAATTCTCTCTATTCTCTTCACTACTTCCCCAGTTCAGGCCACCATCTTGCTTGCTTGGATGACTGACCGCTGTGGTCTTCTAGCAACAACAAATGCCTCCCTCCGATCTCTATCCCAAGCTGCATGCTTCTAAAATTAAAATCAGATCGTATTTCATCGTTCCTTAAATCTCTTCAAATTTTCCCCATTACTCTTGGAAAAGAAATCTCAAATCCTTAACATGGCCAATAAAGCCTATAAGGTGCCCACCTGTCTCTCCAGACTTATCTAACACTACCCTTCCTTTCACAAGCTATACTCCATGTGGACCGAATTCTCAATCCTTGAATATGCTCCTGGTAGGCAGCCTCTAAAATGACCCCAATGACCCTTCCTCCAGTGTTCAAGCACATGTGTAATCCCTCTCCCTTGAGTATAAGCTGGACCCAGTGACTCACTTCTAATGAAAAGAATATGACAAAAGTGATAGGACATCACTTCCAAGATTAGGTTACAAAAAGATTCTGACATCCACTATATCCTTTCTCTCTCTTCCTCTCTCTCCCTCCCTCCCTCCCTCCCTCCCTCCCTCTCTCTCTCTCTCTCTCTCTCTCCTATTGTTGTACGTAGCTCTATGGAAAGCCTCAAGTGGCAAGAAATTTATACCTCCACTCAACAGTCAGTGGGAACCTCAGGCAAAGCCATACCAGATTCCTAAGGCCAGAGATACTGACATAATAAATGCTTGTTGTTTTGAGCCATTATATTTTGGAGTAATCTGTTATGAAGCAACGGATGACCAATAAACCTCTAGAGACTCTCTTATTTCTGAACAACCGCACAACTGCTGGCTTGCTCCTCCCAGTGCAGACCCATTTCACCGAAATCCAATTCATTCTCAGGTCTCAGGTGAGATGACACTTCCTCCAGGAAGGCTTCTCTGACTTCCCTCATTATAGCATTGATCACACCAGACAGAAAGCTCTAGGAGGACAGGCACCATGGCTGTCACATGATTCACTTTGGATCCCCTGTATCCAAAAAAGGACTGGCCATAGAAGATGGGTTGTAAATATCTCCTGAATGAATGAAGGGCCTAGAAAGTCCTCCCCTCTCCATGCTGAGCTGAGTCTTCTCCTTGTGCCCAGCATATGACTCTGTATCCCATAGACACTGACTACGTCCTGGGTTTCTAGAAGCCATGCTTTTAATTTACACGGTTATAATATTGAACTCAAATCTGATATTTCCGCTGAGTTTTAACATTTCCTCTTCTCATTCATTCTCTTTTTTCACCTTCACAATAACCACGAGGGACGTCACTATCCTCATTTTACACACAGGAAAAATGAGACAGAAGGACCTGAGTAAGTTTCCTGGACAACCAAGTGCAAAACTTCAGCCTCGAAACTGGTCTCCAAAGTCTCAGCCTAGGACTTCTCTCGGAAGGAAGGCATCAGATGAACACACACTCTAATTACTAAATAATTTTGCTTTAAAAATGCAGATTGCCTTTCACAAATGACTGATGCTTTCACTTTGTGTCACCCAGGCATCTCGGTAAGCAAATAAACTACAATATGAAATGCTCGGTCTTGACGGGAAAAAGACTGCGGAATCAAGGAAATAAAGCAAAATCCAATGAAATCAGATCTGGAAAAAAGGAAGTAATGAAAAAAATTCCGTAACAAGCAGAACATTTGGAAAGAAATCCGTTTCGATGCTTTCAGACACATATTGGTAAGCTTATCAATTGTTAGAAAAATAAATAAATAAAGTAGGCATAAGCAAAACAGGCTAATGGAAAAAGGAACCATTCACAACAGGCTACTTTACAGACCAATACATCAAATATGAGATTCCAGGCTGGGCTTTATGTCTCTAAGTAGTCACAAGGCACTCATTTTTTGTTTTGGGTTGTTTTGGTTTTTTTTTTTTTTTTTTAACTCCATAAGGATCCTATTTACCATGTGTGAGTAACATTTCTAAAACTACGAAGTTCTGAATTAAAAACAATTCAATGGAAAAAATCACAATAAAACCAGTTGCAGTCTGTACAGTGGAGAAAACGCTTTATAATCTATGACTTTTTCTTCTTCAGTAATTAAACGCCTATGGGTAGCTCACAGACATGCCCACCGTATGCTGAACTCCACTTTACTGTAGAGAAGATTCTAGAAAAGTCTGCAAAGAGTGAGCTATGACTGTACGTGTGCTTGGTTGGCCCTCACCATAGCTTTTAATCAGTTATCAATTTTTAATTATTAGAGAGTTGACATAAATTCCAGATTTCCAGCATCTGGCCTCACATCCTCACATGGCAAATATCAGCCAGAACTCAGTAAGGGTTTGCCTCTTATCCAGGACATGTGGTCTTCGTATCTTTAGTCTTCATAACCCCCTGTTTCTTCTATGACCAGCCCATTTCTGGCATTTACAGTATTTTCCTGGCCCCTAGAAGCATGGTGTTGAGATCCCTATGCTTTAAAAAAAAATGATGGCTGCCATTTTTCTTAAAATTCCACTGGTTAAAACAGAGATTTAGGCAAGTGACCTCTAGGAAAAGGGAATTTTTTGAAGAAAAAAAAAAAATGCATTACCAGGAACCCATCAGGCAGCTTTTCTTCTTTCCCTCTCTCCCTAGCCTCTCAATCATGGCACCTCTGCTTCTCTCTGTGTCTCTGCCATTTTTCTCCTGTACTGAGGTCACTTTCTTCATAACATCAGTTGTAAATGATCTAAAATAGCCAGCCTGGTCTGGCATCTATTTCGTGGTCTTTCAACTCAGTTTTCCCAGCTCCCCTGGCCCAGTGTCTCATTTTCTCAAATCCAATTTGCCCAAACAGGAATCAAATTGGTGGAGTTATCTATTCAAGTCAGACCAATCAATTACTGGTCACAGTTGTCAATCACTCTATGAATCAGGGTGCCCGGGACCCTGCCCTGATAGCAAGCACAAAATATGGCTTCCCAGAGCATCAAGGATTCGAGGCAAGACACCCTCCCTTCAAGGGCAGGCGGGCTGTGACCCCCATCATCACTACGGCCACCACTTCCCCAAACACAATCCGAAGTCTGAAGCAATTTGCCTCTCCGTTCGCATGAGCTGTGGCCCGGCCAGGGCCTGGCTTCCAGAGGGCAGAATTATGCACAAAGGGATAACGCGCTTCCCTTGGCGGCCGAGCCCTCAGCCACATGCACAAGTGGAAGCAGTTAGTTGCTGTAATGAATTTGTAACGCTCCTCCGCTTGTTTCCTCTCGGTGCCGGTTGGCCCTTCGCAGCGGTGTGAATCCACCGGAGGACAGTAATTGGGCTGCTTCTAGCCAATGTGGGAGGTCATGCCCGCCGCATGCCCCACCCAGACAAACCACTGCACCTCTTCTGAAGCGGCCGTAACAAATTCGCCCGGAGCGGCCCGACATTGGGAACTCCACGTTACTTGCCTCTGAGACAGAACAAAGAGAGTCTCTGTTTTCTCTGGCTCCTCCCAGCCCCGAGATAGCCAAGAACAGAGCATGATTCTCAGGCTTCAGTTCAGCGTGCAGAAACAAGGAAATCCTAGCAGCATGAGAGGCAGAAGGGCAGGGTGGCTAAGTACACAGGACCTGGCTCTCATCCCAGCTCTGCCAGGAAAGTGCTATGTGATCTCCCGCAAGTTGCTTCACCTCTCTGAACCTCATGTTCTCCATTTGTTACAGATAATAACACCTCCCTGGTTTGTGGAGAAGACAAAGTGAAAAATGTAAGCAACCCCCAGGGCTTGGGTCAATAGACCGTAAATAGCATTTCACTTCCTCTCCTCTCAAATCCCCTCTTCTAGTATTTGAAAGCGGCCATCAGGAGTGGAACTCACACTTGGGCGTCTCCTCCTGCAAATGTGTGCCATGCCATGAGAGATTCGACCCCGCCCCTCTCGCTGGCCCATTAGGCTGTGTCCAGCTTCTGCTCTAACACACGATGCTTCATGCACGTCTCATACGTTTAACTTTTCCTCCACGTGTATTTTTGTTGGATAAATTTGTAGTAGTGCCATCGCTGGGTCCAAGGATTTTCGCTCCTACCTGCCAGATGTCACCGGGCTCGTTTTAACCCTTTTGGCAGGTGGAGGCCTCCTCTTGGCTCCGGCAGTCATCCTCAGAGGGAGGCAGAGGGGAAGCCCTGGCTGGCTTCAGGCAGCTGTCACACTTCCTGTCTTTCTGCAGCTGGCAGAAGGCACTCGAGGCTTCCACCAGAGACTGGGCCCAAGTGGAGTTGCCATTTTCAGAGGAGAAGAAGACGTCAAGTTGGACAACCTCAGTTCAAATCCTTGTTGTGCCTCTTGCTGGCTGTGTGACCCTGGGTGAGTTGCTCAACATCTCTGAGTTTTTGTTTCCCCGTTATATAAACAGAGCATCAAAATGTGCACGTGCAGATTTGTTGAAAGGCTTGGAAATAATGAATATAAAGCCCTGAATGCAGTGCCGGACACCCAGGCTATTATCATTTTATCTCTGGTGCCCAGTACTTACGTGAGAATGCTATATTTCTCCCCACAGGCTTCTCTGCTCCTTTCTTTGACATTTGACCAAGAACGCTGAAACAGAGCACTGAGACACGCAAGGCCTGGTCCTGCCTTCCAGCTGCAAGCCTCAGGGTCCATTCAAAACCCTTTCAAATAAGACCTTCCACTTGAGATTCAATAGCTGAGAAGGTTAACTCACTGAGAATCAGAGACAAAGGGGACATTTGTTTGGTTTGGCCTCAGCACAGCTGTCAGGGAGTTTGAGGGCTCTTTTTCTAAAAGCAGGCCTATTATTGTTATTGTTGTTGTTGTTGTTTTGATAGTTGTGATGGCATGGGGGAACCATCCTCACTCACACAGATAAGGGCACAGGGGGACCCAGTCTCAACTCAGAAGACCAGTGTCCCCTCTGAGACACTACCATCAAATTGGAACCTGCAGTAGAAATCTGCATCTGACAGTTAGTCCACAACATCAGCAGCTATTTAGTGAGCACCTACTATGGGCCAGGTCTTGTACAAGGTTCTAAGCATGCAGTGAGCAAAACAGGCAAGACCCTCCCCTGGTGGAGCGTAGAGTCTGGTGTGGGAGCCAGATACTACATCAGGGGTGGGTTTGGTTTTGATTTTAAGCACATAATGGCAAATTGTGATTCCTACTATGAAGAGAACAGACTGTAGTGCTTGAGACCAATAAGAGACAGGGGTAGAAGGATTTGGGGGTGCCCAAGGGACTGAAGGAGGTCTTAGAAAGCTGTGTGGCACTGGGCTAAGCCCTCACCTCTCTGAGCCTGTTTCCAGAAATTTAAACAAGGGGGTACATTACCTGTCCCTGAGTTGCTGGGGCATGAAATGCGATCTCCCATGGAAGGGGCCCAGCACAGTTCCCACCCCACGGTAGCCTCTAAGTGGGGCTAGTTCCTCTGCATTGGTTGATCCCAGGCATAAGCCTCCAGACTATTTAGCCCTTGGAACATTCCAGTCCATGCTGGACACCTGGGAATAGCAAAAAGAGCCCCAGTTGCCGGCAAGCTCAGGAAGAGGCCTTAGGAATTTAGGAACTTCCCAAGTAACCTTTCCAGGGCACACCCTGATTTGGGGAAGAGATGCTATCTGCCTCTTCTTCCTAAAATGTTACATCCTGGTGACACGAACATAGCAGCCCTGTCTTCATTATTTCATTGTCATTGTCGAGTTTATTGTTGCTATTACTACTACTAATGATAATAATGATGGTGGTGTTTATATTGCAGGCTGTCTGCCCAGCCAGTCTGTTAAGGGCTTCCATGATTTTCTCTACACGCCCAATATCCACCCAATTATCTCTCAGAAAGAAAGGGGTTGTCTAAAATCTAATGCAAGAGTCAGCAAGCACTTTATGGAAAGGGCCAGAGTGTAAATATTTTTAGGGTTTGTGGGTCTCTGTCGTGACTGTGTGAAAGCAGCCATTAGAAAATATGTAAACAAGTAGATAGGGCCGTGTTCCAATAAAACTTTATTTATAAAAATCGGCAGTGGGGGCTGGAGTGAGTTGATGTGCAGAAGCCATAGTTTGTACCCTCCAGGCCTTAAAAAGTTTCTCATATTACATGCAGGATGTGTAGAGGGTGACACACTCACAATTACCTTATTTTGAACAACATATTAGTCTGAAATGACTTAAATCAGTGTTGTTGTGGAAACTTTCGTGTCACCCGTTGGACTCATTTAACAATCTTTGTAGTTGGTGGGTTTCATGCTTTGTTACTACGTATTTTCCAAGTTACCTTAAGATGTTTATAGATTTAACTTCTTAACTAAAGATATGTCTGTCTTTCTGAAGGGGTGGTTGTAGAATCGTAGCAAACCATACAGGGACTATGGTGCAACCCATAATGAAAATGAATATTTATTCAATACTAAACCTACGTAGATTTAGTAGATATTCACAAAAATATGATCTCCCAATTACAAGTGTTAGAAATTCTTAATAAACCTTTGTAGATCAGACATAGTAAAGGTAAATCTATAGGACAAATGAAAACCGATTGTCATGGGAAATAAATGAGTGGGTGGGTACATATGGCTTAGAATAAAATTTCCAGTGATGACATAAGGTCAGCATTTGGAAAAAGGCTGTGTCTCAAACAACATAGATGAAAATGAAGGTGATCTGCTCTGAGCCTCCCTTGTGATGCCTGAAAAAGTATCTCGAGTGAATAGAAAGACACAGGTGGTATGCATGGGAAGGGTTTGAAGAAAACAGTTTTTTAAACGGGAAGGTTGGGGAGGGAAAGCATCAATTTCTAAATTCGGTATTATTTTAACATAGGAAGTGATTTAAAATGTTGTTTCTATAACTGAATTAATACAGCAAATGGTAGGAAACATTTGATTATTTCATCTCCATGTCCTTAAAAGCCAGTACATCTGAGCTGTTTAAAAAATGGTAATTTCTCCTTGGGAAAATAGGAGTACACATTATGGGCAGGCAGAACTGGTACCCTCTGCTTTGTTTCCAGAGCCTCTGCAGGACTGGGCTTGGCACACAGTGGGTAGTAATGAATAAAATGAATAAATGAGAGAGTGAGTGAGAGAATGAATGAATGAACAAATCATTTGAGCACTTCCTGTTAAGCACACCACCTCAGAGAGAGTCAAGCTCCAGCCATTGAGGAGGTCCGCAGCCATGTGGCCAGCTATGGGAAATTCACTTAATCCCCGCTTATGACGGTTCCCTGTCCCAGAATTTAACATCTTCATCTCTTTCTCAAACAGGAAAGGCCAGGAGAAAGCCAGAGCGTTCCCTCACCCTTAGAGCTCCTGGATCTCAGCTCCCCCAAAGCAGGACGAACCAAGCCAGACACAGCCCTGCCTCAAAACAGGGGGGCAGGGCACGGGCTAGGCAGGAGCAAAAATGGTAGAGGTGGGATTCTGGAAACACTTTCTCCCTGGGAGAAAGAAATCAATGCAACTCAAGGCTTGGACTGTCCTTTCTGCTGCCCGTGGTAACTCTGCATGGAGAGGCCTGAGAATCTTGCAGGGAAAGAATGACGGGGCAAAGCGAGAGATGTGGGAGGGGAGGACAAAGGGAGATCTTTGATGGGAAGGCAGCTGGTCCCAGTCAAAGCTACCACTATTGATTGAAGGCCCGCCTGTGCCAGGCACAGTGCCTGGGCTTTACCTGCCTCGCCTCACCTGCATCATTAGCCCCATCTGACGGCAGAGGCAAGCTACTGGGCGACACTGCTCAAGACCACGGGGCCAGCAGCTCAGAGAGGAGCAGGAGTGCACCTTCTCTGCCCATCTGCAAAGACTGAGCTTTTAACCCCAGAGTTCAAACTGCCTCTACGTTCTTGAACTGGTAACCATGACCACGATAAGAAAATCAATAAAAATAACTAACACATAGACTCCCTATAAGCCAGGTTTTACACACAGTACGAGTCACCGTCATTATCCCCATTTTATAGATGAGGAGACTGAGGTACAGAGAGGTTAAGTAACTTGCCCAAGTTAGCGAGGGAGTGGCAGAGTCAAAAGCTAGGTGACCAGCTGTCCTGGTTTGCTCGGGACTTATTCTCATTTTAGTATTGAAAGCTGTGTGTCCTAGAAAATTCCTCTGACCAGGGCAAACCAGGTCAGTTGTTCACCCTAACCAGGGACAGGCAGCAAAGGACATGTGCTTAACCAGCTCCTGACCCTGCTCTGGGGAGCAGCATGGTATAACTGATACAGGCGTGAGCTTACAAGTCAGGACTAAGATCCAGGTTCAAGTCCAGCCTTTGCTTAGTATAAGCCACAGGGTCTGTACAGCTTAGTCTTCCTTATCTGTAAAATGGGAATCATAGAATCTGCTTCATTTTCTGGTTTCAAAGCCCGGGGCTGCACACAGGATGAATGCCCAGCCGTGGTTAGATTGTATGGTCACCCCCATCGCTGTAAGACAGTCATAGGTTAGTCCAGAGGGAGTGAGGTGGGAACTGCTCAGGCAGGAAAGGTGTGTTAAGAAAGGATTAAACCAAGCATCTGCTGAGGCCGGGTGAGGGGAGCCCGCGTCACCCTCGGGTCACACCAGCTGCTGTCATCTCCCGTCCCAGGTGCCCAGATATCCTGGTGGGGTGAGGAGGCATCTGTGCTGCCCACTCAATCCTGTCTCGGCTTCAGAGTCCAGGGAGAGCTCCTCTGGCTTCCTCCCTCCTCCCTCGGCTATTTATGGCCTTTGTACTGTGACAGGGGACGGGGAGGTGATGCTGGTCTCTTCCGTCCCGTGTTCTATTCCCGAACAGTGGGAATCAGGATGTTCAGCCCATCAAGCCCCCTAACTGTCTCACCACCCTCTCCCGAATCGCAGACTGAAAGCCCCGCCTGGCCTTGGCGCTGCATGAATAACTAGGCCAGGGCTGAACGATGAATCATGTGTTTCTCCGCCTCCCATGCTAATTCGGATTCCAGCCCCAGGGAAGGTCATCATTCAGTCATTCAACAAACACTGAGGGAGGCCCAGTACCCCTGTGAGCCTGTGCTCTGGAGCCAGACTGCTCAAGGTTTGACTCCAGCTCACCAGCTGCCCGAACTGGTTGTCAAGTTCGTTAGCCTCTCTGTAACCCAGTGTCCACATCTGGAAATGGGTTCATAATGATCCTCACCACATAGTGTTTTGTCAAACCCTTGGAACAACATCTGGCAAATGGTAGGTGGTCAATAAATGTTACTTACCGTTACTCACAGTATTATTAATGTTAATATTAATGTGTCTTACACTTTCATTATATCCTTATTTCTGGGCCATTTTGAAACTACAGTTGACCCTTGAACAACACAGGGGTTAGGGGCACCAAACCCCAGGGCAGTCGAAAATTCACGTATAACTTTGATGCCCCCCGAACTTAACTACTAATAGCCGACTACTGAACAGAAGCCTTACTGATATAACATAAACAATGGACTAACACATATTTTGTATGTTATATGTATTATATACTGTATTCTTACAATAAAGTAAGCTAGAGAAAAGAAAAAATCGGCAGTGGGGGCTGGAGTGAGTTGATGTGCAGAAGCCATAGTTTGTACCCTCCAGGCCTTAAAAAGTTTCTCATATTACATGCAGGATGTGTAGAGGGTGACACACTCACAATTACCTTATTTTGAACAACATATTAGTCTGAAATGACTTAAATCAGTGTTGTTGTGGAAACTTTCGTGTCACCCGTTGGACTCATTTAACAATCTTTGTAGTTGGTGGGTTTCATGCTTTGTTACTACGTATTTTCCAAGTTACCTTAAGATGTTTATAGATTTAACTTCTTAACTAAAGATATGTCTGTCTTTCTGAAGGGGTGGTTGTAGAATCGTAGCAAACCATACAGGGACTATGGTGCAACCCATAATGAAAATGAATATTTATTCAATACTAAACCTACGTAGATTTAGTAGATATTCACAAAAATATGATCTCCCAATTACAAGTGTTAGAAATTCTTAATAAACCTTTGTAGATCAGACATAGTAAAGGTAAATCTATAGGACAAATGAAAACCGATTGTCATGGGAAATAAATGAGTGGGTGGGTACATATGGCTTAGAATAAAATTTCCAGTGATGACATAAGGTCAGCATTTGGAAAAAGGCTGTGTCTCAAACAACATAGATGAAAATGAAGGTGATCTGCTCTGAGCCTCCCTTGTGATGCCTGAAAAAGTATCTCGAGTGAATAGAAAGACACAGGTGGTATGCATGGGAAGGGTTTGAAGAAAACAGTTTTTTAAACGGGAAGGTTGGGGAGGGAAAGCATCAATTTCTAAATTCGGTATTATTTTAACATAGGAAGTGATTTAAAATGTTGTTTCTATAACTGAATTAATACAGCAAATGGTAGGAAACATTTGATTATTTCATCTCCATGTCCTTAAAAGCCAGTACATCTGAGCTGTTTAAAAAATGGTAATTTCTCCTTGGGAAAATAGGAGTACACATTATGGGCAGGCAGAACTGGTACCCTCTGCTTTGTTTCCAGAGCCTCTGCAGGACTGGGCTTGGCACACAGTGGGTAGTAATGAATAAAATGAATAAATGAGAGAGTGAGTGAGAGAATGAATGAATGAACAAATCATTTGAGCACTTCCTGTTAAGCACACCACCTCAGAGAGAGTCAAGCTCCAGCCATTGAGGAGGTCCGCAGCCATGTGGCCAGCTATGGGAAATTCACTTAATCCCCGCTTATGACGGTTCCCTGTCCCAGAATTTAACATCTTCATCTCTTTCTCAAACAGGAAAGGCCAGGAGAAAGCCAGAGCGTTCCCTCACCCTTAGAGCTCCTGGATCTCAGCTCCCCCAAAGCAGGACGAACCAAGCCAGACACAGCCCTGCCTCAAAACAGGGGGGCAGGGCACGGGCTAGGCAGGAGCAAAAATGGTAGAGGTGGGATTCTGGAAACACTTTCTCCCTGGGAGAAAGAAATCAATGCAACTCAAGGCTTGGACTGTCCTTTCTGCTGCCCGTGGTAACTCTGCATGGAGAGGCCTGAGAATCTTGCAGGGAAAGAATGACGGGGCAAAGCGAGAGATGTGGGAGGGGAGGACAAAGGGAGATCTTTGATGGGAAGGCAGCTGGTCCCAGTCAAAGCTACCACTATTGATTGAAGGCCCGCCTGTGCCAGGCACAGTGCCTGGGCTTTACCTGCCTCGCCTCACCTGCATCATTAGCCCCATCTGACGGCAGAGGCAAGCTACTGGGCGACACTGCTCAAGACCACGGGGCCAGCAGCTCAGAGAGGAGCAGGAGTGCACCTTCTCTGCCCATCTGCAAAGACTGAGCTTTTAACCCCAGAGTTCAAACTGCCTCTACGTTCTTGAACTGGTAACCATGACCACGATAAGAAAATCAATAAAAATAACTAACACATAGACTCCCTATAAGCCAGGTTTTACACACAGTACGAGTCACCGTCATTATCCCCATTTTATAGATGAGGAGACTGAGGTACAGAGAGGTTAAGTAACTTGCCCAAGTTAGCGAGGGAGTGGCAGAGTCAAAAGCTAGGTGACCAGCTGTCCTGGTTTGCTCGGGACTTATTCTCATTTTAGTATTGAAAGCTGTGTGTCCTAGAAAATTCCTCTGACCAGGGCAAACCAGGTCAGTTGTTCACCCTAACCAGGGACAGGCAGCAAAGGACATGTGCTTAACCAGCTCCTGACCCTGCTCTGGGGAGCAGCATGGTATAACTGATACAGGCGTGAGCTTACAAGTCAGGACTAAGATCCAGGTTCAAGTCCAGCCTTTGCTTAGTATAAGCCACAGGGTCTGTACAGCTTAGTCTTCCTTATCTGTAAAATGGGAATCATAGAATCTGCTTCATTTTCTGGTTTCAAAGCCCGGGGCTGCACACAGGATGAATGCCCAGCCGTGGTTAGATTGTATGGTCACCCCCATCGCTGTAAGACAGTCATAGGTTAGTCCAGAGGGAGTGAGGTGGGAACTGCTCAGGCAGGAAAGGTGTGTTAAGAAAGGATTAAACCAAGCATCTGCTGAGGCCGGGTGAGGGGAGCCCGCGTCACCCTCGGGTCACACCAGCTGCTGTCATCTCCCGTCCCAGGTGCCCAGATATCCTGGTGGGGTGAGGAGGCATCTGTGCTGCCCACTCAATCCTGTCTCGGCTTCAGAGTCCAGGGAGAGCTCCTCTGGCTTCCTCCCTCCTCCCTCGGCTATTTATGGCCTTTGTACTGTGACAGGGGACGGGGAGGTGATGCTGGTCTCTTCCGTCCCGTGTTCTATTCCCGAACAGTGGGAATCAGGATGTTCAGCCCATCAAGCCCCCTAACTGTCTCACCACCCTCTCCCGAATCGCAGACTGAAAGCCCCGCCTGGCCTTGGCGCTGCATGAATAACTAGGCCAGGGCTGAACGATGAATCATGTGTTTCTCCGCCTCCCATGCTAATTCGGATTCCAGCCCCAGGGAAGGTCATCATTCAGTCATTCAACAAACACTGAGGGAGGCCCAGTACCCCTGTGAGCCTGTGCTCTGGAGCCAGACTGCTCAAGGTTTGACTCCAGCTCACCAGCTGCCCGAACTGGTTGTCAAGTTCGTTAGCCTCTCTGTAACCCAGTGTCCACATCTGGAAATGGGTTCATAATGATCCTCACCACATAGTGTTTTGTCAAACCCTTGGAACAACATCTGGCAAATGGTAGGTGGTCAATAAATGTTACTTACCGTTACTCACAGTATTATTAATGTTAATATTAATGTGTCTTACACTTTCATTATATCCTTATTTCTGGGCCATTTTGAAACTACAGTTGACCCTTGAACAACACAGGGGTTAGGGGCACCAAACCCCAGGGCAGTCGAAAATTCACGTATAACTTTGATGCCCCCCGAACTTAACTACTAATAGCCGACTACTGAACAGAAGCCTTACTGATATAACATAAACAATGGACTAACACATATTTTGTATGTTATATGTATTATATACTGTATTCTTACAATAAAGTAAGCTAGAGAAAAGAAAGTGTTATTAAGAAAACCATAAGGAAGAGAAAATATATTTACAGTACTGTAGTGTATTAATACTCTAAGTTCACATCTTCTATTTACAAGATGACTCATTGGTCCATACCTACCTACATCAATATTGTCTTTATATGATACAAAACACTGCCGGTACTGTATGTATTACTAACAGTAGACATCAAAAAATGAAAAGATAATGTGAAAAATAAATTTATATTTACTTACTTACTTATATTTACTTACTTATATATTACTTACTTATACTTACTTATATTTACTTATTTATATATTACTTACAGGTATAACAATTCACACATTGATAACAAAGCAGCAGCATTATGATTGCTCTGTGGTCACCTAGTGTAAGTCTGCGTTTGTGTGCCTCAGTTTTGATAAATTTTAACTTCATAATAGATTTGTATTTTATGGTAGTAAATGATAAATGACTGGTATCTGCATATATTTTATGCATTCATGACATACCTAATGTTTTCTGAATTTTTCATTATTTCTAGGCTATGCAGTTCGCCTGCGAGTTTTTTCAAATTGTCCCAAATCTCCAAAATTTTTTCCAATATACTTACGGAAAAAAATTTTATGTGTAAGTGGACGCGCACAGCTCAAACCTGTGCTGTTCAAGGGTCAACTGTACAGAGCAGAACCGGAAGAGAAAAGTCTTACAAGGGGCTGAACACTAAGAAACACAACTTTTTCTTGTTAATGTCATGCACCCAGGGCCAGCTTCATGGGCACGTGGGCAGTGCAGCCACACAGGGTCCCGCACTGAGAAGGACCCCATGCTTGAGTTTCACTGTCCCGTGGTCTGTGTTGAATTGAGTGGTGTACGTGAACTTCAGGAGACAGTGGCGCACGTGCTGAGTTGAATCCTGGGCTCCTGGGCACCCCCACCTGCCGCCATCTCCTGCTACAAATTATGCAGCTCGTACCGCGCGCCCACCTCCGACTGAGTCACTTTGATGTGCAATGTTGCTAACAGAACCTCTGTCTCTTTTCTCTGTCTTCACAAATACTCCCTTCCATGTAGGAGCAAAGTGGGGAGAGAAAAGAAAAATAAGAGAAAGCAATGAGGAAGGAAGGAAGGAAATCTCACCCTGCCACCCACCTCATCCCACAGCAGCCAAGGTTGGGAAACTGACTCCAACACGGGGGCACCTCACTTTGCCTCTCTGAGGCTCAGTTTCCTCATCTGTAAAGTGGGTATAATGAGAAAGTCTCCTTTCTGGGCTCCTCAAAGGATTAAGTGAGACAGTGCTGGACTTGATTCTGTGCCTGGCACTGAGGGAGTTCTCAATAAATGGTGTTTCTATAGTAGTAGTAGTAGCAGTAGTAGTGGCAGTAGTTAGTAGTAGTAACAACGAGGAGGAGGAGGAGAATGGTAGTTAGGTGGTAACTAGACTTATCGTGGTGATCATTTTGAAATGTACAGACATACTGAATCACTGTGCTGTGCACCAGAAACTAACCTAATGTTGTACGTCAATTACACTGCAAAAACAACCGAACAAAAGAACTCATAGAAAAAGAGATGGGATCAGTGGTTACCAGGGGCAGGGGTAGGCGGGGCAGGAATTGGATGAAGGCAGTCAAAACGTTGGAAC
Source organism: Physeter macrocephalus (assembly GCF_002837175.3). Taxonomy (NCBI): domain Eukaryota; kingdom Metazoa; phylum Chordata; class Mammalia; order Artiodactyla; family Physeteridae; genus Physeter; species Physeter macrocephalus. The sequence continues at coordinate 13,014,594 of NC_041232.1, read as the reverse complement.
TTCCTAGCGTAAGATAAATAAGTACTAGGGATGTCATGGACAATGTAACACACTAGAAGTGACACTTCTGTATGGTACATGTGAAATCTGCTAAAGAGAGTCAGTCCTAAGAGTTTTCATCACAATGAAAAAAAAATTTTTTTAATTTCTTTTATATTGTATCTATATGAGATGATGGAGGTTTACTAAACTTATTGTGGTCATCACTTCGTGGTACATGTAAGTCAAATCATTATGCTGTATACCTTAAACTTACACAGTGCTGTATGCCAGTTATATCTCAATAAAACCAGACAGAAAGAAGGAGGAGGAGGGGGAGAAGGCAGAAGAAGGGGGAAAGGAGAAGAGTCAGAAGCAGCAAATCTGGTCTCACCAACTGCATAGACGAGTCCTAGGACCGGATCAAAACTGTCCTCTCTTGGGCTTCCCTGGTGGCGCAGTGGTTGAGAGTCCGCCTGCCGATGTAGGGGATGCGGGTTCGTGCCCCGGTCCGGGAAGATCCCACATGCCGCGGAGCGGCTGGGCCCGTGAGCCATGGCCGCTGGGCCTGCGCGTCCGGAGCCTGCGCTCCGCGACGGGAGAGGCCACAACAGTGAGAGGCCCGCGTACCGCAAAAAACTGTCCTCTCTCCAGGCTCCACTTGCAAATTGGTTCTTCTGCCCACGAAGACAAAAAACAACCTTTTTTTTTTGTTGTTATTCTCTAGGTCACTTCCTCTCCTGGGCAGCAGGTCCTGACCTAGAACTTCCTGCCCCAGTCAGTCTGGGCACTTCCATCCCAAGCTATGCCAATCAAATCCTGGCTTATTATAACACAGACCTACATTCACCAAACCTACATTTGCATCAAATGCCCAGATTGGCTGGTGGCTGTGTTTTACAGTATTGTTTTAATTACTAGAAGCAAAAAAGAGATAATGAAAATATACCTGAACATATGAATTAAGGAGGGAGATACCCACCCGAGTCAGGCACTGATCTTTTGTTTACGTAAGAGATTCACTCAGCAAATCCTTTTTATGGCTGTAGTAAAAGAGGGAAGCTGTACCTCAGCTTCAATGACAGTAAATTCTCAACGAGGAATAAATTTTCATGATCAGTTGACATTTGTCTGGTCAGAGGACTAGAGATCTTTCTCCCGCTCCGATTCTTCTTCTTCCCTCCACAACTCAGAATGAGCTACACTCATATAATATGAGCTACACTCATATATAATTTTAAAAAGAAGACATCACTTCTCACTGGAGAGTGTAAATTGGTTGAACTTTTGGGGAGAGGAATTTGGTAGAGCCATTCCTGTGAGAGCCAACGATGCCTAAACTTCTCGATCCAATAAATCTGCCTGCAAAGACCTCACCTAAACAAATAATCTGAAATGGGGGCAAAAGTGACTAATTTCACAACATTTATTGTAGTTTTGAGTATAAAAGGAAACAATGTGATCACTACCAACAAGGTCTTGCTAAGTCAATGTTCTGATTATCTTTTTTTTTTTTTTTTTTTTTGTGGTATGCGGGCCTCCCTCTGCTGTGGCCTCTCCCGTTGCAGAGCACAGGCTCCGGACGCGCAGGCTCAGCGGCCACGGCTCACGGGCCCAGCCGCTCCGCGGCATGTGGGATCCTCCCAGACCGGGGCGCGAAGCCGGTTCCCCTGCATCGGCAGGCGGACGCGCAACCACTGCGCCACCAGGGAAGCCCTCTGATTATCTTTTGTTATGTAACCCAAAGCTGAGTGACAGCCACAGTTCTTTATTTTGCTGATGAATCTGCCACGTGGGCAGGGCTGGATGCGATGCCTCCCTTCTGTTCTATTTGCCTGTTCTAAGCAGGGTTGACTCAGAAGTGAAGGGCTGGACAGCGTCTCTTGACATGGAATTTCCAATATGGTAAACTCATCTTAAATGATGGCTCAGCTCTCCAAGGGACAGAAGGTGGAAACTGCCAGTTTCTTAAGGCTTGGACCAGGAACTAGGCACAGCACGACTTCTGTTCTCTTCTATGGACCGAAGTCACAGAGCTCCATGCCTCTGTTCAGGGCATGGGCCACAGACCCACCTCTTCATGGGAGGTGCCTTTAAGAATTTGCAGCCATCTTTCAGCTCCCCAAATCAGTTATGCTATAGTCATGCATGCTGCAATGTTATTGGCATCACTAAAAATGATGTCAAGGAAGAAATTTAAATGTTTGTGCTACATTAAGGTTAAAAAAAAAAAACCTGGACAAAAAACTTTACAGACAGCTTGATCCAAACACCAAAATGCCATATCTGGTGGCTAGAAAGCTGAGTTGTTTTCTTCTTTACATTTTTTCTGTTTTCTAAGATTTTCACAGGCCGGGCCCAGCCCATAGACCTGCTCTGTCTGGCTCTCACAAATCAGCATTCTTCAGCTCCAATGAGGAATTCTGGCCATCTGCAGCCCCAGCTGGCTGGTGGGTTACTGATGGCCCCTTAGGCGGGGTGTAGATTTCCTGGTTTACCACGGCCCCTCGCTCGCCTGCTTCCTGAACTTACAATTTCTGCCCGCCTTCTCTGGGCATTTGAGTCTGCAATCCCCCAAACCATATTTCTAACTGAAAATCAACAATAACAGCTTCATGAAACAAATCTAAGGCAAAGCACGTTGAGATGATTTGTCTGGAGAGAGAATGGTGCCTGGGATGGAAAACACCCATGATTTCCCTATACCTTGTACAAACTGGTCCTTATTCCAGCCCTCCTGGACGGGAGCTTCCCTCACGGCTCCCACGTCGCGCTTGCTCCCCACGGGCACATCGTAGGCAAGGCGTGGTGGTCCACCGGCCACTGAGTGTCCTCAGCAATGAGGCGAAGCCTCAAGAAAGGAGTGGGTAGGAGAGTCTGGGAAGCTGAGGGAAGGGCTAGAAACGCGAGATCAAGAGCAGTGTAGACACCGCATCGGCACTGGAGTAGGTGCCTTGGGTTTGGGAAGAAAGAGACAAAGAACGGGGCTTCCCTGGTGGCGCGGTGGTTGAGAGTCCGCCTGCCGATGCAGGGGACGCGGGTTCGTGCCCCGGTCCGGGAGGATCCCACATGCCGCGGAGCGGCTGGGCCCGTGAGCCGTGGCCGCTGAGCCTGCGCGTCCGGAGCCTGTGCTCCGCGACGGGAGAGGCCACGGCGGTGAGAGGCCCGCGTACCGCAAAAAAAAAAAAAAAAAAAAAAAAAAAAGACAAAGAACGAAGTCAGTGGTAAAAGGAAAGAGCGTGAAATGGCCATTTCATGCTTCCTAGCAAACAAGATAGAGGGCAGCAAACCCTGGTTTTCCCAACTGCTCCCACAATCGCTAGCAAACTGTCCCTCGGACAGCTGGAAGGAAACTACCCCTCTTTCCGAATTACAATCACGTGAGTATCAACTTCATGACTTTTGCTGTATGTGTAAATCACCTGGGCCATTATTCATTTAATATTTTTCTTTAAATTGATCTAAATGGAATCTTTTTTTTTAAAAAAAGAAAACTCAGTTTTATCTTGTGCAATTCCCTCTGAGATATCATGAGAGTCATGGGTGATGTGCTACACACACACAATGGTGTGCTACAGCTGGCCCGGAAGGTTCATGGAAGCCAGTGTTCAATTTTCAGGGGTTTTGCAGGCCAGCCATGAAACACAGCCATGGTGAAAAATTAAATTATATAAGCTTGCAGTTAAATTCTTTTAAAGGGTAACAAGTACTCACAACTCATCCCTTCCTAATTATTTTGCTACATTTTACTGTGATCTCCATTCTTGAGGTTATTTTCACCTGTTGCATCTGTGTGATGGAAGTACTGTATTCATTGTATACTCCTGTACATCTTTTTCCAGCTCTGTGTTCAGTGACACAATGGCAGCTTGACGGTAGGAGTATTTACACCGTGGAAACTGGCAAATACTCCAGATCAGGGCTCTCTTCCCCCGCAGAGCTGATGGCTAAAGATTCACCGACACACCGCATCTTTGTGTAATTATTCAATACATATTACGGATCTAGTGTAATATGTGATGTAAATATTTCCCCTAATGCACACCGACTCAAACTCAGTGTGATATAGAAGTGTATACATTCCTATACTTCCTAGAAGGTCTTGGTGTCCCTCAGTGAGGACGTGAAGCATTTTGACACTCCCTAGCCCAACCCAACAGTCATCCCTTAGGTAAACTGAGGCCCTCATTGAGTTTGCTGAGACTACACGGTGAGTTCAAGGCCAACTCCAGCTTCTGCACCGCCTCCCCCCGCCCCGGCACCAGTGCCCAGTCTCTCTGTTCCATGCGGCCTCCCTCCACGGAGAGCACCAAGTCCCATCCCCGGAGCACACTGTCCAGAAGCAGCTGGAGTAAAGAGGGAGCAGCCCGAATGAAGGCGGAAGGGAGGGAGCTGGGGGGCTAAAAGGCTCATTAGGAATTCACACAATTAATTAGACAATGCTGGGGACACAGCCATCTCTAGCCCATTGATAAGGCCGGCAGGGGGCCTATTCCCCCGGGCCCCTTGCGGGTTACCGCAAGCAAAGCTCAATGGTCCGCCTCCCCCTCAATCCACCCCCTCCCCAAATCCGCTTAAATATTTGATGCAAAATTAAAGCCCGTTCCAACTTTTATGAGCAGCGTAGCAGTGTCTGCTGCCGCTGGGTGCTCACCGCTCCCACCGTTTCCCAAGGAGGCCCCCACCCCCCCACCCTGGGCGGGCTCGTCCTCCATCAAGCCAAGTGCATTAGGACAATTAGCACCAGCCCACTGGCGCCAATTAGCAACCAATAGTGTCTATATTATGGAGAGGGAGAAGCGGGGGCGCCTGTGTCTCCAGCCGGCCTTCACACTCAATTACATTAAGTGGAGGCTCCGAGCTGCGAGCCGCGGCCTGTGGGATGGACAGTTGCTGGAGTAATTGTGTCTCCTCTGTGCTGCCGGTGGTCTTCTCCCAGCTCCCTGATCCGGAACGGACTCCTCTTCCTGTCCACTTACACCAATACCCACTGCTTCAAAAGGCAGGCGTAGGGCAGGCACGCGGTAGAGGCTGCAGTGTCCAGAGAAGCAGGTCATGGAGCTAAATCATAATATGGAACATTCATTCGTTCATTCCACAAATACTCACGGAGGGTCTGCTGTGCACCTGGCGTGCTTCTACAGCTAGGACCAGCTAGGGAATTGACATTGCTCAATGCAAAATGGGTACATGAGATTCACTGCTCAAAGACGATTAGGAACTTTACAGTGATGGCACAGAGCATTAAACCAACTGCGGGGTCCTTCCAAGCAGGAGACCTTCTGAGCCCAGGGGCTGCACGCAACAGCACAGTTGTGCATCCGTGGAGGCAGCCCTATCTGGGTTTGGGGTCCTGGTAGTGAACAAACCTGAACAAAAATGCCTGCCTGCAGGGGACCTCACATTTTGATGGAGGGAGACAGTCCCTAAATGGTAAACGAAATGGATTAGTAGTAAATTGGCTAGTTCGTAAGAAGGGAATGAGTGTAGTAGGAAAAAGGAACAAAAAAGTAAGCATGGTAAGAGGGGTCAGGAGGGCCAAGAGCAGCGGGCAGGGTGCAGAATTAAATGAACACGGAAGAGGTCTCGCGATGGTGAGATTCAAGCAGAGACGAAGGAGGTGAGAGAGTGAGCCTTCCAGGTGAGGAAACAGCCAGTATAAAGGCCCTGTGGCAGAGGGGCATTTGTCATTTTCAAATAGGGGCAAAGAGGTCAGGGTGGCTAGAGTGAAGTTAAGGGGGAGAGGAGGAGATGGAGGCCCAAGAATTAAGAGGGAAGAAGGGCCGTTGGGTGAATCAGGTAGGGCCTTGTTGGCCATTATGAAGACCATGGATTTTACTCAGTGTCTCACGGAGCCACACTAAAAGGCTATGAGCAGAGGAGAGAATGCATTAAAAGGATCACTCAGAAAGCTGTGTTGGGACTAGACAGTAGGGAGGAAAACATGGATGCAGGGAGGCCCATGAAGAGTCTACCCCTAGGCTCTGTGGGCTCTGTGGGCTCTGTCACATCTACCCAACTCTGCTGCTACAGCACAAAATCAGCCTTACTTGATGCAGAAACAAATGAGCCTGGCTGCGTTCCAATAAAACTTTATGGACACTGAAATTTGAGTCTCTTATAATCCTTACATGTCATGAAATATTTTTCTTTTGCTTTCTTCCACAACCATTGCAAAATGTAAAAACCAACCTTAGTTTACAGCGTACAAAAAAAAAAAAAAAAATGCAGCAGGCCAGATTTGGCCCAGGGACTGTAGTTTATCAACCCCAGATTTCTGAAGTAATCCAGGGGGGACCAGAGTGGGAACGCAACATGGGGGCACTGGGGAGATTCTGGATATATTTCACGGTACAGCCAATAGGAATTCCTAGAGGTCAACTGCAGGGTGTAAGAAAGAGAGGAAAACCAAAGATGACTCCAAGGTTTGGGGCCTGAGCAACCAGAAGGATAAGATTCAAGATGCACCTAAATGGAGAAGACCTTGGAAGGTGATGGTGTGAGAGGGGGGCGGGAGAGGATGGTAATCCTCATAATGTTATTTATTAGTTATTTAACTGGGTGTTTAATACGTGCTCAGCTCTTTAAGAACACCACTTCACTCCATCCTTCCATTATTCAGTGAATTTGACGCCAGTTATCTCAACCCATTTCACAGATGTGGAAACTGAGTCTCGGAGGAGTGAAAAGTCTTTCTCTAAGATCACCAGCAGGTAAGTTGCAGACACAGGTCTTTCCCACTCAGGAGCCTGCATTCAGCAGTATAACATGACTCTGCCCATTCTGCTTTTGAAATCTTATTTGAAGCAAGAAACTTTAAAACAGAAAGGAGAAGGCTTCCCAAGCCCACGTGTTGGTTTAAGCTTTAACTTGTTATTGGTTTAGAGGTGTATGTTTCAACAAGCATCTCCCCATCTCTGGGCCTCAATCTCCCCTATCTTTTCATGAAGCTCCAGAACCAGAGACTTTCGCAGGTTCCTTTCTAATATTTGCTGACACCCTGATTACTCAGCTTCTGAGCAAAGCAACCTGGGCAGGGATGGTCCAACAGCCTAAGGAAATAATTAATTCCCTGTGAAATTACTGGGTATTATTTACATCTTTACATGGTGTTTTATATCTGTAAGTGTTTTCTGATCACTTAAAAGCTAATCCCAGGTGGAGGCTAGAGGGCTACAGGAAAGCCTTTGTCAAGTTGAAGCCAGAATCCGAAGGAGCTGGCAGATCTGGGGCAGGGGATGACGTCTGCTGCAAATGCAGTCCTCCCCCCGGCCCACCTCCAGCAGGCTCCCTCTCCCAAGAACTGCCACTGGGTCACCCCCCCACCCCCCACCGGTGTGCACCTGATCAGGTGGAAAGATGGGTGAATATGAGCAAAACAGCCCCTGCCCTTGGGAAGCATGCAGTCTGACTAGGAGACGTGATTTACATGCAAGGCCCGAACCAGCCTCTGGGAGCTTATCGATGGCCCAAGGCAAAAAGCTGTCACTGAGTCATTCAGTGTGTGACACCCACTCTGTGCCAGGCACTGCAGAGCACGTGGTGGCCAGACCCAAGGTTCCTGCTGGCATGAAACTTTCCACCTAGTAAACTTTCCACCTAGTGCAGTGGGCTGGCCGTTCTACCCCGGCCTCCAGCCTGGAAGACTTTGTCCCGGACATATTTCTTTGGACTGTATCCCTTTCGCTGACAGTGAATTTTCTGTGCAATTATTAAAGACTCGAGGGGTGAAGATTTGGGCCTCTGGTCTCCTCCTGCCTGATTTGGTACATGAGCTGTGTCACTTCATCTCTCTGTGCCTCAGTTTCTTCATCTGTCAAATGAGGATAATAATAGCATCTGCCTCACCGGGCTACGGTGAGGGTTAAATGTGACCACGGGAAGTGCAGAGAACCAATGCCTTGTAATATACAATGTAAATAACCAGGAGCTCTGAGCTTTTAAAAATGGTTGCTGTTCTACACTAAGAGATGGGACTCCTGGAAGATCACAGAGACTAAGCGAATACCGTGAAGTCAAAAAGGCAGTGAGGGAGGAAACCTGGATAGGAATTTCAGGCTGGAGCCCATGCGCACTTGTGCTTCACAGAGTGTGGCTCCAGATGGGTCCTGGGGGCATGCGTGCTACCCTGCTGATGCCCACTCTACTGTCCGCTGCCCGGGTCCTCTACGTTCTCCAACTATGGGATCTGATCTCAGAGCCCTGGACCAACCAGGGACAGGGCAGGCTGAACAGGCACCTCTTCTTCCTTGGAAAACAGCCCCAGATGCCTCTGCCTTTGGCCCAACCCAGGGTAGGAACTTTTCAGCACCTGCCCCAGCCAGAGCCCCAGAGGCTCCAGGCTCATCCTGGCTCCCACCTTCCTATTAATTCTTGGTCGAATTTATCTCCTCTGCACTATATTTTAATTATTCCAAGTCCAGGCTTTTTGTCTGCCTTTCCCTCCTTCCCTTAATGCTCAGCCTGACCTCTCTCCTCCAGTCCTCTCCTCCCTCGGCTGAGCTTCCTGTCCAAATGCAGACCTTTCACTCTGTCTTCAAGTTGAACTCCCACATTCATTCAGCACACAACAAGCACACACATACATCCCATGTGTGTATCTTCTCCGCACCCATGGGTTTTGCTTGGTCACATGTCTAACTCCCCACAACCCTGGGAAGCTCTATCATCACCCATTTTACACAAGAGAAAACTGTCACTATAGATTAAGCAACTGAACAGATATTCAGACCCAGGTCTCTCCAACTAATTGTAGTGTAATAATTATGAGAAGAAGGAAGAAGAGAATCCCTGTTTTTATTTATGCTTATTATGTTCCAGGCACTGTTGTACATCGATGCTTTAAAATCATGTCTCAGTTGAATTTCAGAGCAAGCCAATGTGGAGGAGAAAACTGAGGCTCAGAGAAGTTAAGTAACTTGGCCAAGGTCACACTTCCACTTCTGGACAAGTGGTCAGGCACTATCCCCGAGGGCCTCCCACAAAAGGCTATTGGGCCAAGTTGCCCCAGTTGGACAAGGTCTTGGCTAAATATCCATCCCCAAGGGCCCAGGAGAAGGAGCTGAGGGGCAGAGCTGTCCCAGTTCAATCCAGTTGAACTTCCGTCCTGCCTTCGCAAGGACTCAAGGCTCTAGGGCAAAACGCTGGCCAACTCCTACAGCCGGGCAAGGACAAAAGAGAACTAATTAAGAATGAAAGCAAGACAGGGTCCCCGAGCGCTGCCCAATAGCGCTACACTCCACTTGTTTCTCTGCAGACATCCCCAGTGGCATCTTCAAGAGACCTGGATGCACCAAAGTAAGACCTTCTTGTCTGCATTGAAGAGGGACCCACCCCGAGGAGGAACTTATTCAGTAGGAATGAACAAATGCACATATTAAAATCAAACATCACCCAACGCTCATCTTCTCAGTTGCTAATGCCCAGTGATCTTAGTTGCTCTGGGATTATTTTCGTGGGCATCAGGAAGACACATTATTGTGGCAAACTGCTGAGCTGAGAAGATGGACTGTGGGCTCGTTCAGTCACCAAATGGCTCATTCATTCATCCTCAGGATAACTGCCAATTCCTTCCTTCTTTCATCCATTCTCAAGACCTATCTTCAAGCCCCCATTCCAGTGGGATGTCCGTACAAGTCTAATTTTGTTTTTTAAAGAAAAAGAAGACATTTTATTTCCCAGTCTTCCCTGTTCTGGCCAATGAGTGGGTGTGGCTAGTTGAGGCTTTTTTGTCCCTTCATTCTCCAGTCAGCTTAGAAAGCAGATGTAATGTCTGGAGGCACAGCAGCTATTTTGCGATCATGAGGTATTAAGCATGAAGAGACTCAAGCTAAGAATATCACAGATATTGGAGCTACTAAACGAATTCCAGCATCCATCTCTCTCTGGACTTCTTGTTATGTAAGGAAAATAAGCGATTGTTTGTTTAAGTCACAGAAGAGTTGAGTTTTCTCATAATTATAGCCAAATATATTCCCGATATAAGTGCCAACTATGAGCAAGATGGGCACACCCCTCAGGGAGCTCCTAATCTAGTAAGATGGGATAAGAAAGAAAATAAGAAAGTAACGATAAAAGAAGGTGCCATGTACCTACAGTTCTGCTGTCACCATCCAGAGAAACAGAGGCAAGGACATTTCCTACCCAAACGCTGCTCCTAAGATTCTTCTCATTTCCTTATGCAAAAGCCCCTGCCTCTAATGGAGCTCCCTGCAGCTGAAGCCACACAGTGTCCCTGGTCTCCTGTACACAGGCACGCCTCTCCTATAGGTACAAATCCCAGAGTTTAGACCACACGCCAGGAAATAATTTCTAGATTATCACCCATCTTAGGTGAGCCCACACTTTTGATCCATAAGTGCACTCCTCCTGTCACCAGTCCCAATCTAGCCATTTTTTTCCTCCTCTAATGTAATGCCAGAGCAATTTCTCCCATCTATACTGGCCAGCAAGGATGAGACTTCTTTCCGTCTGAACCCCAGGTCTATCCCTCAGTTCCAAGGCGCAGTGACCCTCCTTAAAGTCACAGAAAGGAAAAATAATCCCTGTTGCTGATTTGGTGCCCAATAATGAGAAGGAAAATGGTGGGGACTATGTCTATTCCTAAAAATAGCAACCACAAACATTCATTGATCATGGATCACGTGACTCAGTCCAGAAGAGCCCTCACACACCTGATCTCCTCACACTCAGGGAGCCTGGAAGCTCCTGACACGGAGGGACAATGCTTTTTCCCTCCATACTGTGGACCCTGTGGCTGGCACATACTAAGCCCTCAGTAAATATTTATCGAGGGAGTAAATCCTCACCACAACCTAATGAGGTAAGTGTGATGTCAATCCCATGTGACGGTGAGGAAACTGAGGCTCAGAGAGGGAAAGGGACTTGCCTAAGGTTACACAGCTGACGGTGGCAGGGCTAAGATTTAAACTGAGATGGCCTGTGCTCTAAATACCACCTCCAGGACTCAGGGCTGTGTTTTGGTCTATTTGGAGGCACTTGGACATGTCCCGTGAAATTTAGGTATGAAAAAGTACAAGGACGGTGACATTAGTTAAGGGCTTTTCTTTTCACTCTGTTGAAACAAAAAAGGCTCATTGCTGATTCTCTGCTGCCTTTCGTAAGACAACATCCCAAGCTGCATAGGGAGGGAGCGTGCCACAAAGAAACAGTGATGCTGAAAAAATCGCTTTTTCGGAGCATGAATTGAAAGCAATTATTCAGATTATCAAACCACCCTTCATAATGGATTCTAAGCATGCTTCCTTTAAACAGCAGCCCCCCATCCCTTTGACGTATAAATGCATTCACTGATTCATTCATTCAACAAACACTTATCAAGCCTCTGTGTATGCCAGGAACTCTTACAGACACTGAAGCCATAACTTTGAACAAAACAGACAAAATTCCTGCCTTCATGGGGCTTATATCCTTCAAGGGGGGGAGACTGATAACGTGATAAGCTGGGAAATAAGCCCCCTCCAAAGAGATCCACCTCTTAATCCCTGGAAACTGCAACCTTACCTTATATGGAAACGGGGGCGGGGTTTTACAGATATAATTAAGTTAAGAATCTTGAGATGGGGAGAGTTTCCTGGACTATCTCGGTGGGCTCTGAACACATCAGTTACAAGAGGGAGGCACAGGAATATTTTACACACAGAGATGAGAAAGTGATGTGAAGGCAGAGAAGAGAGCTTTGAAAGTGCTGGTCTTGAAGGTTGAGAGCCATGCTGACACAAGCCAAGGAACATCAGAAGCTGAAGAGGCAAGGAACAATATCTTCCCTAGATCCTCCAGAGGATGCCCTGCTGACACCTGGATTTTGACCGAGTGATACTGATTTCACATTTCTGACCTCCAGAACCGTGAAAGAATAAATATCTGCTGTTTTAAGCCCCCAGGTTAATGGTAATTTGTTCCAGCAGTTGTAGGAAACTAATACAGATAATTTTTTTAAATCTGATAGATTAACAGTACAGTGGCAGTTGCTGTTCAAAGAGGATTCAGAGCACACACACGTCTTTCCAGAAGAATCCGCCGCATACAGTGTAGCCTCCTGTGATGGAAAGGCCAGGGGCAGCTTCTCAGCCCTAAGGAAAGCCTGGACTTCCTGATTCCACTTTCCTTTCTCCCTGTCAGCATAATCCCAAGGCCACGGTGGAGCCTGGACGGGGCCTTCTGCCTGCATCCTGTTTAAGCCGAGTGACTTCCCTCGCCAATTAGAGGTTTCCCCTTCAGCTGGCCCTGCTTTCCCCACACCTGCCGAGGGAAGCACGTGTCGGCCATCAGACGCCATTTCTGCAAGTGTCTCATGTCACCTCATTGTTCCCGAGTTGGCAGCCACTCTCCAGAAATCACCCCTTTTGGGAATGTTTGGGAGAGACTGAGCAAAAGATCTACACAGCCCTCTTCTGGGGAAAAAAAATAGCGGTGATCATAGCTACCCTTTATCAGGTGCCAATTTCGTACCCTCGCTGCTCCGGGCGTGGTCCAGGGATCCACAGCGTCCACACCCTCCGTCCCCGCTCAGACCTGCCCATTCAAGACCTGTATTTTAACAAGATTCCCAGGTGATTCATATGCTGGGAGGAGTAAGAGCTTACCCAAACCTCTGCCGGAAATAAGGCCAGAGACGAGGGGGCGCGCCGCCCTGGTTTCATTGCTCTAGGCGAGCGGTAGTTCCCATTTGTCTGGCTGTGGGGAACCAAGGCTGAGGATGTCTGCGTGTAGTTCATGCCCAATGTCCTAGATCACTGGGGGTCTCTGAGGACCCTCCAGGATCCACTTCTCACTTTTTCCAGTAACGGCCCCTTATTTGAGGATCAAGGCAGGTCTGCCTGTAACACTTGGGGTCTCGGGGTGAAGAGGCCATAAGAATGTGTCTTGCATAGAAAATAATCTTCTGGTTACCAAAGTGGGGGGCATAAATTAGGAATTTGGGATTAACATACACACACTACTATATATAAAATAGCTAAACAACAAGGGTCTACTGTATAGCACAGGGAACTATATTCAATATCTTGTGATAACCTGTAATGGAAAAGAATCTGAAAAAGAGGACATATATCTGAATCACTTTGCTGTGCACCTGAAACACTGTAAATCAACTATACTTCAATTAAAACAGATTTTTTTTTTTAATTAAAAAAAAAAGAATGCGTCTTGAAGGCCTCTCATCGCAAGGAACGGGGTCCCAGCGCTGCGCTCGGACGCCATCTCTGCGTTTGCTTGGAGGTCACATTTCCCAGGGGCTGCCCCCAACCAATGACTGGAAATGGGTGGGACGCTAAGGCAGGTTCATTCTGGAAGCCATGGGACTCCACTGATGGCTCGCTGACTTTGGCTGAGGACTTTCCCGTGGCCTTGTCAAACACCCTTAGACTGCGCAGTGGTCCAGGACTCCTCCACCCAGCCTTCCCTCCCCCCCAAACACCCCACGGCCTCAAGTGCACACACGTGGACTTCCTAGTCTATACATCATACTCCATCCCTAGCCTCACCACCCCCTGAACAGCTGCCCCTTGAGTCTACACCAGGAGCGACAGCATGCTCTGGGAAAATGGACGCAGGAGGAAATCTACGCAGACCCTGGAAGACCTGGAACGATTACAGCATGAAATTGAGTTTCTGGAACAAAGGCTTCCCCTTGGCCCCATGGACCTTCCCTCCTACGGGAAGAGGCACAACCTAAAGAGGACCGAGCAGAGCCCACTGACATGGGTGTCTCCCACCTTCAGTGCATGAAGCCAGCGTGGGCCTCCATCACCAGCCCTAGGGATGGCCGTGGAACCTAGGTGTTAGCCAGTCAGTCTCCATGTCCAGGCCCTGGCCACAGTGATTGGCTCTTAGTGACCAAATACCTAATCAGCTACAGAAACTCCTGGCTGGGAAAGCCTAGGAGAGAAGTGAGTGTTCCTTCCCACTGGGCTTGGGCTTCCTGGGGCACTGACGCCATCTTTCTTCAATGAGAAGAGGTCTTGGAGCCGCCAGGGGGGCCTTGTGGAGAATGAAACCAACACAGAAATGGAAAGAAACGGAAGCGACAGAAGCCAGTGCCAACCTGGACCCTTCAGGTATGCAGCTTCATCAGTCTCTCAAAACAGAGTGATTCCAAACACACATAAATGGTCATGGAGGACACAGAAGTGGGTGGCCGTTTTCACTCCTTAAAGGGAAAAAACCAAAGCTCCCCAGAGAAGAGAGACGTTTGCCAAAGAAGCACGTGAAAAGATGCTCATCATTACTATTCCTGGGGAAAGTCAAGTTAAAACCCCAGTGAAATGCCACTGCATACCTACCAGAAAGACCAAATTAGAAAAAAAAAAAAAAAAGGAGAAGGTGATAATAGCCAGCCGTGGTGAGGATGTGGGACAGTTGGAATTCTCCTGCACCGGTGATCAGAATGCAAAATGACACAGCCACTTGGGAAAACAACTGGGCAGGTTCTTAGGCAGTTACACATACTTTTATCATGTAACCTGGTAATGTAACTCTTAGGTACTACGTGAGGAGAAATAAAACAGATGTCCACCCAAAGACCACAAATGCGTGTACGCGAATGTTCATAGCGGCATCATTCATAATCACCCAAAACCGGAACCAGCCCAAATGTCCCCCAACTGATGAATGAATACACAAAAAGTGGAATTTCTATACAATGGAATATTACTCAACCATAAACAGGAAAAAATGACTGATACACACAACAACATGGGTGAACCTCAAAAGCCTTATGGAAAGTGAAAGAAACAGGGAACAAAAGGCTACATGCTGAATAATTTCCTTTCTATGGCATTCTGGAAGAGGTGAAACTATAGAGACAGAAATCAGATCAGTGATTGTCAGGGGCTTGGAGCCTGAGGTGGAGGTAGAAGCGCAAAGGAACTTTGGGGGTGATGGATGTTTTCTATATCTTGACTGTGGCTGTTACATGATCATAAATATTTGTTAGGACTCATCAAACTTATCGGTGAACTTATGGATGAAAAGGTGTATTTTACTGGATGTAAATTAAACCTCAATAAGCCTGACTTTAAAAAAAAAAAAAGATATATCAAATGAATCCCACAGTACTTATCATGTGTTCTAAGCCCTTTTCCAGGACTAACTCTTTGAACCCTCATAAGAACCTTATAAGGCATGTAACTAGTATTATCACCATTTTACAGATGAAGAAAATGAGACACAGAGAGGTTGAGTAACCTGGCCAAAGTCCCCCAGCGAGTAACTGGCAGGCCTGGAACTCAGTCCCAAGAAGTACAGACTCAAGCTCATGCTCTTAACCACTGTGCCATCTTTGTAGATGGGGGACATGCATGCCAAATCATTTGCTACGTGCATAGGGAAGGCTGGGGGCTGGGGGGGAAATGAGCATTAATGGGATAAGACCTCGTTCCAGCCCCGAAGATGATTTCCCCACCGTCGCTGCTCCAGTTCTTCTGGCTCATTCCTCAAATCCAACCAACTCCCTCTGGGCCCCTAACTAGAAAGCCAGCACGATTCTGTGAGAGAAAATGACTCCTTCCTAAAAGCACTTGGTGAATTTCCCCCGACACATCTTGTCGGCACTCAGAACGCCCGTGACAGCTTCTTCTGAAATATTTCCCAGGTGAACTCGCTGGCTGCCCCAGCCGGCGGGGCCGCTGATAATCCCCCCTCCCACACAGTGGAAATACCTGTTGACAAGGCTTTCACTCTTCCAAGGCTCGGAACCAACCTCTCCCCACCTCGTGAGATCAAATGCAGAAGGTGCTTACGGAAGGTCATTGGATGGTGTTAAAAGCCCATTTCTCCTCCTCTTACCAATGTGAGTTGCAAGGTGGCGACTGGAGGGGAAACATGAAGAGCGATGTTCTCCCAGGTGCTGTCTCCATTTGGTGGGCCAGAAGCAGAGGGTGTTCCAAACAGCAAGAAAAAGTCACGGGGTACTGCCCACCCAGGCTCTGGGCCTGATGCGTGGGAGCAGGGAAAAATTGTCCGCGTCTGGCTTCCAACTCTGGAGCTTCGTGAAGGGTTGCAAATGTCTGTGCTGAAACGTTCCTCCCAGCTCAGCTGGAAAGACATGCCAGACTCCACACAAAGTCTCCCCCAGGAAGCAGCTGGGACCCGGCTTCCAGGGGCCCTAGAATGACAAGAGTGAGAACACCTGCTGAAACAGGGAAAATGCTGGACAACTTGGCAAGGAGATTTGTTGACTCTGCCCTGGGTTTTGTCTGTTGTAAGGCTGTTAAAGCCGGATTTGAGCCCAGGGGTACGGAGGAGTTGGGAGTCATAGTCTTAATGCCATTTTGGACTTTGTTCACAAACTTTGTTTTTATCATTCCTTTGTTTCCACTCTTTTCTTACTATCATAGCAAATGGGTTTCATGTTGAGGGCCACATCTAAGTGGTTTGTTGTGACTGCTTTATGTTAAGAAGGATTCTGGGCTAGTCATGGACTCAGTGAAAAAAAACAGTATTGTGATCCATTAGTGATGTCTACCATGGGTGAGGCAAGGGGGAATACTGCAGGCACGCCACATATTTTCCATCCCTGTTATATACAAGAAGGACACAGCAATAGGAGGGAGAGTCCAGGGGAAAAAATGTCAAAGATAAATGCAATTTGGTTCACAAGAAACCACCAGATATCTTTTAGAAACTGCACATGAGAAGCAGAGCTGCAGCTACTGTCTTTAGCTCAAGCCCAGAGAGTTCAGGAAACACTTAACATCTGCAAAGCACACGGTTTTCTTCTGAGATGGACACAGTTTCTTCTGCAGAAAGATATCATTATTGTGCTCTGTGGTCCTGCTACCCTGGCCACCAATGATTCATCAAAGGCACCAGTTTTTGTAAATAAAATTGTATCGAAACACAATGGGACTCATTTGTTGATGTGGTGTCTCTGAATGCTTTTGCACTCCAACAATGGAGATCAATAGCTGTGACAGAGACTGCATGTCCCACAAAGCTTAAAATATTTACTGTCTTGTCCTTTACAGAAAGTCTGCTGGCCCCTGGATTAAAGAATTGCCATTCAAGCCAAAAGCAATTGAGAAAAGTCTGTTCCTAATAGGAGTCTGCCGTTTATAAGTTATCTTTGAGACAGATTCTGCCCTATAAAGGTGCGCCATATTGGCCGATGACAGTTATCCCAATTGGATTCTCTCTGTCTCTGTCTCTCTCTTCCCCTTTCTGTCTCTGTCTCTGTCTCTGTCTCTGTGTCTCTCTCTCTCTCTCTCTCTCTCTCTCTCTCACACACACACACACACACACACACATGCATACCTACAGTATGAATGGGAGGTGCAGAGGAAATAGAGGTTACTGGGACTACTGCTAGATCCAGAATGGAAATGAATCATTGGTTGAGTTCTCCAGGAGGCCTACTCCCTACCCTGGTCTTAGAAGTACTGAGAAACCAGTGTGTTCACGGCTACTCAATTCTCTGTGTTTTCACACTTACCTGCATTTCTCTAAAATAAACCCTCATCACCTAAGGGGAAGAGGGTCATGAGATTTCACCTTGTACCACCTCTGGTAGTATCTGACTAATTCATTGTCTTAAGAAACTGGACTCTGAAGGAAAGAGTAGCATGATAGATTAGTGATGTCTGCCACAGCAATGGAAGGAGAGATAACAACGTGCGTTATGTATTTGACAACTAGGGCTTCAGTTTCTTCATATCAAAGAAGGATATGTTTCTTCTGTGCCACCAGTCGACCCACCTTCTCACCACCTTCTCTCATCTTCTTTGGAAGTTACAGTTTGTAACACATCGTTTTTTTTTTTTTTTAACATCTTTATTGGAGTATAATGGCTTTACAATGGTGTGTTACTTTCTGCTTTATAACAAAGTGAATCAACTATACGTATACATATATCCCCATATCTCCTCCCTCTTGCGTCTCCCTCCCACCCTCCCTATCCCACCCCTCTAGGTGGTCACAAAGCACCGAGCTGATCTCCCTGTGCTATGTGTAACACATCATTCTGTTCTTGATTATACACTCTTGTGCAATTCTCTCCCAGTCATCATTTCATGTGCCGTTTTTGTTTCCTCCACCAAATGACAGACAGCTCGAAAACATGCTATTGCTCTTATTTTAAAAAGACTCTTAGCAGCAGGCACCCTACCAGGCATGTAGAACTCACTTCACGGCTCCATGGAGCCTATAATTTGAGCACTGGGGTCCCGCCCTTCCACTTAGAAGTCTAATTCTCCACATACTCATCTCAACTTAGAGGAAGACTTTCCTTCTAGCTGGTCTAACTGTTTCCTTTAACTCCTCAAGCCCCTTTTCTTGCTCAGCCCACCGTGGAGATGCAATGGAGATCTCTGCCCCATGAGTCCAGCTGGCTTGGCTGGGGGCCACATGACTGCAGAGTCCCTGTTTTTACAGGGCCCAGTGACCATCCACGAGAAGCTGAAATTACACTCTGTTTCCAAGTTCTAATCCAGATGTGTGTCTGCTTCCTTCCTGGCCTCTCCTCACCTCTAAGCTTACCTCACTAGCCAGCCCTTCCCCCACCCGGTCAGTGACCTTTCCCTCTAAAACGCGACTTGCAGGGGACCCCGTAGAACCAAGGAGGGCCATACTGGCTGGTGAAAAGAACTCCAAGGCCCCTCATACCTCTTGGTCTCCAGATCCTAATAAGGTTACATTAACTTAAATACCCACACGTTTCTGGCTCACAGCCCCTACCTGTGCGAGTGCTGACCCTCAGAATCGGCCCCCAAGCCACCGTCTTCCCCAGTTGCTGCTCCGAGACCCCAGGAGGAGGCCTCATCTGCCCAGCTGATCCACCATCTTCTCTGTCCCTGCCCTTTATCGCCTGGGCCCCCGAGCAGAAAGCCTGAGGCCCCAGCATCACCGAAATCTTCTCCGCCTTTAGATTTTGCTTCCAAACTCCCTCTCCACAGAGCACAGGCAGTAACTTCTCTGAGGAAGGAATGTTTAAGGGAAGGATATTGAGCCACCCAGAGCTGGATTTCAGTCCAGACTGTACTCTCCGCCAGCTGCTTAGACATGCGAATGAAACTCTCTGAACTTCAGCTTTCACGTGTTCAGAGTGGAGTATTAATATGGGAATAACTAATAGAGTGGGTAAGGGTACTAGTTTCCTAGGGCTATTGCAACAAATTGCCACAAAGGTGGTGGCTTCAAGCAACAGGAGTTTATCCCCTCACAGTTCTGGAGGCCAGACGTCAAGGTGTCAGCAGGGTTGGGTCCTTCTGAGGGCTGTGAGGGAGATGGAGGAGTCTCTGCTACATTCTGGTGTCTGCCAGCAGTCCTTGGCATTCCGTGGTCTATATACACATCACTCCAGTCTACCTCCACCACCTTCTCTCCTGTATGTGTCTCTCCTCTCTGTGTCCCTTATAAAGACACCTGTCATTCATCGGATTTGGGACCCATCTACGTAAAACAATATGGTCTCATCTCCAGATCCTTAGCCTAATTGTATCTGCGAAGACCCTTTTCCGATTAAGATCACATTTACAGATTCCAGAGGTTAGAACGTGGACGTATCTTTTGGGGAGGGCACAATTTTACCCACTACGGTAGGATTAAAAGAGATGAGGCATGTATTATGCTTAGCACACATGGAAAATGGTTTTATTATCATCGTTCTTCAAGGGATCAGAGGTAGACCCTAGATCAGGAGACCAATAATCCTGGTCCTCTCCATTTCCCATGTCTCTCTGTCTTAATTTGGAACCCACCAGAAGCTGAGCCTGAGACAAGGACGTGGAAACAGGTAGTTTTACTGGCAGTGGGGGTGGTATGGGAACTACGCCAAGGTGATCCCAGGACTCAGGTGCAAGGGAAAGAATAAGGCAAGGAAGAAGAAAAAGCCAAGACAAAGTGTATCACTGAGGTCACTGCTGTACACAAGGGGATTTCAGAGGCAGTGGGACCTCTGAGAAGTGTATACAATGCATCCCGGAGATGTCCCTCCAGAGATCAAGGTAGGACATTTACCCCGAGCCCCCACTGAACCCTCCCATTGGCTGAGGGTCACCCTCAGGGTCATTCACTCTCCTTTGCTTGGGGGCTACTCCTGGTCCTGGCCTAAGCGGCACCTGCAGTTTCACAGAGGGTGCTTGGGAGGCATGATGTCAATTTGCGTCTGAGCTTGCGGGGAACTGTCCCTTGCAGCTCTGGCTGCATTCAGAGGTAGGCCACTGGGCTGTGATGTGGATGGATCAGCTTAAATCGGCTTCACTCCTCAGCAGGAGCCAATGCCTACACCCCTTCCAGGATGGACTTATCCCTCCCATGCTTTTATGGGTTGAATTGTGTCCTCCCAAAAAACGTAGTCCTAAGCCCCGTGAATATGGCCTTATTTAGAAATAAGGTCTTTGCAGATATTATCAACTTAAGATGAGGTCATTAGGGTGGGCCCCTAATCTGATATTACTGGTGTCCTTTTAAGAAGAGGAGAAAAAACACAGAGACAGACTTGCATGGAGGGAAGATAATTGAAGATACATAGGGAGAAGGCCACGTGATAAAAGAGGCGGAGACTGGAGTGAAGCTTCTACAAGCCAAGGGACGCCAAGGATTGGTGGCAACCAGCAAACACTAAGGGAAAGGCATGGAACAGAGTTTCCCCTCAGGCTCTGCAGGGAGACCATGGCCCTGCTGACACCTTGATTTGGGACTTTGACCCTCCAGAACTGTAAGAGAATCAACTGCTGTTGTTCTAAGCCACCCAGTTTGTGGTACTCTGCTACCGCAGCCCTAGGACACTGATATACGTGCCCATTAATCCACCTCTACAATGCCTGAGTGTTTCACGTGATGGAAACCGTTCACAAGTTCTTTACTTAAACCAGTCTCTGGGTCCCACTTTGGTTCGAATAGAACCGCACTGCCGTTAGGAGTGGTAAAGGGGGAGCCGGGTTGGAGACACTGATACGCAGCTCACGCAAGCCCTCCACCAGTATTCTCCTCTCCCCATCCCTGTTCCTGAGACAGTTCTGCTCCCAGCATCAGCCTCAGAGAGAGACACCTGGACCAACTCAGGCAAGAACGATCCACCTTATGTGGTATGCGGGCCTCCCTCTGCTGCGGCCTCTCCCGTTGCGGAGCACAGGCTCCGGACGCGCAGGCTCAGCGGCCATGGCTCACGGGCCCAGCCGCTCCGCGGCACGTGGGATCCTCCCGGACCGGGGCGGGAACCCGGTTCCCCTGCATCGGCAGGCGGACGCGCAACCACTGCGCCACCAGGGAAGCCCCGATCCACCTTATGGAAGAGTGAGGACATCACCGACCAGGTGCCATGCACAGCCATTTCCACTTCTTCAACTCACGTGCTAATCAGCTTCCCCTCCTGTCCTCACAGTGGACTGGACACCGAACCCTCCCATCCGATGTCCGGCCCATGGTAATGACGGATGGTTGAGCACACGGGCCCTTGGCGTTACCGAAGCCTATCCTTCCCACTTTCCTCTTGGAGAAAGGGCATTACTACTGCATCACCTACCACCCCAGACCTGCTCTTCTTCCTCCCATTCTACCTCCTGCTCATCTCTCCATTCTGACCTTGGTCACGTTCTCTTTTTCTGGAGGCTGAGCCCCTAGGGTCTTCATACCATCCCTCCAGCTTGTGGCTGGATTCTAGACTCAAAGATTTTATCCAGCGTAAGCAAGAGGTTCCACCAATGCCGACGGCTAATGGAAGCCATCGTACTTGTGAGAAGCAGGGGATCATCAGCACCTCGAGCTGGGGATTATAAGCCTGCTTCAGTTCTTTCCCACAGTTCCTCCTACTGTGCTGGGTGTCCCAGAGACAGCTGACGCCTTACCCCAGACTCCGCGGAGAAACGCATGGAAGCATGAGAACATGAAATTGGAGATAAGGACAGAGCGAATGGGGGGAGGATGTGGGAGAAGAGGAGGAAAGAGATGGTTAAGAACTACACTACTATGTATAAAATAGATAACTTGTGAGAACCTACTGTATAGCACAGGGAACTCTACTCAGTGCTCTGTGGTGACCTAAATGGGAAGGAAATGTAGAAAAAGAATGGATATATGTACACATATGATTGATACACTTTGCTGTACAGCAAGAAACTCACACAACATTGTAAAGCAACTCCAATCATACTTAATAATAAAAAGATATTTATACTCCAATAAAAATTAATAATAAAAAGAAAAGAACGCATAGAAAACTCCATGTATCTGCCAGTTCAATTCTAGGCTTTGAAATGTAAAGAATTGCCTGTTCCTACACTTTTTTACAGACGCATAGTCTACAACGTTCTAAACAAGCACAGCAGACACCTAATTTCACTGTTACATCCTGGTTTGGTTATTGATGCTGATGACGTTAACGGATACCCTCAACAGTGAAATCCACAGATAATCCCCAAAGCCTCCAATGGCTTTGGCTTGGTCCTTCCTCTAAAACGTATGACCGCCCTGTGACACAACCAGAAACTGTCATTTCACCTCCTTTTAATGATTCTTCCCACTTTTCTCAAATAGCGAAGTGTTCCCAAAGCCAGAAGGGATAAATCTTAGATTATATCCCATCCCCACCCACCCCCAAAGGAATCCTTGCCCGCATGGTGCATGCCTGGGCCATTTTTACAGGTGGTAGGTGGAGGGATACCCCGTATTTGAAGTGTTAACAAGTACTCTCTTTCCCTTCCTACTGAAGTTAGGAAAGTCATAGGGTGGATGGAGAATGGACCAGATTATGAATCAGCAGGACTGGGTTCCAGTTCCCCTTGCTCTTCCAGCTGTTTCCTGTGTAACCCGGACCAAGTCTCATCTCCTCTCCATGCCTCAGTTTCCCTATCTGTAAAATGGGGGAAATAATGCCTACCTCATAGGGCTGCTGTGAGAATTCAATGAAATGTCCATAAAGCGCTCAATCACAGTGACTGGTTCCTCACAAGCACTTAGATGCTGGCTAGACATCATCAAACTTCCTCGTTATTATTACTGATCAATACTGTCAACTTCATGAACCCTTCTCTCTATGGAACCCCTGTTCCCCAAACGCTCCAGCCGTTAGAGAAGAACCCAGAGCTGGCTCCGGGAAGGACTCCCCCCCCCGACCCCCTGCTGTTTGTGGGGAGTTTGTTGAGCCTCTCTGGCGTGCAAGACAAGCCACAAGGCCAAGAGAGAAACAGCAGCCTTGAGCAGGACTGGAGACAGGCGGCCGGCGGAGGCTGCAAGTTTCTCGCCCACAAACAAAAGTTGCCTTTCATCCGATCCACGGCTCCCGAAGAGGACCCACTTCCTCCTGCCTGGGCGTTGATGAAAGCTGACAGCAGAGGCGAGAAAACAGCCAGCGCTCTCTGCGCGTGATAAAACCATTACAATCAATTTAGGCAGCTCGCGGGCGCGCAGACAGACTCTGTGTCGACTGGATTCTGTTACCAGGAGTGGGGTGAGGGAGTCTGGGGATGGGGCTGGGGCAGGTGGGGGGGTGGGAGGGGGCGCCTTCTGGGAGGCTGGAGCATTTGGCCTTCCTCGGGGTCTGGGGGGGGGGGGGGGGGGGGGGGGGGGGGGGGGGGGGGGGGGGGGGGGGGGGGGGGGGGGGGGGGCGCCTTCTGGGAGGCTGGAGCATTTGGCCTTCCTCGGATGGGCCCCATTCCGGCTGCAGGCTGGCGCCACTGCTGCGGGAGCTCGCTACCAAATGAAACTGTCAGCCCACTCCTCTCGGGGAGGAAGGGAAGAAGGGGAGGGGGCGACCGGTGTTAGCTTAACTCCTGTGGTCTCGCAGACTAATTGCTCACTGTGGAAACACGCCTCAGAGTGCTTTGGCCTCGTCAGTAATAGGGTATTAGATGCCGCCCACTCCGCAGCGCATCGATCTGTCTCCTCCCCAGGCCTGTTCCTGGCTCCACTCCCTGACACCCCCCCACCCGTGCCGCTCCCGCTTTTCCCCAGATGACTCTTCTTCTTCTTTTTTTTTTTTTTAAGTGTTTTCTAAGCGCGTGTTTAGCAGGAGTGGTGCCTAAGTGCTAATTGTTACACCACAGATTGATTGGCGACGAGATGGCTTGCCAAGTTCCTCCATCTCCTGGGGGAGGGGGGCGGGGAGGAGGGAGGAAGGACAGGGAAGATCCAGGGGGCGGGGAGCCGTTGTGGGGGGAGGAGGGGGAGGAGAGGGGAATCCTTGATGCTTCTGAGTTGGAAACCGTGCCCATAGCTGCGGAGGCAGCGGGGCAATCTCTATTGATATTTTAGCATCGTGTTCTGCCTTGGAAAAGTGGCAAAGATTTAGCCACAAGCGCTGACCCTGGACCAGGATCCAGCTGATGGAGAGGAACAAGGGGGCTAAGTGGGAGAAACAAACATCCCATAGCCCTGGGCGGGGAGAGCGTTGCTTATCCATGAGACCCTCTCAGCAGCCCCACCCTGGGTCTAGCGTAGGGGTCCCCAGTACGTGCTCTAGAGGAGGGGTCCCCAACCCCCGGGGGCCGCAGACCGGTACCGGGCCGCGGCCAGTTAGGAACCGGCCACACAGCAGGAGGTGAGTGGCGGGCAGGCGAGCGAAGCTTCATCAGCCGCTCCCCCATCGCGCGCATTGTCGCCTGGACACCCCCCATGCCCCCGCATCCGCGGAAGAACTGTCTTCCACGGAGCTGGTCCCTGGTGCCAAAAAGTTGGGGACTGCTAGTTACAGAGGACCTTGTACTTACCCCACTACCTTTTATCACAGTTATTTCTTTAATTACCTGGCTCTTTTCACGGGCCAGTGTGCCCCTTGATGGTCAGAACCATCACTGGGCCAACCATGGCTGGATCAACAGAACTTAACACAAAACCTGACACATTCCTCCAAAAGCACTTGGGTTTGATGTGTCTGGAAGACCTGGTTAGCGGAGAACTTCAAGATTCCCAAAAGACACAGACAACGGGTGCCCCCCTGGGCCCCCAAAATTCCTTTAAAAGATAATACCGAGTGCTTCCTTACAGGAGTAGAATCTTAGTCTTGGCAACGAATGCCCCCAGACATTCCCACCTGACAGGTGAGCCTGAAGATTCTGAGTGAGCATCTGCCTAAAGTGAGACACTACGGAGACTATGACTGCAACTGTGAAATCCAACCAGTTTAAGAGAGCAGCTTCGGACCCACTTCCAAGCTCCATCTTCCCGGTGAAGGGGAGGGGGGAATAGGAGGTGTATGTGGTGAGGGGCATTTTGAAGTTACACAGCCCGGGTCCCACCTCTCCTTAGCTCACTGCCACTGGCAAGACACTTGCCTTCCTGGTGCCTCAGCTTCCTCACCTGTAAAACAGGGATGATGACGACGCCTGCGCCTGTGTGAGCCTCAGTTTCCTCATCATGAAATGTGGGGTAATGATATCTATTTCATGGAGCATGGTGAGGATAAAGAGATGTAATGCATGTGAAAGAAGCTGGCTGGGCTATAGCAACCCCTTACAAAATGCTGCCTTTTCTAATTTTATCCTCTCTCCAGCTTCTGTGATTGAGCCGTACTTGGGAGTATTTGCCTCATTTTACAGGCAAGGCAATGATGCTCGGAGAAGTTTGAGAGTTTGTCTCCTCTCTCTCTCACACGCACACTCTTCTCAATCAGGGAAGCAAGGATAAAAACCCCACCGTTTCTGCTTCCAGATCATCCCTGCAAGGAACAGTACCGAGACTCCAACCCAGTTCCAACCTTCAGCTCTGAAATTTTGTGCATCTATCTACAGCAATGTCGGTGAGCGCTAGGGGACTCTCATAAGTCATTTTAAGACCTATAAACAAACTGTGGAAAAATAATCTTTGTCTGGGACTGTTGATCACCTTCCTTCTTCAACCCAAGCTAAGGATTCTTACACAGTTTTTCTTAGGTCTTTGTTTTACAAACTATTCCTTTAGCCTTAGTGCTATTTGTCATGTAGACTCATATGGAGCCACAGATAAGGATGATGCTGATGGTGGTGATGGTGGTGGCGGGGGTGATGACGGTAGCTAATATTTTTGAGTGGTCCCTGTATGCTGGCAACTCTACCTAACATTCTAGATGCACTTTCTTCTTTAACTCTCAGAATAACCTCATGACTTAGGTATTTCCCTCTTACAGATGAGGAAGCGGAGTCTCCAAGAAGGAAAGTCGCTTCCACAGGGCCATACAATCAGTGTCTGGTCAGGCCTGGACGTGAAGCCAGATCTGTTTAACCTCCAGGTTGAAATGGTGACCTCTGATCACGTCCAGTGGAAGCCTCAGAAAAATCTCAGGGAATCCTTGGGTTCTGGGGGACTCCATTTGAAAAGCACTAGCCTCAGTTTCTTCTAAATCCAAGAATCTGTAATTTTAGGTTGTTGGATGTTTGAGCTCCATAATCCCCTCTACTGCTCATTGTAAAAATTTGAAGGCGGGAATAAAGAACTGACCAAGGGAGAGACCAGAACACAAGCCTGGTTGGTATTTCTTCTCCGATAGCCCTTTGGCCACCACTTGCCAGGTAAGTAGCCTCCTACTGCAGGCAGGGTGCATTTTGGTGATAATTCCTGGGTTCAGATCTGAGCTCCACTGCTCCAATTGCTGTGTGACCTTGGGCAAGTACCTTGATGTCTCTGAGCCTCAGCTTATGTACTTATTATGAAGATAATAATAGTACTAACCCCATAGAGTTGTTATTGGATTAAATGAAAACCTCCATTTAATTGTTAGCACACTGCCTGGCTTATGATATGAACTCCACAAAATCTGTATGTGTAGCTATACAAGGGCTTTAAAAAACTGTGCTTAGCAGATGAACACTGTTTTTTCTTAAACACTTTAGATTCAATCTTAAACAGAGACCAACATAAAAGGCAGATAAGATGGGGAGCTGCTCTATTTGAAGGGGCAGCGCCTCCATCAGAAACCGCATTGACACAAGCACAGAATCTTTGGAAGCCAGTTTCAAAACCACTGAGCTACCCAACTACATGTGTTCTGTCCTTGAGGTCAAAGTCCCTTTCCTCCTCCCCACCTGCTCCATGAGAGGACTAAAAGGAAGAACCTTATGGCTCCAAAACCATGTTGTTGTTGTTGTTTTTATTTCTTCCTTCTACTTCTCGGGCTATCAAATAGAATTTTATGATAAGGCATGATTTAGGCCATTATTACTTACTATGCAACCATTCTGAATAAATGAACGAATGGATGGGTGGATGGATGGATGATGCATGGACGGATGGATGGATGATTGATGGTTGGATAGATGGACAGGTGGATGGATGGATGGATGGGTGGATGCAAGGCTCAGTGATGGACAGATAGAAGAATAGGTGGGTGGATGGATGGATGGATGGGTGGATGCAAGGCTCAGTGATGGACAGATAGAAGAATAGGTGGATGGATGATGCATGGATGCATGGATACATGAGTGGAAGGCGGGATGATGATTGATGGATGAGTATATGGATGGATGGATGGATGAAAAATGGCTCAGGAGAGAGATTGGTACTAACAAGTAACCTGTCCACGTGATCAGTGATGATCAGTGATGAAACTCTCTGGCTAGAGAGGGAGTAAGTGGCAGGAGAGAGACTAAGTAACAGCCACCAGGCTCTATGGCAGGTGATTATCTCTCATCATCTTGTTTAATCCTCACTACTGCCCTTGGAGGAAGAACTCTTATCCCCATTCTGCAGAGGAGGAAAGGGAAGATTAGAGAACTTCAGTTGCCCAAGGCAACACAGCTATTACGTGGAAGGCCCAGGTCCTTGTCATCATGTCACCATGCTTTCTGCACAGAGGTTTTCCACCTATAGTGAATCTTCCAGAAATGTAATAGAAAGGTATTAAAAGAAACTCAGCTCAGAGAAGAAAAGGAACAAAAGAAAGGAAAAGCAAAAGGCTTAAGGATGTGGCAAAACTAACATTTATTGGGCACCCACCGTATACCAGACCCTGGATTTTACGCGCATTTTCAGGTTAACTCTCAACAATAAGCTGTAAAGTTGCGATTATTAACCTTTTTTTGGTAACGAAGAAACAGAGGCTCAGAGAGGTTAAAGAATTCTCCCAGAATCACAGTCTTACTTGTCCAGGTCAAGAGCTCCTATCGGAAGCTGATCGGAAGTCTAATTCCGTGAGACAGAATTTTCAAAAATAAAGGAAGAAGAGGAGCAAGAGAGAGGCAAGGAAAGAATATATGCAGACACCCAAATAAGGGAGACAAGAAGGAAAAGCCAGATAAGAACTGGAAGGAGGAAGGGAGAGGAAGCACACTTGAGACAAAAAGAAAAAAAAGGGAAGCTAAAGATGGGAAGACAAAGGACCCTATTCTGGATCTGTTCCTGTCCAGGGAAACCACAGCACAAATTGCAACGGACGGTTTCCCCTCACACAAAGTGCCTTTTAGCTCCTTCACCTCCCTTGGAGGGCCGGGCTAGAGATGTCTGGCGTCGGCTACAACGCATCTGAGGACGCTGGCAGGAAACTCCCAAGGAAAGCTCAGTGTCCGGGGTCATCTGGTTAAAGGAATCAGTGAGGCTGCAAATGGAGGGGACAGGGGGGAGGGGAGAGGACGGAGTGGCCAGGGGGCGCGGCTGACCCCCATGACCTCCTGCCTGCTCTAACCCGATATCACAAATAGTCCTGGAAAACAAAATAGTATTAACCCTTCCAGCCAGGTCAACCTCTTCTGCGTTTGCCTGGGACTGTGGGACTCTGCCTGTCAGAGGGTTTAACTCTTTCTTGGGACCCTCCGATCATCACTTTTCAGCCCTCTTCTCAAATGCCTCTGAATTCAACAGATTAGATGCCCGTGGGAGGGGCAGAGGCTGTGGGATATAGTCAGGCAGACAGAAAGTACCTGCTGTCCATCAAAAACCGAACAAGGGCTTCTAGAGTGAAAAATGACCTCTAGATTCTTTATCAAGTCTGAGATTGTATTCTGTATGGTCATTTTTGCTATTTCCCCGCCCTAACCTGGTACACAAAGCATGGTGGTCCAGGGGCTGGCAATCTCAGCATCACCTGGAGACTTGTTAGAAACGCAGAATCTTAGGTCCCACCCCAGACCTGCTGCATCCGAATCTGCATTTTAACAAGACCCCTCTAGATAAGTGGTGTGCACATAAGAGTTTCAGAAGCCATCACCCAGCTCAAGAAATCATTTTCCACAAGAAAAAAAAAATTGTAACTATATATGGTGGCGACCGATGTTACCCAGACAGTGTAGTGATTATTTTGCAATATATACAAATATCAGATCATTCTGTGGTATCCCTGAAACTCCTATAATGCTATATGTCAATTATATCTCAGTAAAAAAGAAAGAAAAGAAAGAATTTTGCCATTTAGGACATCTATCTTAAGCAGAAATGGAACGTATACACACTTCAAACACAACAATGACATTTTAACCCAATCAAATCATCAGGGCTTTTGATATTTCAGAGATGCTCAAAGTAATCATGTTCCTTGGCCAAGTATTATCACTAGAGTGAGTGTTAAGCATGGTGGTTTCAGGAAGGGTAGAGAGTTGTTTTCATCAGCTTAGCTTCAGTCCAGCATCCCTTCCCCTCTTCCTGGGGCAAAAATGCCCCATTTCTTGGGGGCTACTCCTGTTCACTCAGTCCAAGTAGTTCTGATGGCGCTGCCACCCTGGCCCGGGGTTGGAAGATGACGCAAGTTAGGCCAGTGAGGCTCCTTCCCTGGCACTCTGCGCGCCCTTTGGCCAGGTAGTCTGGGACTGCCTGCAACCGTTCTCCACTCTTCTTCTTGGCTGCACGGACGGGCAGAATGCCCATCTTCTGATGGAGAGACTAGGGCAAACACAGAAAAAGCCAAGCCCGGAGACAGGGAGAGAGTGAGAACGCATGTCATCATTTAAACTTCTGAGGTCAGCCCCACCTCTGGACTCTCAGATACTTGTGTCAATAAATCCCCACTGGAACCCTGGCCAATTTGAGGGGATGTGTGTCTTTTGCATCGAAATTAGTCCAGGCACTCACTGAGCCATTAGCTCACTCTGTGACCTTGAATTTCTTGGGAACTATGGCACATGACCCACATACTTTCGTATGTGTCATGATGCTCTCTTGCCCTGAATCATAAAGCACTTCCCTGGAGGAAGCTGAGCTTGGTACATAGACTTTCCTCCAAATGCCAGAGCCTGGATCCTCCACATCTCCTCCCCTAGAAGACTCTCCCTGACCCCCAACCTTCAGATCCCCTGATGGCCACTCCCATAACGTCACCATGTACGACACTCATGATACCTAAAAACCCTTGCCCGCAAAACTTCGGGCTTCATGAGACCACGGGTTGTACCTATCCTGGTCACCATTAAACTCCCAGGGTCCAGCACCAAGTAGTCACTCAACGACCATTTTTCGAGTCGATGAATTCTAAATATGTAGAACTGGCTGCATCAGCAAGGGATGTAGAAGCAGAGAGCAGCGGAGGGAAGAGAAAATCTCGACTAAACTTTCCCTTCTTGGCAGAAAGGGTAAGCAAGATCCTTAATGATCAGTAGAGCATGGGAACTCAGGAACTGAAACGGAATCTGGCTATATGCAACAAGCACGGCCAACAAAATGTTTCTAGGAGACCATGTCTCCCTGCCTGGCTTCCAATATGGGGGTCTCTAGAACACTAGTAGGGACTTCAGACCATGAGGGCCACACAGACATTGTGTTGAGACCTTCCTCTGCCTATCTGCTCTCTAACTTCACCTACCCAAGCAAAGCCCCTTCATCAGGCTCCCACAGGAATGCCGTGTGCAAAAACCAGTTCACCACGGCACGCCAGAGCTGGAAGCACCCTCCGTGCTCATCCAATCCAAATCTTTTATTTCACTCTATGCTAAATAGGTTTCCAGGGGGAGGTGGCTTGCCTAAACCAAGTAAGGGCAAAGTCAGACCCAGAAGCAGGCTCTCCTGACATTTCTTTCTACTACACCACCCCAGGAGGATGGGTAGGGGACAGCAACCCCATTTAATGGTGATGAAGCTGAAGTTCAGAGAGACAACATCCCTTGCTCCCTGACTCACCATGGTTAGGGCACAGTCAGCACATCGGTTCAGGTTCTGCCATTCCAAGGACCATCTGCAGGCGTGACTCTTCTAGTTTCCTCTCTTCTTTATCAGTCTTTCTCACTCTTTCTCTCTCATCTACCCTCCCATTCTCACTTTCTGCTTCTCCCTTTATTTTTCCTCCTCAGATATTGCTCTTTGGGAGTCCCATACCCAGAGACCCCGCCCACCTCTCACCCTAAGCCAGCGTGGACTAATAATATTGGTAACGATGAATCTGAGGAAGATGATGATGATGTCAGTGGTAGTTATTTACTGAGCTCTTTCGCTGTGCCAGGCGCTATGCTAAGAACTCCTGTGGATTATCTCTTTAACCGGCAAAGCAACCTTATGAAGCAGTACCATGTATCCATTCACCAACGGCTATTTATTAGATGTCTACCATGTGACAGACACTGGGCTAAGAGCTAATAATATGCTGGTGAATGAGTTATCTATGGGTGCATAACAGATAAGCCCAAGTGGTTTAAAACAGCGATAGCCATTTATTATCATACAATTTCTGTGGACCAGGAACCCAGGAGTGAATTAGCTGGATAGTTCTGGCTTAGGATCTTTCATGACATTGCAGTTAAGATGTCAGCTGGGGCTACAATCATCAGAGGATTTGACTGGAGCTGAAGGATTGGCTTGTAACCCATGCCCCTGGTTGGCAACTTGATCCTGGCTGACGGCATGAGGCCTCAGCACCTCACAAGTGGACCTCTCCATAGGCCTGCTTGAGTGTCCTCACAATGTGGCAGCCAACTCCCCCCGATATTGGAGCAAATGATCCAAGAGAGGGCAGGTAGAATCCACAGTGTTTTTCATGACCCAGCCTCAGGCACCAACATCATTTCTACAATATCCCATTGGTGATCCAGGTAAGCCCTATTCTGTATGGGAGGGAGCTACACAAGGGCACAAATGCCAAAGATGGGGTCAATGCATCTTGGAGGACGGCCACCACAGTTGGTGAATACAAAGATATGAAAACTATATTTATGATGCTTACTATCTATTAGACCGGTATGCCATGTTAAAGTTAGGGAAAATGAAGGCCACAGAGAGTAAGGAATCGATTCAAGGCCCACGTTTAGAAGTGCAAGAGTGGAGAAGTGAAACTGCCACCACCTCATACCTCAGCAGGCTTCTTCCATCTTTCCTACCGCTGGGCAGCCAGGATTCCAGGGTGGATCAAGCCACTAAGATTTCAGCTTGGCAAGAACCAGCACCCCAGGCTTGGCCAACCTCCAGCAACCTCACCCCTCCTGCCCTCTCCATGGATCATTTCTTCCAAGAGCCCAGCTATAAATATCCACTTAGTGAAATGCCTTCCTCCTCGGGCACCCTCTCCCCCCGCCCTCCGGCTGCCTGTACTTGGCTCAGGCAATGCCGGCTTGCAATCGGTCTGCCATCTGAGTCCACTTTGCACACCCAGCACCAACTGGCTGCCTAAGCTCGTCTGCGGGAGCGCACTGGCAAGTCCCCAAGACTGCCGTTGTAAGCTAATGGCACAGCAATTTTTGTTAAAAACACTAATGAACATTAGATAGGTGATGTTATCCCCATAATGGACAGGTTTCCCCAATTCTTTCTTTTCTTGTTCCTTTTCCTTCTTCCCTATTTTTTAATGCTTGAGAGCTTCCCCCGATGTCCAGAGTCACCTGGCCTCAAGCAACAGCTTAGGGTCAGAGGACAAGCACACACAAACGGTCACTGGCTCCCGTCGGCAACCCAGAGAAGGGTCTGGAAAGACAGGCTGGACCCTGCTTTCTCCTTTTGTGCCTCCTTAAGAAAGACTTTCCAACTTGAAGAATCAGGAGATTCTGAGAGGGTCAGGGATGCAAAAGATGGGAGTTCTCGCCTCTCGATGCAGTTTGGGATATTTGCTTTCGACGCGCAAGACATCATTGGAAAGAAACCCTGGCACTTCTTTAGCACTGAGTGCGGTTTAGAGTCATTTTTTTCCTTTTTATGCTCCCTCTGGTCAATGGCTAATAATAATAAAATTCATTGCTGGCTAAGAATCATAAAAGTACTCATGTATAATTATTGAACATAAACGATGGAGACCAGACCCTGAGCTAAGCCCTGACGTTCATTATCCCAGGGACTCTTCACTACCCACTGCAACCAGGAAACTCAGGATCAGAGAGGGGATGTTAGTTGCCCAAGGACACACAGAACCAAAGGAGTCTAGAGCAGAGATTTGCGTGCAGGCAGCCAGCCTCTCAGTCCAAGGCCATTCCCCTGAACTACCTTGAGGTAAGTTGCAGGAGGACCATGGTGCTCATTTGGATTCATGTCCCTCCTCCCCCCTCTGACTGTTGAAGCCAAGACCTGCTCCTCAAGGAAGATGAGTCCTCTTCTCTCCAGGCCTGTCTTTTTTTTTTTTTGGTCCCAGGTTCACGGGTGCGGGCGTGTGGCATCCATTGTGCCATGGCCAGAAGCTAGGGTGGTTTATGGAGGTGGCAGGCTTTAAGGGACATTAAAACAAACCCAGGTGGAATTTGGGAGGAAAACGCCAGATATCTGTTTTCCTGCCCTCAGCCCACAGAGCACGCACTCGTTCCAGGCTTGAGCAAAACTCACAAAGGGCAGAATTAGTATGAGAGCAGAGGGTCAGAATCCTCAAAAAAGCACCAATGGTGCCCACACCCTGGCATTATGTGCTTACTCTCTGCCAGGCAGCCTCTATAAGGCTCCCCCAAAAATCCTGCGAGGGAGTCTATATCTTACCCATTTATAGGTGAGAAAGTTGAACCTCAGAAAATTCTCTCCTCTCTAGATCTGTGGTTTCAAATTGCCGCTGAAGGCTAGGGGTGGGCATGGAAGTGGGGAAGGGGGCAGTCTCAGGCCACCAGGTCCCTTATCTGCCCTTCAGCCTGAGCAACTCTACTGACCTTTATGGCTGAAATTTAAAAATTAGAACGCTCACTTAATCTGACTATCAACCAGCACCTACACCCCAGAGCAGAGAGCACGTGCCTCCATCAACTTGAGTTGCTAATGCTCGCCAAATAATACATAGTCATTGAGTGACGAGCCACTTACAGATGCCAGACCCTTCGTATGTATTGTGTCATCTGCCAGTGATCCGAAGAGCCTCCGGTTGGCAGAGGAAGATGAACCTCAGAGAAATGAAGTTCTTGTTCAAGGTCACAGTTGGCAGTAACAGAGTCAGGTACCTAGAAGTTTTGTCCGTAGGCAGAACCGTGGCACCCCCAAAATATCTGCATCTTCACCCCTGCAACCTGTCAGTATGTTAGGTTAAATGGCAAGAAGGACTTTACAGATGCTATTTATTAAATTAAGGACCTTGAGATGGGGAGATTATCCTGATGTAATCACAAGGGTCCTTAAGAGTCAGAGAAGCAGGCGTGAGGATGGAAGCAGAGTCAGAGAGAGATTATAGATGCTGAGCTGCCAGCCGTGAGGGTGGAGCAAGGTGCCACCAGCCAAGGAATGCAGGCAGCCTCTTGAAGCAGGACAAGTCAAGGAAGGGATTCTCCCCTGGAGCCTCCAAAAGGAACACAGCCCAGCCGACACCTTGATGTTAGTCCAGTGAAATCCATTTTGGACTTCTATCCCTCCAGAACTAGAATAAACATGTGCTTTTTAAAGCCACCAAGTTTGGAGTCATTGTAACAGTAGCAATAGGAAACTATTACACCAAGTCACACTCTTAACCACCAAACTATGATGCCTCTGCTTGCTCTTTATTGCTGCTGAATCATTTTTAAGTCCTGGGGTACCGAAAAAGTCTTTCTCTTCTTGCTAGAGTGAGGCTCTGGAAGGCATTCTCAATACCGGCCACCTCTGTTAAAGAGAAGTGGGCTTAAGTAGCCTGAGCAGCTCCGGATGTAGGAACAGCTGGGTAAGAGGGGCAAGAAATCCCCATTTCAGCCTGGCCAGTAGAACTGCTTCCACCCACAGTCTCGTCATCCAAGGAGCGGACGGAAGGGAGAATTCCACAGTGTTACAGTCAGCTCTAGGGGGTCAGTCTGTGGGTATCTGGGGTCTTCACCCACCCTTTAGAGACCCCAGGATGACAGGCGCCTCACCAGCCCGTCGTCTGGGTCCCCTGGCGGAGGGAGCTTGGCGTCAGGCTTTAATGGGGTGATGAGTCGTAGGTGTCAGAAACACTGAGTTCAGCCGTTAGGAGGACGACTGGGCCGGCACCGCGAGGACAGAGGGGGCCACAGCTGGAGACGGGGAAATGGGTCCTCGGGGGCCTGGTGGAGCCTCTGCAGGCCCCAAAGGGGCTGGGTGACCAGGCTGCCACTGGTCCCTGTGCCTCTTAAAGCCCATTACTTGCTGCCTTTGCCTCGGGAGCTGGGAACAGAGCGTTTCATCCGTGCAGATTGGGCCCAGCGGATCAATGGCTCGGCTACGGCCTCTTCCTCCCCCTCCCCTCCGCCTGCCCCCCTTCCTTAACTAGATGTGGGCGCCAGACCCACAACAGGTCCTCGGCAGCTGTCAGTTGAGGGCCATGAAATATTCATCTCGTTTAATCTTCTTCGGGGACCAGCCCAGAGCCCTGGTGGGGGCGGGACAGTCTTCATCAACTTGTAAAGGCTGGACGGAGGGGAGGGGAGGGCAGGGGGCCGAGGGCAGATACTGCAGGAGACAGCAGAAAAGCAGCCAGAGACCCTTGGCTGGCGCTTTCTCCAAAGACATCCATCCACTGGCATTTAGCACCCACTGTGCACCCAAAGCTGCTGGACACATTTGCATCCACTTTCTGGGGGCTTCCCAAACCTCAGCTGGCTGTGGACCAATCTTCCCATCTTCACAATATTCATGTACCACCCGGATTATTAGTCATATCATTTTTTTCTTAATCTCACTTTAAGCAATAGTTTCTGGGAAATCACAATGCTAGTTTTACTTTTTTTCCAAAAAATACACTAGCATAAATACATATATATATATCAGTATAAATATATTTGTATAAATTTTTACTACTGTATATATAGCAATAAAACTAAAAACATATATATATATGCATATATATATATGCATATATACATATAAATATATGCATATATTTAAATCGCCTAATGTTCCATTCTTTGGAGATTCCTGGGACATACATCTTAATTACTTCTCACTTCACTTCCGGAAAGAAGGCATTATTGCCTCCAATTACAGATGAGGAAACTGAGGCTCAGAGAGGTGATGTGAGTTGTCTAAGGTCACACAGCAAGTAGGGGACAAATCCTGCTTTCAATCCCAGGCATGTGAATTACAAATATAATACAAAAAATAGCTTCTTTTAATCACTAGTTTTCAGGATATTTGGGGAAAACTCGTTGACTAGGACTTTCACCTGCTTTTCCCTCTTTAGTAAATTGAGACTCTTTCTTAACTTCTATGTACAACCATAGAACATTTGAAAAGAAACATCCTTTCTATCTCATCATCCCACAGAGTCCCAGAAATAGTAGAGTCAGTGGTTGTTTCTTGGATGAAAACACAAGCAGCTGAGAAACCCAGGCTACCCGAATTCCTTGTTTTTCCTCACCTTCCCCACGTTGGATCTAGGATCAGGTCCTGCACAGTGTAATTCCTACACAGCACTCACTCTGCTTGTTTTGCTTCATCTCACCTCACTTTCCCCAGCCAAAAGCAATGCCCTATCTCACCTGGATGCCTACGGCAGCCTCCTGACACTGACTTGCTTCCTTAACTAGACAGGGGTACCAGACCCATAACAGACCCTGCATTCTCTCTGTGCACGCTCCCCACAACGGCCAGAGGGACTCTGCCTCCAGCTGCTCATCTGTAAAACGGGGAGAGGAGGGACGTCCAAGTCTTGAATGAGATTACCACGAGCAATTAGCATCATTCCCGGCATCGGTGTGCCACCGATAAACATGCTCCATCAGGAGGGATGGAGAACCGTGAGGACCAGCCCCAGGTGTCCAGGTGGACTGCAGATGCCCGGTTACCTTCCCCGCTCAAATAACAGGCAGCTACAGGGACCCTGAATCCTCTCTCCAACTGCACAGACTGGAGCTCCTAGCAAGTAGAGATTTCCCAACTGCTAGGGCAATTCCTTCCCCAGAACTCCAAGAAAACAAGGTCTGGCCTGGCTCACACGTGGCATGTCTGCCCCCGAGGGTGGGCCGAGAGGTCAGCCTGACCCCCATGTGATTGCTCCCTGACACTTCCTCCCTGTTGCCCGGCCCCCCACCCACTAACCCTTTGCAGATCCCTGGAATAAGTGGGGCTCTGTTAGGCCAGGACCTTCAGGTGCCACCACCCCAGCTGCTGAGCCCGCCAGCCCTCCAGGCAGGTGGGCCTGAGTGCCGGAAAGCTCCAGCACTTCCTCCAGCCCTGATGGGGTCAAGGATGGCAGCTAATTGGAGGATGCTGGGCTGATGCCTGTCTCCGGCTTCCTGCCGCCTTGCTTGGGGAGGTCACTGTGGGGAGCGATAGCCTTCCTCCACCCAACCCCAGCCTCTGCAACGCCAACAGAATTCATTCCCAATTGCAGGTGTTTTACTCACCAATTGCAAATGCAGCAATGTCCCCAGTACATCGTTCCATCATTGCCTAGTCCCTCAACGCACCCCCAAAACTCCTAGGCTAAACCCTTGAGAAAGGATGGAAGAGCTATGATAACAGGATCCAATTTTTTAGTGCCAGGTCTATGCCAACTACTATAAAAACAATATTAATCAGGGCAGGCCAGCTGCTGTAACAAACAATCCCCAAAACTCAGTGGTTTAACTGTGGGCCAGCAGGGCTGTGCTCTGCTTCATCAGGGCCCCAGGCTTTTTCTCACTTGTGTCTTTGCCATCTTCTAGGGCAGAGGTCCTCAAATGTGAGAGTGCATCAGAATCCCCCGGAGGGCTTTTAAAAACACAGATCACTGTGTTCAGCTCCATAGTATTTGATTCAATAGGTCTGGAGTGGGACCCCAAAATATGCATTTCCAGGAGATGTTGATGCTGGTGGTCCAGGGATCACACTTCGAGTCATGGTTCCAGGTCATCAGAATCCCTTGATTTTTGCGTCTGGCTGACAGTTGAGGGAAGAAAGGGTGTGGAGGATTATGTAGTTTTTAAGAGGCTAAGCCCATCTTCCATTGGCCAGAACTCTTATCACATGACGCCCTTCTAACTGCAAGGGAGGATGGGAAATGTAGTCCAGATGTGTGTCCTATCACTGTGAGGACTAAAGCATTCTCTGTCACAGACACTGTCTGTGATAATCCTCATGACACCTAATAAGAGAAGTGGCATTTTACCCCCATTTGAAAGAGGAGAAAACAAGTTCAGAAAGATTATATTTCTTGCCCAAAACCACAGAGCTAGTAGAAAACACAGGTGGGGTTCAAATCTAGGTCTGTGTGACTCCAAGGCTTAAAGAGAAGGTGCCTGCTTCTGGGTACGAGTCTCTGCTCTGAGCCAGGGATGATGCTTGCTCCATGCTTTTGCATCTGTTTCCAGCTTTTACACAAACCCCCTGAGCAAAGCACTGTTATGCACACTTTGCAGATGGGCAAACAGAGCTCTGGACATGGTCACACAGCCAGCCAGTATATGGCAGAGCCAGGATCCACATCCCTAATTAGAGAGATGCTCAGTCGGTAGGGCCTGTCCATGGGGAGAGTGGAACTGCATGGTGGAGGAACTGGGGGACTCTGGGACTTGACATTCAGGAAGTGATGGGTGATAGCATAGGTACCAGGGAATATGGGAGTCCTTCCCCACCTGGGGCCTGTGAGCCAGAGGCAGATGGGCCTTAGGTAGGACGCAGAGTAAAGCTGTCCATGACCCTGAGGGGCCAGGACTGGGGCTCATGAGGAAGGGAAAAGTCAGTCTTAGGAGACAGAGGACCAGAATGTGGCTTTGAGGAAGGTGGCTGGTTTTAGCAGATTGAGTCAAAGTGGAAATTTGTGAATTAGGTGTGATGATCATTGTTTGGGTGGGGAATCTGAGGGCTAGCAAAGCAAGTACGTGGCCAAGGTCACACAGCTGTGAGCCGCAGCATTTGACTGTGGCCCCAGCTCTCAGCTGCTTCATCCCAGCTGGGTGGGCTCCCGCTTTCCACTGCTTCCAGCAGGCAGGCCAGGATGACAGTGTGGGATGAATAGCGTAGTTCGGCCAAGGAGACAGGCAACTGTCAGACAGACCTGAGTCCACATCCTGCTCTGCCACCTCCTCACTCTGCAGATTTGGACACAAGACTATGATGTATCTGAGCCTCAGTTTCCTCAACTGTAAAATGGGAGTTAATAATAGTGCCCACCTCCGTCTTAACACTGTTGGCGGGAAGGTAAACTGGTGCAGCCACTGTGGAAAACAGTATGGAGGTATTTAAAAAACTAAAAATAGAGCTACCATATGATCCAGCAATCCCACTCCTGGGCATATACCCAGAAAAGATGAAAACTCTAATTCGAAAGGATACATGCACCCCAATGCTCACTGCAGCACTATTTACAATAGCCAGGACATGGAAGCAATCTAAATGTCCATCAACGGATGAGTGGATAAAGAAGATGTGGTACATGTATACAATGGAATATTACTCAGCCATAAAAAAGAGTGAAATATTGACATTTGCAACAACATGGATGGACACTGAATCGAGCACAGGTGAGCCACAACCTTCTGACACAGAGGGGAGGGATCACGGATGGTAGATGGTGGCAACCAAAAGGAGTGCAAAAGAGTCCTGTGGTGTAGGCCTCAAAGGGATGAGATTTCAGGAGGAGGCAGGGACAATGGGCACCCAGTCCGTTCCAGGCTCGGTAATAAGCAGGGAAGGGAGAGAGAAAGCCCGCATCATTTGAAAGCCCTAGGAGTGGGAGCAGCAAGACTCAGAGGGGAGAAACAGACTTCAGCTAAAGCAAGAGAGCAAAGGAGAATTTACTGATGACAGATCAGGGGTCGGGGTGAGGGGGTGGGCATTAGGAATTGGGAAGGTGTGATATTGGATCCTACCAGAGGAAGGACAGAGCCATGAGTGGCCGGGCGATTAAAGACCGGCCTGGGATTCCCACACTTCTCATGAATGAAGATGTAGCACGATGCCTGGAATGTAGTAGCTGCTTGATAAATGGTGTCTAACTGTCATGTGCCCTGTTTCCCAAGCAGGCAGTATAGCAAGGGTATTAGTGCAGGCCTTGGGTCTGGCTTAAAGCTTCCTCCTGCCGCGTAACCAGCTGGGGGCGAGTCTCCCCACCTCTCTGACCTTCAGTCCTTTAGCCTGTAATGTGCAGCCAGCCCATCACCCTATGCACTCCCAGAACTGCCGGGAGATTCACGCAGCCCCTGGCTCCTAGTAGGTCCTTCACTGGCTGGTCTTCTCTTATCTCTGCCTATCAGGGACCCCTGACCTCTGAGAAGTCACAGAAAGCACTTTGTGCCACCTGCCTTGCTGTGTGACCTCAGACAAGCTACTTGAGCTCTCTGGGGCTCAGTTTCTCCTTTCTGTGAAATGGGAAGATGGCCAAGCCTTACATGACAATAGATGGAAACCACGTTATCTGAAGCGGAGAGGTGCAGTATCGGGGCCACTAGCTCACGTGGCTATTAAGTGCTTGGAATGTGCTATCCAGATTGAGATGTGCTGGAATTGTAAAATACACACCAGACTTGGCAAAAAAAAAACAGAAGGAAAATATCTCATTAATCCTTCTATATTGATTACATATTAAAATGAGTATTTTGTATATACTAGGTGAAATAAAATATACTATAAAGATAATTTTATCCGGTTTTTCTTTTTTTTTTGCTTTGTTTTAAATGTGGATACTAGAAAATTTTCAATTACCCAGGTGGCTCACATTATATACCTAAGCAATAGTGCTGTTCCAGAACTGTTGGCAAACTGTGGCCCTCGGGCCAGACCTGGTACATTGCCTATTTTTATATGAGCTGTGAGTTAAGAATGATTTTGATGTTTTAAATGGTCGAGAAGCAAATTAAAAACGAAAAATATTTCATGACGTGAAAATGATACAAAATTTAAAATTCAGCATCCATAAATAAAGTTTCATTGAAATACAGCCTGGCCCATTCGATTGCATATGGTCTGTGGCTGCTTTCTCATTGGAACAGCAGAGTGAGAAGTTGGGAGCTGGTGACCAGCAAAGCTGAAAATATTGACTCTCTGGACTTCTAGAGAAAACGTGTGCTGACTTCTACCTTTACTGTGCACCCAGTCCAGCCATAGAACCTATAAATGCAGATTCCCTGGCTCTAGTCACAATTCTGTAGATATGGAACTGAGCCCAGGAATCTGCATTTTAACCATCAGCTGCTAGCATTGGTGGGGGCCTTACTCTGCCAGGAGAGAAGCTAAACCCTTTATGTGCATCACTTCATTTCATGCTGGCGGGTCAGCTACTGGAAACATCCCCATTGTACGGAGGAGGAAACTGAGGCTCAGAGAGGTGAGAGGCTTGACCTGCACGCAACACACGAGGTGCTCATGATCCCCTTTGTTGTTGCGCAGAGGAATGTGCCCACCCGTCCAGCCGCTGACGCCCAGGCCTTTGTGCTGGCCCCGAATGTCTTCCTGTCTTTCTCTGCTTGTGTTTTCCCCGGATGCTGTGGGCTGAGCTGAGTTGCATCCCAGGGGGCCACCTCACACTGGGCTGTGTGTGATGTCCCGGGGGGGAGGAGGGGGGCAGAGCCGGCTCCAGGCAGAGCTGTGATTTAATAACCAGACACTTAGGGCCCTGATGGAGGGCCCAGCCCAAGCGGGACAGCCCTCTCCGCTAATTGTCCATTGGCTGCCGCCCGCCGTCCTGCCGGCGTCTCCGGGCTGATTAGGAAAGGGAAAGGGGGAGGGTCTGGGAAGAGCCTCCTGCAGCTCCAGAGGCTTCCAAGATTTTTATCACACTGGACAGCACGATTACATTCACTCTTCTGAAGGAGGATCAAAACAAGGGCAGCTCTGTCCTGGGCGTGGCCCTCCAGGCTTGGCTTAGAAAAGACAAATGATCTGGGTTCAAATCCAGACTCTGGCTGTGAGATCACAAGCAAGAAATTCAAACTCTCTGGGTTTCAGCTTCCCCATCTGCAAAATGGCAATGATGCAATGTCTCCCCTTCAGAAGCGGTATAAGGTTGTGGGGGAAAGCGTGGTCTCTGGAGCTGGGTAGCCTGGGTTCAAATCCCAGCTCCACCACTGAGGAGGCTGTGTGACTTGAGCAAGTGACCGCACCTCTCTGTGCCTTGGTCTTCTCATCTCTATAACGCAGGTAATAATACTACCCCCTAACAGAGGCGCTGCGAGGTCTAAGTAAGTTACTAGAATGACCTTCACCAGCACCATATGCATTTATTTGCTCCTGTTACTGTCTCCAAATGTTCTAAGAGTAAAATAAGGCAGAACGTGGAAAAGCGCTTCAATAAAAGTTGTTTTTAGTTATTGCCGATTCTTTTGGGAGGTGGTTAAAAGATGCAGCTGAGAGTGGCTGGCTGATCTCCTCCTCCCAGGATCCCCACTAGAGCACATTTCCCAGCCTCCTTTGCAGTTAGATTGGACCATGTGATTGAATTCTGGCCCAAGAACCAGAGCAGCTGTGTGGCGTGCCACTTCTACGCCTGGCTGCCCTCATCAAAACCTCTCTGTCATGACCCTCACACTCTTCCCCCACGTCCCCTTTGCCTTCTGGGTGGAGAGGAAGCTAAGGCATAGAAGGAGGTGAGGTCCAAGATGGAAGGCACCTGGGGCCCTGAACAATGGCCTGGAGCGGGGTCCTCCCCACCCACCGCTGCCTCCAGCGGCACTGAAATGAGCAAGAAAAAAAATTTGTTTTGAGTCAAGCCATGTTGGGGTGCTGGTTGTTGCTTTAGCAACTAGTCTACCATGACTAATACAGAGGACAAAAATGTCCCGGGCTGGGAGGAAAGACAAATGGTTAGTTTCTCTGGACAGCTGTTGTCATATTCTAAGAAGAGCATCAG
Organism: Physeter macrocephalus; assembly: GCF_002837175.3. Lineage (NCBI taxonomy): Eukaryota > Metazoa > Chordata > Mammalia > Artiodactyla > Physeteridae > Physeter > Physeter macrocephalus. The sequence goes on along the minus strand of NC_041232.1, from coordinate 12,971,690 downwards.
GCCACATAGCACAAATGGCAGATGTTTTGGAGTCAGTTAACTTATCTCCTGTGTGACCTTGATCAAGTGGCATAAGCTCTCTGAGCTGCTATTTCTTTCCGTGGAAAGGGAAGAGAGTAGTTACAAGGGTTACCCAGGGTGTGCATTTGTGACAGTGCCTAGAACACCTGAGACACAGTTAGTGCTGTGGACTTGCTAGTCCATCCTTACCCATAGATGGAGCAGCTCTTCACTCCTCCACGGCAGCTTCCACCCTCAGAGTGTCTCATGGTCCAACCACAAACTGTCTTCTCCATCAAAGATTTCACCCTCGATTGTGGGATATGTCCCCTTGGCCCCGATGCCAGGTCAGGTGATGAGGTGTAGGAAGGACCATCTCAGGTCAGCCTCAGAGACTCCTCTGAGCTTTCAGCTTCTCCTAGGGATCCTCTGTGACCTGTTGGGCCAGATGGGAGGCTGCAGAGTCTGGATTTAAGGAAACATGTGGTTCGCTCTTCCTAGAACGCTTTTCCTGCCACTCTTCAACTATTGGTTCCTTGTTGTCCTGCAGGCATCAGAATAATTGTCACTGCCTTCAGGAAGCCCTCCTGGACCTCCTATAGCTACAGTAGATCTGCTGGTTAATTAGCCTCTCTTACAGACTTGGTCCTTTTCTTTCATGATAGAGCTTGTTGCAATTTGTAATGTTATATTTATTTGTTTGATGACTTATTTATTACTTCTCCCTCCAGACTGTAAGTGGTTGAAGAGCAGAAATAATATTTATATAAAGTATTTTATCTGCTGCAGTGATTCACTATTTTATCTATAATACCCAGAACTGTGACTGACTGTTGGTTGAATATTTGAATAGATTGACATTTGCTAACTGAATGTCTTGAGTAATAAGTTATTTAATCTTTGCGAGTTTGATTTATAAAACAAAGATAAAAATATCTTATTATTGTGAAAAATAAAGGTGGTTTTTTTTTTTAATGGTTTATTCAGTGCCCGGCACATAGTAAGGACTCAACAAGTAGTAGTTTTTGTTGTTACTATTGCTGTTGGTGGTTGGTGCTGTTAGCTGTCTTGGGTTAGGCTTCCCCAGAGCAAACCCTGAGATAAGCTTAGTTTATCTGGGAGGTGATTCCAGGAAGCACCAGTAGAGAAGTGTAGAAGTGACAGCAAAGGGAAAGAAATCAATTTAAGGAGCATGTAATGAAACCTAATCCTCTTCCCCTTGAGACTGGGCAGGATGTAGTGACTCGCTTCTAATGAGGAGAATTAAGTGAAAGTGATCGTGGGTCACTTCTGAGACTAGTTCATCAAAGGCCCCTCAGCTTCCATCTTGGTCTCTGTCCCTCTTGGATCACTCACTCTAGCGGAATCCAGCAACCACATCAAGAGACACTCAAGCTGTCCTATGGGAAGGCCCAAGTGGTGAGCAACTGAGGACCCCTGCCCATAGCCATGGGAGTAAGATTGGAAGCAGACCCACCAGCTCCAGTCAAGCTACAGATGACTGCAGCCCTGGCCCACATCTTGATTGCATCCTCCTAAGAGAACCTAAGCCAGATCCACCCAACTAAGCACCTCTGACATCTTGCCCCACAGAAACAATGAAAGAATAGACATTTGTTTCTTTAAGCCACTAAGATTGGGGATAACTTGTTATGCAGCAATGGATAACTGATACACTGCATTATGGAGAGATCTTTATGGGGGCCAACTGGGAACTAAATTCTATGAGGAGGTCTGGGAGACTGTACAGAGAGTGCTTCAGAGTTATGCCCCCTGAGAGGTACAGCTGGGGTATTTCTTCAACACCCACCTATCGTTGGTAGAAGTCTGCTCCTGGGGCATTAATTCCCCAAGATTTCTAAACTGATCCTCACTGGGTGCTTGAAGTTGGCACTATAGGAATGTTCTAGAGTAATGAATGTAAAGGGTACATTAGTGGGGTACTGATAGGGTCTGTTATGGTGGTATATGTCCTAGATTTTTCATAGGTTCTCAAATCCCCAAATTTCTTCTCTTTCCATGAAATGCAGCCATTGAAAGTGTTTAAATCAGCTTCATTTGTATACCTTTGAAGATGCTTCATAAAAACAAATCCGCAAATCAGAAGAATTTGTGGCTGGGGAAAGTGGAGGGTATTTTTGTCTGTGTGTTTGCTTCTTTAATAACCTTACTGATTACTGGCATAACGGCCAAATACAACATAGCGCCTTATTCTGACATTGAATGTAACACAGCACAATTAGGCAATGGGGGTCTTAGAAAATGGCATTTTTATATTGCCTCATAAAATATCTAATACCGGACTTTGTAAATTACTCAATGCCTTTGAACAAACATCGAGTTCTTTTTAATAAATAAAATGTTCAAAACGATTTCCTGGAAGTGCATTTTAGACATTAATAACTGGCTTCAAATGAAATTCCGTTTCATAGCGATAAGCAAATGTAATTGCTGCAAACTGAAACAGTCTGCAAAGTTTACCTGCTCCAGAAAGGAGAGGAAATATTGAGCTAATGTAGCCATCAAGATATATAACCTGCTACTTCTTGAATAAACCAAATTCCATCCCTAAACACAGAGAGCTCAGAAACTCAGACCCAAGGACATAAATATAAAGTATTTCCCAGAATTAGTTTCATATGTTTTATACATTGCAGTTATCAATTGATCTGACACAACATCTTAGCCAGTTTTAAAATTACATGTTGTGCATCAGAGAAATAGATAATTCCACGGCATCTGGTACTCTGCATTATCAAAAGCATCGTTATTTAAGTTAAAAAAAAATCAAGATTTCCACATCATTAAAAATAATAGTAATTCCAAAAGTATAAATCTCCATTTTATTTCTGGGTCCACGGACTCAGCCCAGTCCACCACTGACTTTCATACAGCCCACTAGCTGAGAATGGTTTTCTATTTTAAATGGCTGAAAAAAAATCAGAAGAATACTTTGTGACACATGAAAACGATATGAAATTCAAATTTCAGTGTTCGTAGATAAAATCAAATTGGAACTCATTCACACCCATCATGACATGCTGTCTATGGCTGCTTTCATGCTATAACAAAGTCAAATAGTTATGACAGAGACGTTATGACCTGCAAAATCGAAAATATTTACTGTCTGGCTCTTTACAGAAAGTGTTTTCTGATCCCCGCTCTTCACCAACCTCTTGTCCACTCTAAGGAGTTAAAAAGGAGTTATCATAGGACTCGGAATACTTGAAAGGCTTTATCCACCTACTATTCCAGAGTATCCTTGAATCCTAAACCTCCTAGTGAACACAGGAGTGGCCATGAGGTGAACAATATCCATGGAAACCTCCAACCTGAGTCATTTATGGTCAGGTGTGTTTTTTTTCTTCCCCACCAAGAGTGGATTTGTCTGAGTGAGTGAACTACATAAATTGCCTTTGCTCTCTACTTCATTTTAACTTCTGGGGACACATATACGAGCAAGCAGGAAGAACAAACATTGGGTTAGTAGGAGGATGGGAAGCTAGTAAAATGCAAATCCTTTGGCCTTCAGTGTCTATTATGATCACTTTTTTAAGCTTGGTAGATCTAGTTTGGCCCTCGTCCATGTGAGGTCACTTTGAAAAAGGATTCTTGGTTTGAACTTTCTTTTTGAAAACTTTATGTTGAAAATTACAAAACCTATATGAGTTTCTTATAGAAAAAGTATAAAACAATGCAAATAGATTAAAATTACACACATTCTAAATTGGTGCAGCCACTATGAGAACAGTATGGAGGTTCCTTGAAAAACTAAAAAATAGAGCTACTATATGATCCAGGATCCCATTCCTAGGAGTATATCCAGAAAAGACCAAAACTCTAATTTGAAAAGATACATGCACCCCAATGTTCATAGCAGCACTATTTACAATAACCAAGACATGGAAGCAACCTAAATGTCCATTGACAGATGAATGGATAAAGAAGATGTGGGGTGTGTGTGTGTGTGTGTGTATGTATGTGTAAAATGGAATATTACTCGGCCATAAAAAAGAATGAAATAATGCCATTTGCAGCAGCATGGATGGACCTAGAGATTATCATACTAAGTAAAGTAAGTCAGAAAGAGAACGACAAATATCGTATGATATCACTTATATGTGGAATCTAAAAAAGATACAAATGAACTTATTTATAAGACAGAAATAGACCCACAGACATAGAAAACAAACTTATGGTTACCAAAGGGGAAGCGGTGGCGGAGTGATAAATTAGGAGTATGGGATTAGCAGATACAAACCGTTTTATATAAAATAGATAAACAAAAAGGCCCTACTGATTAGCACAGGGAACTATATTCACTATACTGTAATAAACCATAATGGAAAAGAGTATGAAAAAGAATATATATATATATATACATATATGTATAACTAAATCCCTTTGCTGTACACCAGAAACTAACACAACATTGTAAATCAACTATACTTCAATTTTTAAAAATTACACACATTCCCCAAGACAGGTTACTGTTGATATTCGATTGCCTTGTCTTCTAGGTATCTTTCTATGCATTTGTGTACTTTTTAATGTGACCAGGACATTCTTTGTCAATCATCAGACTTCTACAGCATTGCATTAATGGCTACATATAGAATCCTTTACTGTATTTAACCATTCTCCAATTGCTGGACATTTCAGTTTTCCAATTCTTTTTTGTCTATTTTTTTTTACCATTGTAAACAATGCATGAACATCTTTAGAGCTAAATTGTTAGACACTCTGTGAAAATCTTCTTTGAATATATTTGAAAAACTAGTATTGTGTCCCCACGTGGATACACATTGTAAAAACTTTTTATACATATTATAAAACTGCCCTTGGGAAAGGTCATTTCCTCCAGAATTGTGTAATAGTGACTGTTACACACACACACACACACACACACACACACACACAGACATGTCCATTCAACATTTTTTGAGGAACAACTACATGCCAAACACTTTTGAGGTGCTGGAACTGTAAGCAAAGGAATGTGGCAAAGAACAAAACAGCAAAAATCCCATTTATATACCTCTGAAGATGTTCACCCATTGATCCATCCTCCATCCAACTATCCATCCATCCATCTATCATCCATCCATTCACCCAGTAACTCCTGCCCTCACAGAGTTTATATTCTAGTTGAGGAGAGAGACAGTAAACAAAATATGTAGTATGTTAGATGGTAATAAGTGTTAATGAGAAAATAAAGAGGATAAGGAAGGGACATGAAATATTGGGGTCAGAAAGGGGTGACAATATTAAATAGGGCAATCAGAGAAGCTCTCCCTGAGAAGGGGACTTCTGAGCAAAGACCTGAAGGGAGTGAGGAATCTCTAAGGACATCTGACAGGAGAGCATTCCAGACAAAGGAAGAGCAAGTGCGAAGTCCTCGAGGCATGATTGTGCCTGGAAGGTTCGAGGAACAACAAGGAGGCCAGTGTGGCTGGAACAGAGAGAGAAAAAGGAGATGAGGTCTGAGCTATAGGGCATTGGGTCCTAATAAAAGCTTGACATTTACTGTGGGTGAGATGGGAACCACTGGAAGGTCTGGGGCAGAAACTAACATGATTTTATGTTTTAACAGAAAAAATCTAGCCTCCATATTGAGAATGGAACTGAAGGGGAACACAGATGCAAGCACAAAGGTCTTTGTGGAGGCCAGGGAAATTATCCAGGGGGAAAATGGTGGTGACTTACGCAGGTGATAGCAGTGAAAGGGGTAAGTTGTATATTTTGGACATATATCAGCTAGATAGATATGCAGATGCATAGATAGGAGGATGGGTGGCTGGATAGATGGATGGATGGATGGGTTGATGGATGATAGATGGATGATGGATGAATGGAGAATGGATGGATGGATGGATAGAATAAAGTAGGATAAGATAGGATAATATATCCATAATATATATTAACATATGAAAACCTGAGGGAGGACCAATGAGATTCCTAGCTTAACCTACAGAAGGTAGACAAAGCACATTCCGTTTTCTCATCAAATTCAGCATTCTAGAGTGACCAGTTCTCTCACCTCAGCAATCCTGGAGGTAGATATTATTTTCCCCAACTTATAGAGGAGGAAACTGAGATTCAGAGAAGTTGCTGCTGGCCTGAAGTCCAACAGCTAGTGAGTGGCAGCACTAGTATTCCAAATCTTTAGCACAAATACTGTAACCTGAGAATTGGGAAGAATATTCTCCAATCCCCAAGAAAATATAGGGAAGAGGAAGTAAACATTAACTGTAAAGGAGGGCTGAAAAAGAAAGAGAAAGAGGGAGAGAGAGAGGGAAAGACAGAAAGAAAGAAAAGAAAGAAAGAAAGAAAGAAAGAAAGAAAGAAAGAAAGAAAAAGAAAGAAAGAAAGAAAGAAAGAAAGAAAGAAAGAAGAAAGAAGAGAGGGAGGGAGGGAGGGAGGAAGAAAGGAAGAAAAAAAAACTAGCCAGTTTCTTTGTAAGTAAAAGAAATGAAAATAGGGGAAAGGAGTTAATAAGTCACTTGAAAGGAGACAAATAAAGGTCTTTCCATGTAAGATGACTCGAAATGCTGGAGTGGAGACTGTGCGTCCACAGGCGTCACGCCCTTTCTCCAAGGCTGCCGTTATTTATCAGCTCGAGCTCTTGTTTTTTCCCTTGCTTTAAAGTGAAGTACGCAAACACTCTCACTTCAAAGGGAAAAATTCTCATAAATGTCATTTTACTGCCGGCCCAGATGAATAGCAACAACAGACCCTGAAAGTAGGGTGGGGTGTAGGGACCCCAGGCATGTCTGGTGACTAAGAGGGAAAACTGTCACTGGCTGCTTCTTATAGAGAGGAGGCCAACCTCGAATGAACCCAGCTGAGCACATGCTTGTAGCAGCTAAGAGCGTGGCATTGCCTACATTCAAATCCCAAATATCTCTCTTTTTATTTAGACAAAGTTCAACAACTCCAAGCCTTGGTTTCTTCATCTGTACAATGGAGTGACTTAATAGTAACTACTGCAAAGGGTCATTGTAAGGATTTTTAAAATGAACAAATAGAAGGTGCCTAGCACTGTGCCTGGTACATGAGTCCTCAGCAGACGTGAGGGTATCTCTTGTACAGATGGAGCTTGGGCTTACTATCATGCCACTGCCTGTGATCAAAAGTGGGAAGGTGGGCTTCCCTGGTGGCGCAGTGGTTGAGAGTCCACCTGCCGAGGCAGGGGACACGGGTTCGCGCCCCGGTCCGGGAGGATCCCACATGCCGCGGAGCGGCTGGGCCCGTGAGCCGTGGCCGCTGAGCCTGCGCGTCCGGAGCCTGTGCTCCGCGGCGGGAGAGGCCACAACAGTGAGAGGCCCACGTACCGCAAAAAAAAAAAAAAAAAAAAAAAAAAAAAAGTGGGAAGGTGTCTTCTCACATATGTGGACATTCCAGATGTAAGTTATCAGACGAGAGGCAGGGCCCCAGATAAGAAATGGGGATATGAAAGGTGGGCTGTAGAAAGTGAGCTGACACTGTTGATTGGAGACCCAAGAGTTACTGCCACTCCCTCGCTCCCTCCCACTATAGAGGCTGAAAAGCTATACATGCACATTGTCAGCCTCCCTTGCAGCTATGGGACTAGTCCTGTTCAGAAACACAAATAAAAAGTCTGCTGGGGCAGAATTTTGGAAACTTTATAGTTTAGTAAAAAGAGATGGCTGTACCTAGTGAAGCCTTTCCCCAAGCACGCTTTCTTCTTACCCTTCTGGGAATGCCGGAAGTGACCATGAGACCCAATGCAGCTCCCAAAAGAACTGGCTTATTGAATCAATGCCAACAACAACCTACTAACAGACTTCTTATGATTCAATGCAGTGATTCAAGCCGCTGTTGTCAGCGTTTCTATGATTTGCAGTCATTTACGTTCCTACAAATACCAACTCATAGGAACACGAATGCAAGAGAGAGAAGTCCCTCCTCTCCTTGGGTCCAGCTCCCTGGAACCTCAACTTCAAACAGCCTGGAGGGATCTGAGAGGACGTCCAGCTTGTGGGAAAATGCTAGTCTCTGCTAGCAACAGCCAGAAAATAGGCAGAAAGTCACCCTAAAAATGCTTAAACGAAGATGAACAGAACAGAGATGGGGTGACTCACCTATCTGCCCCCTGCACCCTCTCAGTCTATCTCACTCCTGCCATCCCAGAGACATTAGTGAAGTGGTTTTTAATGGCCTGGTCTGGTCCCAGACTTGCTACAGGGGAATCAGAAGGAGAGTCGTGAATCTGCTTAGACAAGATCATTGAATGGATAGTGTGGACTGGCCAAGGGAAATTGGCATCTTGGGGAAAGGAAATAATGGCTTCAAGACCTTCTCCATTCCCTGACACCATGGTGAAGTAGAAATTGATTTTATTCAGGGCCTGGCAAGACCCCAACAGCATCAGCAAACTTTTCTAAACTATTTCCTTCCTCAACTGGCTCGGCTGTAACAGAATGTCCACAGATCTTTGGGTACCTCAACCTCATTTACATTGCTTGTTAAACCCTGTCCAATTTTCTCAAAAGCTAAAGGGCACGTCTGTTTCAGATGAGTTTCTTTATACACATCCTATAGAGAAAAATGCATTCTGCCATTATTGTTTTTAATTGTTCACTCATGCATGCATGGGTTGATTGATTGATTAACTGAGTCCATTCACATTTATTGAGCATCTACTATAAGCCAGATTCTGCATGGAATGGAATTTCAAGAATGACAAGTGACATGTTCCTGCCTCAGTAAGGACCCAATATTCTGGATTCCATCCATTTTCTACACAAAACCTTCCTCAAAACTCATCTGAGGAAACTTCCTCCCAATCTTCTCATTCCACAATTTATCACTTGGTGGAGATTTTTATTGCTTTTTCTCCAAGAGAGCCTGGTTGCAGTTGCTCAGTTTTGCTAAGTCACTCTGCAAATGCATTTTAAAAAATATCTTGGCAAGTATACAAAATTCACTGGAGAATTCGACATGACTTCATTATGTTTTTTCAGAGAGCGGGAGTGTATGGAATGGGATATATCACAAAACCTTTATAGTAGCTTTGGAAGATGGGGGACAAATTGCCTTGCTTAGGACATATGACCACACTACCACCTGGTGGTAATGTTGCACCTGAAGCCATGGACAAAAAAATGGCTGAGTTACCCCAAATCTAATTTTTTGGTGAAACCTACGAATTAGAATAAGATCCTTCATGGATGAATTTTAAAGTGCCAAAGAGTCCATGTAGACCGTATCTCAGGGAGCCAATAAAAATTCAGATTAATCTGTACTCTCCAAAGATGATCTCTGACTGCCATATTTATGGTGCATAATAACTCTTCACACTTGTGAAGTGCTTTTCATATGCCTGACTTGGGATAGGCATTACTATTGCCTCCATTTTGCAGCAGAGAAAACTGAGGTTCAAAGAGGATATGGAATGGCCCAGGTGTAGAATTAGCCATGTAGGGAAACCAGGATTCAAATTCATATTTTCTAAAGCTTACACACATACTTTCTACCTTTAGGAAGGTCATCATTCTAGTTGTGGGTGCCACGTAAAGCCAGAAATCAGTGGCCTGGGTCAATGTTATATCAGAGCACACTGGTCTCAAATAGAATAAATAGAATAAAGAAACAAATAAGTGGCATGTCACCATCATTGTGAACATATAGACTCCATGTTAGTTGAATGTACGTAGGACAAGGTGGCCTCACCTTAGGTCAGCTCAGATTCCCCAGAAGCAGAGCCTGAGACAAGGATTCAGGAGCAAGTGATTTATCAAGCGTGCTCTCCAGAGAAATCTGTACCAGTGTTGGAGAAGCAAGACAGGGAAGCGGAGGAAGCCAAGCAACGATATGGTTTCAGATGAAGTCTAGCTTCAGCCTGCTCCCACAGGGGGCTCTTAAGTGTTAACTGAATTGCAGAGTTGTTCCACCTTGAGACAAGGAAGCTTGGTTTTCATACCTCAGGACAAACCAGTCACTGGGTATGGGAACATGTAACTCTGGAAGGGAACATAAACTCTTAGGCACCTTCAGACAAGATGGCTTCAGTTGCCCAAAAGTAATTCTCTGAAGGATTGGAAGTATGAACCATTAACAGCAATGTACACAGCAGCTGGCAGAGGGACAGACTCAACTGGCAGAAGGGACCCCAGAGGATCTGGTAGGGTCCAACAGCATCCCTGTGTTCACCCTCCTCCTGCCACGACACCTTCCACAAGGTTCTCCAAATACACCCACACATATCCACCCCAGGGCCTTTGCACATGTGGCTCCCTCTGTCTGGATGTTCTTTTGCTCACTTCCTTCAGTTCTTGGCTCAGATGTCATTTTATCAGTAAGTCCTTCCCCAACCCTCCTATTTAAAACTGAAACAAAACATACACATACACACACACACACACACACACTCCTCTTTCCAGCTTTTTTTTTCCTCTGTAGCGTTTCCTACCGTCTCACATGTATACATTTCATGTATCTGTTTAGTGTAATTTCCCAGAACTAGAAGGTAAGATCTGAGAGGGTCCTCCTTGTCCAGTGTTATGACCCCAGCACCTGGGACAATTATCGACACCCAGTACATGCTCCCAAAATACCTGTTCATTGAATGAATGAAAACATAAAGATTTAATGGAAGCACCGCACTCTTTTAATGGGAAAACATGCAGCACCTGGGACAATTATCGACACCCAGTACATGCTCCCAAAATACCTGTTCATTGAATGAATGAAAACATAAAGATTTAATGGAAGCACCGCACTCTTTTAATGGGAAAACATGCTTGTTATAAAAGCAGAATACATAAATCTAAACTCAGTATGAGTCCAATTACACAAAGTAAGTATATATCTGAGTATAAGAAAGAGACTGAAGGAAATCCAGCAACATGCAAGCAGTGGCTAAATTGAGTGGCAGTAGTGTTCATGATTATTAGACTCTTCCCAGAACTTTTCTGCACGGTCCAGTTTTCCACTGGGACCATGTATAATCTATTTTAGCACAGGAGAAATGTTTCGTTTTACCTTATTTTTAAAAAATAAGAGTTGAAACATGAAAGACCTTCGGTGGATTGATCAGTTCAATGATCACTAATTGCTATAGCAGTAAAGACAGACAAAGTACTAAATGCCTACTACGTATGTCAAACTGTGGGGTGACACCAGGAAAGATGCAGTCGTCTTATGTTATACTGTGTTCAGGCATGATGCCTGGCTTGTACCGGGTGCTCATGAAGAGCTTGGGTACAGAAAGAGGAAAGGAAGGGAGGGAGAAAGAGATAGAGGGAAAAAGAGAAGGATGGAGGGAGGAAGCCTATCAATACAAATCCTACCATCCATGCCCTCCATGATAGGGTCTGGGTTTCTGCCCCAGTACCTGAATGAGGTGGGGCTGCCGAGGGAGGCCAGTTCTTGGTCTGGGACAACAGCCACACTCATCTGTTCAACAGTGACTGTATGTCAAGACCCCAGACGAAGCAGCCTGGGTCCTGACCACACACAAGTGACTTCAGCTCTGGGGTCTTTGGGCTCCTCTGCACAAAGGGATATTCACATCAGCATCACTCTTAACATCTCTTAATCCACACAATAAACTGATGAGACAGACATCATTCACCCCGATTTAAACATGAACACACTGAGGCAGTAAGAGGCTAAATCACCTGTCCAAAGTCACCCACTTTGGACAGAGAAGAATTTCACCCGATTCTCCATCTTTATTTTCACCTACCCTAGCTGCTCCCTCTGAAAGGGCATTTGGGTGTAAAAGTGAGCCTTGGAAAGAGGGGAGATGCTAAGGCTGACACACAGGCACCCCGGACCTGAGGCTACTCTGGATCTGGTTCTCTGTGCTCTGATGGAGCAGACATCTTTGTATCTCCGGACCCCCGGGAGTGAAATCTTCCATGTTCAAGAGACTGTAGTTCACCCAAGGTCAGAGTAATTGTGCATAATTAACGGTTGATCTCTTTGTGAAAAGCCCTGCACAAAAGCTCCAAACCGACTCGTAATTTCATACTCCCCCCAGTCCATTTAGAAGAGCAGGGTTTTATTTCCTCTCTGCACAGCTAAGAAATCAGAATCCTCAGCTCCGGGAAAGAGCTTCTAAACCCAGGACTTACGGACTGGGTGGTTTCCCAAGGCTAGTACCAGACATCACGGATGTGTCTGGCCCCTTTGGGTGAACATGAAAGGAGAGGTTATAATAGAAAGAGGGAGTGTTTGCTGAGCACTCTTCATGCACCAAGCATCAATCTGTGCCCGTTACCGGCACGAACTCCCTCAGTCCTCAAATGCAATATGTGATGATTATCTCCATTTTACAGGCCAGGAGACTGAGGCACAGAGAGGGTACGTGGTTTAGGACACAGAGCTCGTAAACAGGGCAGCCAGGATTTGAACCCTGGCAGTCAGGTTCCAGAGCTTGACCTTCGGGACGTGCCCCCATCCAGCTTCCCGTTTCAGAATAAGCTCCAAATCCTCCCTGCTCATAGGTCAAAGCAACCTGCTCTTAACCTGGTTAATTACTGAGTGCAAAATGGTTCCTTCGCAAGCAATGACACCCCCCAGGCCACCACCATGGCTGTCACGCCTCTGATGGCTCACGTCACACCACCCACCTACCCCCAACCTTAAGACATGCACACACTGCTCCCTAGGTGTTGGTCTGCCCACTTACTTCCCACTTCCCCAAGCGCACCATAATTCCCCACCACTCCCTGCCTTTGCCCGCTTCCCAAGTCCTGCTTGGCCTTTGTGACCCAGGCCGAGTATGGCCCCCAACAAACGCCCCAGGGCTCACTCATTGACATCCCAAGGTCCAGAGGCAGCCCTCGAAGGGGTCCTTTTAAATTTGTGAATTAGTTGCCTATATTTTTAAAAGTAGGAGATTTCCCTTTTTTTTAGTGTGGCATTCTGGTAACTCTTGAAAAGCCAGAAGACCTGAAAACAGTGACCTGAAATCCTGCACGGCAACCGTTAGAGCAGCCGGGCAGTGGCTGTCCCCTTTGAAGGGGACACGGGCTCACCAGATCACCAGAGTCCCCTCCATCCTCTGTCTCTACCCCCCTTGCTCATGGATCACACCTGGCTGGCCCCTATAGATTGAGAGTTTCAAGCCCTGCACTAAAAGATATTCTGCAAAATGGGGGTTTGGGAGCAGAGAAGGTGCAGCCTCTGGGGTGTGTTCTGAATTGTCCTTTCCTTTCTGATGCCTGCCTGCCTTGCCTACCACAGGATACATTATATCACCAACCGGACCATCAGTTTCAGAAATGCATTGTTATGGAAAGTCATCTTCCATTCATTCATCTCTTTCACAAATATCTGTGGAGCCCCAACGAGGTACAAGGAATTCTGTCTAATCGGCATGCATTTCAGGGAAGCTGCCGGAAGGCAGTCACTTCTAATCCTTTAACTCTTTATCTCTCCTCCTGAAGCCTTTGCACTGTGACTTCTCCACACTGCATCCAAGCTTCTACTGCTGAGGAATTTCATCTCCCGTAAACGGCCATTAAAGATCCCTCTGTGTGGCTCCATGGCTGTTCCTTGTGGCTCCTTGACCCCGCCTTTCAGATGCTCTGGGTCTCAGCTAACACATCCCTCCCTTTCCCGTGTATAGTTACAGCTAGGGGTCCAGCCAGACTAGGGTCTGTGCTTCCTAGTGAGGCCTCATTACAACGTCCTCAGACTGTGCAGAAGGCGTGCGTCTCATGCCCCAAACCCAGCCTGGCAAATTTTATGGGGGCTCAGGCTTTAACTGAGGATTTTATAGAGCTGGGGGTTTTATGTGAGACAGCTGGAATGCCAATTCCCGTAGGCAGCTGCAGCCAAAGTCTCCAGAAGGAAAACAGTGGGTTCCTCAGACAGACCTGCTCAGGCTCCCAGCACCCAGGAGATGGAGGGAAGGAGAGGCTGCCACCCAGCTGGCCCCTGGTCTTTGAACCCAGGCCTCTTAGCTTCACAAGGGAGCAACAGAGCATTCATCAAGCCAAGATGACCCTGTCCACACCAACACAAATACCCACCCAGCCAAATCCCCAGAGCCCTGTGAGGACCCTTTGCCCTTGCCTGTCTGTTCTCACAGGTGGACTAAGGCTGTTCGTGATCATAGAACAGTAGGAATCTCTTCTCACAGGGAATAGGGCACTTCCTCCAATAGGGTCAAAATACATCTTCTTCATTCTTTCCTGGCTGGTGACTCTAGTAATTTAGACCATAGCTCTAGTGATCCAGTGATCCAGACCCGACCATTGTTTTTGTCTTTGTGTGTGTGTGTGTGTGTGTGTGTGTGTGTGTGTGTGTGTGTGTGTTTTAATAAGAAGATATTACCTTTATTTTTTTCTGTTGAAGTATAGTTGATTTACAATATTATATTAGTTTCAGGTGTACAACATGTGATTCAATATTTTTATAGATTATGCTCCATTTAAAGTTATTATAAGATATTGGCTCTATTCCCTGTGCTGTACAATATATCCGTGTAGCTTATTTATTTTATACCTAGTAGTTTGTGCCTCTTAATCCCTTTCCCTATCTTGTTCTTCCCACCACCCCTCTCCCCACTGGGAACCACTTGTTTGTTCTCTACATCTGTGTCTGTTTCTGTTTTGTTATATTCATTCGTTTGTTTGTTTCTTAGACTCCACATATAAGGGGACAACATACGGTATTTGTCTTTCTCTGTCTGACTTATTTCACTAAGCATAATACCCTCCAGGTCCATCCATGTTGTTGCAAATGGCAAAATTTCATTCTTTTTTATGGCTGAGTAGTATTCCAGCGTGTTTGTTTTTTAACCGTGATCTATATCCAAAAGAATGTGGGTATATATGGGGAAGCAGCGGGGCCGGCGGAGGAAACCAGTTCAAGTCCTCATTCTCGCCTTTTATCTCAGGCTCAGACCACAGCCTCCGTGAGAGGACGGGGCCATAATTCATGGAGGGGGTATGGCGGCAAGGGAATCGGAGGGCCTTTGGGAGTTTCTGAGGCTCCCCCCATTTCCTCTTCCATTGTGACATTATGAACACCGTAATAAGTTAAACATATGGGAGCTTCAAATTCCTACCTGACTTCTCCCTTCCCTCCTGCCTCTTCCAGGGTTGTGGAAAGACAGAAAGATGGTCAGGCTGGAGACCTGGGTCCCTGGCTCTGCTCCTCCATGACTGTGTTGCCCGAGAAATACAATTTCTATCTCTGGGCCTCTGTTTATCCATCTGTAAAGGGAAGTGAGTAGGCCAGAAAAAAATGACAACTCGATTTTCTCTCAGTTGCCACTTCTGGGCAACTGGTAGACTGCCTGATACGTTCTGTTGAGAATTAAATGAGCAAATCCCCATCCCACCTGGACGCCCCCCCGCCCCCCAGGCAGCACAAAGCCTGGCATGCCATCACAATTCTACTTAGCCATCTTTTATAACACATATCCACAAGCCCTATTTTGACTACTTGTCATTCTAACTTAGTCCTCTGCTCACAATTTTACTCATTTGATAACTGAATTTTCCACAGACTAATTCCTGGCTCTGTATATTTCA
Organism: Physeter macrocephalus; assembly: GCF_002837175.3. Lineage (NCBI taxonomy): Eukaryota > Metazoa > Chordata > Mammalia > Artiodactyla > Physeteridae > Physeter > Physeter macrocephalus. Next base: position 12,956,172 of record NC_041232.1, on the reverse strand, counting down.
AATCTTGTTTCTCCTCCACATACCTCTGGTGCCAGGCATCATAGAATGTATTCATATTGAAATATGCTCTCTGATCCTGCATTTGTAGGTCACAACATCAGTGAGTAGGTATAATGAGGTGGTAGGAGCATTTCTGGAAGCCATTTCCACATTGGAATGGCTAGATAAATCTTCACATAGAAACGACTTTGAACCACACAAATATAGTCCATTTAATCCAGTCCAAATATATCCCTACCTCAATTTCCCATTAGCAGTCACTTCAATGACCCCTGACATTTGGGGAAGTGGAAAGAGACAGTAGTTTTAACCAACTACAATTAAAATATTTTACTTTGAAATAGACAGCTAGTGGGAAGCAGCTGCATAGCACAGGGAGATCAGCTCTGTGCTTTGTGACCACCTAGAGGGGTGGGATAGGGAGGGTGGGAGGGAGCGAGATGCAAGAGGGAGGAGATATGAGGATATATGTATACATATAGCTGATTCACTTTGTTATAAAGCAGAAACTAACACACCATTGTATAGCAATTATACTCCAATAAAGATGTTAAAAATATATTTTACTTTGAAAAATATTTTAAAACATGAAACCAATCTGATAAAGGACTGTTGTCTAAAATATACGAAATCTTCAAACTCAACAGCAAGAAAATGAACAACTCAATTAAAAAGTGGGCCGAGGGCTTCCCTGGTGGCGCAGTGGTTGCGCGTCCGCCTGCCGATGCTGGGGACACGGGTTCGTGCCCCGGTCCGGGAGGATCCCACGTGCCGCGGAGCGGCTGGGCCCGTGAGCCGTGGCCGCTGAGCCTGTGCGTCCGGAGCCTGTGCTCCGCAACGGGAGAGGCCACGACAGTGAGAGGCCCGCGTACCGCAAAAAATACAAACAAAAAAAGGGCCAAATAATGCCATTTGCAGCAACGTGGATGGACCTAGAGACTATCATACTAAGTGAAGTAAATCAGAAAGAGAAAGACAAATACCATATGATGTCAGTTATATGTGGAATCTAAAATACAACACAAATGAACCTATCTACGAAACAAAAACAGACTCACAGACACAGAGAACAGACTTGCGGTTGCCATGTGGGGGCGGGGCACAGAGGTGGAGGGAAGGATTGGGAGTTAGGGATTAGCAGATGCAAACTATTGTATGTAGCATGGATAAACCACAAGGTCCTACTGTATAGCACAGGGAACTATATTCAATATCCTATAATAAACCATAATGGAAAAGACTATGAAAAAGACTATATACACATATGTGTCTATATATATATAACTGAGTCACTTTGCTGTTCAGCAAAAATTAAACACAACATAGTAAATCAACTATACTTCAATAATTTTTTTAAATGGGCCAAAGAGCTTAACAGACACTTCATCAAAGAAGATATGCAGATGGCAAATAAGTATATGAAAAGATGTTCAACGTCACATGTCATTAGGGAATTGCAAATTAAAGCAACGGTGAGATACCACTACAAACCTACGAGAATGACCAAAATCCAAAACACTAACAACATCAAATGTTGGTGAGGATGTGTAGCAATAGGAATTCTCATTCATTGTTGGTGGGAGCATAAAAGGGTACAGCCACTTTGGAAGAGCACTAGAGGTTCCTTACAAAACGAATCATACTCTTACCATAGAGCCCTGCAATCATGCTTCTTGATATTTACCCAAATGAGCTGAAAATTTATGTCCATACAAAAACCTACACATGGAAGTTTACAGCAGCTTTACTGATAATTGCCAAACCTTGGAGGTAACCAAGATGTCCTTCAGTAAGTGAATGGATAAATAAACTGTGGTCCATCCAGATAACAGAATATTACTCAGAAGTAAAAAGAAATCAGCTACTGAGGCATGAAAAGACATAGAAGAAACTTAAATGAAGGTCACTAGGTGAAAGAAGTCAATCTGAAAAGATTGCATGCCCTGTGATTCCAACTATATAACGTTCTGGAAAAGGCAAAACTATGGAGACAGTAAAAAGATCAAGGGGTTATCAGAGGTTATGGGGGAGGGAAGGAGGAATAGGCAGAGCACAGAGGATTTTTAGGGCAATAAAACTAGTCTGTATGATAATACAATGATAGATACATGTCCTTATACATGTTTGCATAGGGAATGGAGAAGGCCGGCTATTTGTTGAATCAATGAACCAGAGGATGGTAAAGAGAGTTTATACTGTCATTGCTAACATTCGTTGAACTTCTACTGCATATCAGACAATGCTACATTCTTTACATAACAACATCGTTTACACCTTCACAGCAGCCCTATTATTATTATCAATTTAGAGAGGAAGAAACTGAGGCTCTGAGAAGCGACATGAGTTACCAGAAGCCCTACGTACAGATAGTCTGTGAAGCTGGGATTCCAACAATGGTGCACAAGGCTCCCCTGAGTCATGCTGCCTTAATCCAGGACTTTGGGTGACATATTTTCCCCTCCATCTTTTTTATCATTTGCATAATTGTGCAGGAGTACCTGCCTTGAAGCCTTCCCTGAGGTTGTGCAGATAGAAGTCAAAATGAGGTCATAGAAGAGAGAAGAACACTTTTAATTGTGAGATGCTGTATGTATTTGTCAGGATCCAGCCAGAAAACAGAAACCACTAAAGGTCTTTCAGACAGAGGGAGTTTAATAAAGGGAACTGACTACCCCAATGATGGAAGAGCTGAGAAGCCAACAGGAAGCGAGGCAGCAACCCGGAGGCTGGCAAGAGCAAGAAGCAGCTACTTCCCTTGGGCTGGAGGGATGAGAAGAGAAGGTAGCTTTGCCAGGGCCAGAAGCTGGGGCATCCTGTAGTCACTAGGGCCCAGTGGAGCCGAGATAAGAGAGGAAGGAGCTGTCCTATCAGAGATGGAGCCAAGGAGAAGAGGCAGCAGCTGCAGGAGATGCTTCTGGAAGCAGAGAATGGCATAGAAATACCCTGGCTTCTCTCCTTCTGTCACTTTCCAGTTTTCCAGCACTTTCCCCATCGGCCAACCCTTTCCAACAGGCTGGGAACCAGAGCTTCCTATGATACAGAGAAAAGCACAGAAGGGAAAGAATAAGAAGTGGATTTGAGGGCAAGCTTGCTGTTAACCACGGCACCCATATGCAAGATACTATTATTAGAGAGAACTGCAGGGTCCCAATTAACAAGATGAGGAGGGATAGACACCGGATTCCAAAATATCACTCAATTTTTCTTCTCCCAGAAACAAACATGTGAGAATACAGTGAAAAGATTCAACCAGGAGATCCCACATTTCTGGATAAAATCTTGACTGTACAAAACCGAAGAGGTGGAGGAGCAGATAAGGAAAGTGTAGGTGGATAGTTTATACATTCTATTCTGCCTGAAACCAAGCTACAAACGGATAGCACTCAAAAATTAGGGTTTATTTTCATCTTAAAATGAAGAGAAGCCTCAGGACTGATGGAAGTGACCTGCCCTCCTCTGAAGGGGCCTCTGGTGAGGAGGTGTGGAGAGCTCAGCCCCGGGGATCAGGAATGACACTGTCCTGGCTCCTTTGATCCATCAGAAACTGACAGCCTTCCTGTCCAGCAGTCAGCCCAGGCAGAGGCGGCTCTGGATGCTCCTGCTTAAGGGTGTATACGGGAGAGACCAAGCAGCTCCAGCCCCAAGCCACTATTCCCACTTCTCTCTTCATCGATGCTCTGCCCTGGATTCTATCTTAAGAGGCAAATGCAGTTTCGGCGAAGCATTCTGAACACCATTGCTCCACCAGGCCTGGCGCTGGCAAACAGTTCCTGAGTCCAGGACTGTCTGTCCCCATTTTTGCCTCGGGAGCTGCCAACACCTTATGCTGTAGCCTTGTAAACCACATTCAGGTCCTTGGGGTACGTGCCCTCTCTTCCCTGGGGCTGGAATACACTATGACTTCTTCTTATCAAGTCGGCACCGACTCAGCTCTCAGTAAGTGTCACTTCCCCATGTAAGTCCTCGCTGACCACCCTCCAAAAGTGGTCTGTGTTTCATAGCACCTGTGCTTGTCCTTGTTATTACACTCTATTTTTACTACTCACGGAAGGACCTAGACCCAGGGTCTGCAACTACAACCAGTGGGCCAATGCAATCCATTGCCAGTTTGTGTGAATAAAGTTTTATTGGAACACAGCCATGTTCATTCATTTACATATTGTCTATGGCAGCTTTCACACTACAAGGGCTGATGTGAGCCATTGCAGCAGAGACCTACAGCCAGGGATCTTTCTAAATGTACATCTAAAATTAAAATCTTAAATCCTCTTTGTGTCTCTCTATTGGCTTCAGGATAGCATCCAAACTCAAAGAACAACAACAAAAAAGTGTTATTGGTCTGAAATCTAGGACGGATAGACAAGCAGATGATTTATAGGGGACACACCAGGATCAGTAGAAGCATGAAGCACATAGCACAGTACTCAGCATGACGCAGTCATGTGACAATGTCAGTTTCCTTCACTCCAACCTCCCCGTACCTTCAGGATCTGCAGCTTTACGAAGTGAGCAGACAGCAGATGTGGCAGGGTTCATGATGCAATGCTAAGGAGCTCTGCGTTACCACAGGCCTGACTATATTTGTGCACTTTACATAAAAACAAATCAAGACCACACTGAAGTTAAAGACTGTGCAATGCACAATTGGGTTATTCTGTTCACTCATCCACCCACTTGTTCATTTATTCAACAAACATTTATGTAGCATCTATGCTAAGCCAGGCAGTGGGCAAGATACACAATATAAGAATTGCATAAGCATGGGGAGAAAAGATTAAACTGCTCCCAAGCTTACTCCTGAGGTTATTTTATTTATTTATTTTAATTTATTAATTTATTAATTTATTTTTGGCTGTGTTGGGTCTTCGTTTCTGTGCGAGGGCTTTCTCTCGTTGCAGAGAGCGGGGGCCACTCTTCATAGCGGTAAGCGGGCCTCTCACTATCGCGGCCTCTCTTGTTGGCGGAGCACGGGCTCCAGACGCGCAGGCTCGGTAGTTGTGGCTCACGGGGCTGGTTGCTCCGCGGCATGTGGTACCTTCCCAGACCAGGGCTCGAACCCGTGTCCTCTGCATTGGCAGACAGATTCTCAACCACTGCGCCACCAGGGAAGCCCCCTGGGAAGCCCCCTGAGGTTATTTTAAATGAAACGAGGGGTATCATTCAATCCCAAGACGGAGCGTAGACAAAGTAACAACATAAACCGGCATCCCCACCACACGATGCTTAAGGCACCACGTTCCCCAGTGGAATGTGAAGTTGCAAACTCTTCCGGAGTCTCCATGCTGGACTGTCCAGAGCTCTTCTCACCAAGTGAATTCAAGAGCCGTCAGCTCGGCCCCCTCCCCCAGCCACGTCCAAGAACAGAATCCAGCCAGGGGCCTCAAACAGGCAGAAATATTTACGCCACATCCAGAAGACCGAACCTGTGAGACGGAGCTGATGCCACTTGAAAGGAATCGGGGTGGAATCTTCAGAGATTAAGAAAGTGACAGTGACCAAGATCCAAAGGGGGAGAGGGGTGAGAAAAAGGAGAGATTAAAGCAGCTGGGCCATCCGTTACTTTGATGTGTGCCTTATTCTATTTCAAAGGGAATTAAGGGAGATGAATTAAGACTTCATTAGATCCCAGCAACTTCAGGAATATTAATCCGTCTTCCATTTGCAATAAGACTCACCAGTCTCTGCAGGGTCGGGGTGAAGGAAAGAGAAAGCTATTGATATGTTGCCGGGACTGCCCTGTGCCCCCTGCCTCTCGCCTCTGGTCACTTTCCCTTTCATGCCTTTGTTTGACATACAGGAAAGAATCATGAGGTGCTGAGTATCATTAACTTCCAAACACCTATGAAATCAGTAGGAAAGTGCAAACATTGAGGACCCCAACCGTCTCTGCCAAAGATCCGTCCTAAAGTCCTCCCCTTTGGAGATGAAAAGAAAGAGCTTGGCAGGCGGACAGTCTCAGGGAGAGAGGAATGAACGAACAGGAGGGGGGACGCCCAGGATAAATGAAAATATGATTGACTTCTTACCTCGGTCCGGCTCACACATGGTTCTGAGCATTTAATAAACGGGTTGACACTCCAAGTTCCCCTCATTAGGAGAACGTGGAGACCTGGATTATCGTAAATCAGAAGGCCAGGTTATCAAAGCTTGTGATCTTTAACTGTGTCAGGGCGCCCTCCTGTCTGCTTATGGAGACAGTAACCCGAAAGCTGCAAAGAATTAGCCGCTGCGCCATGATTTAAGGCACACACACCCCTGAAGGAGGTGGGAGGCCGGGCCAGGCAGGGGAAGGTTTTGCCCAGGTACCCAGCCCGAGGAAAGCTGTCTCTGGGATGCATGGCACCTGGGGGGTAGGCGTGAGGGATGACCCTATAATGGACCGAGTAACAGACCTATGTGTTTGGTGAGACTGGAAACTAACACTGGAAAACTTTGAATCCTAGGTTTTCCACTCTACCTTCACATCAAAATCTAATGCAAAACTGTTTGGTAATTTCTAATAAAGACACATCTATCCCCAGACTCAAAAACTGCATCCAAGAGAAATGAATGCATAGATCCACAAAAAGATTTGCAAGCAAGTGTTCACAGCTGCTTCCTTCATAATTACCCCCAAACTGGAACCAACCCAGATATCCTTCAACAGGAGAACGGGTTAACCTATGCTGGTACATCCATCCATACAATGGAATAATATTCAGCAGTAAAAAGAAACAAACTCCTGATACATTCAACAACATGAAAGAATTGCACAGATCTAGTGTTGAGTGAAAGAAGCCAGACACAGGAAAGTACACACTGCATGAGTCCATTTCTGTGAAGTTCAAAGGCAGGCAAAACTAGTCTATGGTGGGACTTCCCTGGTGGTCCAGTGGTTAAGACTTTGCCTTCCAATGCAGGGGGTGCGGGTTCAGTCCCTGGTTGGGGAGCTAAGATCCCATATGCCTCTCGGCCAAAAAACCAAAACGTAAAACAGAAGCAATATTGTAACAAATTCAATAAAGACTTTAAAAAAATAAAAAATAAATAAAATTTTTTAAAAACCTAATCTATAGCAATAAAGTGAGAAGAGTAGCAGGCGAGAAGGACATGATTGTGAGCACAAGGGAACTTTCTGGGGAGATGGAAACGTTCTGAGTCTTAATCTGGATGATGGTTACAGGGGCAGATACATTTACAGAAACTCACCTATCAATACAGTTAATAGTTGCATATTTTAGTATGTCTAAATTACATCCCAATAACATACCTCAAAAACAAACAAACAAATGAATAAGTGTAGATTTTAGTGCCTTTGCACATGCTTTGCCTGGAGTTCCTTTTGCCTGGTGTATCCCCCCACCTTCCCAATATTTCCAAGGCTGGCCCCATCGTATCATTCAAGTCTTAGCTTAACCATCACCTGTTCAACAGAGCTCAGCCATTCTCTGTTGCATGGTCCTGTTTTTTTTTTGTTTGTTGGTTTGTTTTCTTCTTGCTAATTATGCTCTGAAATTATCTTGTGTTATGTATTTGTTTACTCTCTGCCTCTTCCTCCAGCCCCACATAGACTGTAAGCTCTTGAAGGAGAAGGGTCTTATCCAGTCTCAGAGCTGACTTCTTGGAGGACATCAGTGCATGTTCTCACCTCTGGTTTCTGGTTGAGTTTTGGCCAGTGGGAAATCCTAGCAGGAGGCTGAATGAAAAAGGAGGTGGGAGATTAAGGTGTCTTCTAACTTGTGAGGTTGCGACAAGCTAGCTGCGTCTCTAGATCGGTGCTTGTCACCTGGGGATAACGTTGCCTCCCAGGGGACATTTAGGATGTCTGGAGGGCACTGCTGGCATCCAGTGGGTAGAGGCCAGGGCTGCTGCTAAACACCCTGCAATGCACAGGACAGAGCCCCCAACAGAGAATTGTCCAGCTCCAAATATCAACAGCATCAACGTCAAGAAAACCCATTCTAGATGAAGGTCACAGCTCACCTAAGGAGGACCTCTCTCCATAGCTCTCTCCCTCCAGATACAGGTAACTATCCCCACTTCCTTCAGGTCTAGGGGTTGTAAAAGCCCCAATGTTGCTAGCTCCCAGGTACTGCACTATCCTTTATGCTTCTGCTGTATCCCAGCCCCGTCCCTGTATTAGCCCCTTTATGAAACTCCTCAAATTGTCCAATTCTACAGCCTATGGGCTATTCTATCCCCCAGTGGAACCCTGACAGATACGCCATTTCATCTCCAACAGCTGAGCATCCAGTAAATATCAATAAGTATCTGCTAAATTAACTAAGTAATTAATAAGTGAGGCTCTTCCCAGGAAATTTGGATTTATCCAAAGATAAATCTTGGAACTTACCACTTCTAAAAGATTCCCCGGGTGATTCTAGAACAATACGCTCATGTATTAATGGGGAAACTGAGGCCCAGGGCAGGGGAAACTACTTTTTCAGGGTCGCACCGTTTTGAGGTCTGAGGTCCAGAAAGGACGCGGTCTTGACGTTGATTGTTAATACTGTTATCCTTTGTTATTTTCCTTGAACTGTTTTTCTCATAACATGGCCAATTCCTTTGGGTAGAATGCAGATTCTGCAGTCCCGACCTCCTGGATGTCCAAGAGGAACATTTAAGCTGTGAGATCCTAATTCATCTACACATGACTCTGAATGTCCAAGGCTGGAGGGGCAGATCAGCAGAGGGGCAAAAACCCCGAGGACAGATATTTCTGGCTCAGTCCCAGATTCTGCCACATCCAAGCTCCTTGACCTACTAAGATTCAGTCCCCTTGTCTGGAAATTGGAGATGATAGAGTTTACCATTCAGGTTCGTTCTGAGGCCTCCATGAGATTATATCTATAAAGTGTGTGGCCAAGTGCCAGGCACAGAGTAGACTACAGAGGGCGGCGGTGGCAGCTGAGGTGCCCTCCAGCCCAGTTCTCTGCGTTTGGTGTTCCAGAATCGAATACTCAGAGTTCCCAATATGACTGGGCAAAAATAACTCGAATCTAAAAAAAAAAAAAAAAAAAATAAGAGATTCAACCCTCTATAGTCTTGGCTAAAATATGGGCTGTAGAAAAGCCAGTCCCTAGCCACTGAGGTCCAGACAGGAGGTTTAAATTGCTTACAATAGGTTTCAACTTGCCAGTGGAAAAAGTCCGCATTCCATTGTGAATTTGAGAGGACAGCCTTCCTCTAGGTGTTCTCAGAAGAGTGGAATTAGCATCTCACATTTTATCTTCTCTCTTCACACCCAGATTAGAACCTTTAACACTGGTGAACTTTCAGGTTTTCCACTCAGAAGAGAGAATTGGCTGGGAAAAAAGAAGACTACCTCTGTTCCTCCATAACCTGGGGGCACTTTGCAGATGTGAACATTGATTAGTCTGAGAGAAAACCAAAAAGGTGGGCTTTTGGTATAATTTAGACCTAAGGAAGGTCCAAAGGAATGGTGAGCATAAGAGAATACTCTCTTTAATGGAGACTTAAATGCAACAGCTCCAGTACTTTCTCTTTTGTTAATATTTATTTATTTATTTATCTGGGCTGTGCCGGGTCTTAGTTGCGGCATGTGGGCTTCTTAGTTGCAGCATATGAACTCTTAGTGGCAGAATGCATGTGGGATCTAGTTCCCTGACCAGGAATTGAACCCCTGGCCCCCTGCATTGGGAGCATGGAGTCTTACCCACTGGACCACCAGGGAAGTCCCTCCAGTACTTTCTAATTCTGAGACTCAGGATCTCCTTCCGGAAACGGGGGAGATATCAGTACCTGCCCGATGTGGTCAAGGTAAGGACTAACCTACCTTGAATCTACACACAATTGCAGTAATTATTTACTACCTACAATTTTGTACGCTCCCTTTTTCAGTGAATTCTCTGTCATTGTGCATCGTCCCCAAGGAAAATCGCTTTAATTCTTTCTTCAAATTAGATAGTTAGGGGCTTCCCTGGTGGCGCAGTGGTTGAGAGTCCGCCTGCCGATGCAGGGGACGCGGGTTCGCGCCCCGGTCCGGGAGGATCCCACGTGCCGCGGAGCGGCCGGGCCCGTGAGCCGTGGCCGCTGAGCCTGCGCGTCCGGAGCCTGTGCTCCGCAACGGGAGAGGCCACAGCAGTGAGAGGCCCGCGTACAGCACAAAAAAAAAAAAAAAAAAAAAAAATTAGATAGTTAGTATTGTTTGCTATAGAAAATTTGAACAATATATATAGAAGACTAATGAAGAAAGCAAAAGTCCCTGAAACCCCAGCACCCTAAGACAGCTACCATTAACATTTGGGGAATGCTCTTTCATGCATCTCTCTTTTTTTTTTTGGCTGGAGACACTTCACTCAGATCCCTGCCTCCACCTTTTCCTGGCCTTCATCTCTATGTCTGTACTTCTCTTCTTGTGACGCACACTTGTCATTAGATTTAAGGCCCTACCCAGATAATCCAAGGTGACCTGACCTCAAGATCCCACATTTCAGACTTCCCTGGCGGTCCAGTGGTTAAGAGTTTGCCTTCCAATGCAGGGGGTGTGGGTTCAATCCCTGGTTGGGGAGCTAAGATCCCACATGCCTCAGTGGCCAAAAAACCAAAGCCTAAAACAGAAGCAATATTGTAACAAATTCAATAAAGACTTTAAAAATGGTCCACATCAAAAAAAAAAATCTTAAAAAAATATTCCTAATGTAAGTACATCTGCCGAGATACTTTTTCCAAAGAAACTCACATTTGCAGTGTCCAGGTGAACATATCTTGGCGGGGGGCGGGGGGTCCGGGTTGGGGGCCACTGAGCAACCCACTACAAATGGGCATAATAATAGTTGCCTCCTAGAGTTACTGTGATGAACAACTTAGATGGGATAATGTATAAGCGGTTCTTGGCACATGATAAATGGTCAATAAATGCTGTGTATTAATAATCTTATCTGAAGGGCATTGTTTCTTGAAATCCTTTCTGGATGAACAAAGTGAGATATAAATAAACAAACCTAAATGAATAATTTTGAAGTTCAGATGGATGCCAAAAATGTGGTTTTCTTGAATTCTCTGCGAGCTCTCTCTAGTGTCTTAAAGAGGAAACTTCTGATATATTTTGCTCTGATTTTTTTTCCCCTCTCTCCTCGCTGTAGTTTCTCTCTTCTCTCTGGTTTTCCTTCTTCCTGTCATAGCTCAGCAGTTTGGCCATTTTACTTGGGAAAAAAGAAAGCTTCAGAATGCATGGATTCATTCGAATCAATTAGGCCAATTACAGTTTATTTAGAATGAAACAGCTACCATTCATTTCAATGTGTTGCTTTTCATGGTTTTGTGACATTGAGGTTAAATAGAAATTCTTTTCAGCTTCATTATTTTGAGGCACAGAGTTGCTCTGATATTTTTAAAAATCTGATAAATGAAAATCAAGATTTATAAAAGCTGAATGAGGAAGCAACTGTTCACCGCACAAAAAGATCTGTCCTTGACCAAAAGATGCTCCTGGCGCATTTCTGGCAACTTGATTTACAAGAGGTGGGTAATAATAAAGCAAGAAAAACAATGGAGTCAGAGTCCAGAGAGGTGTTTTATTCTGGGCTAGGCTACCCTCTAGCTGTGTGGCATCTGCTGGTAAAGTAACCTCTCTTGATTTTCCTGCTGTAAAATGAGAGGGGCTTGGAAGCCATGACAGCTAAGGTGACTCCCAGGTCTGACCTTCTAGAGCCCATCAGCCAAGTGCAAACATTTCTCATTCATCCTTCTAAAGAGTTCATTTCAATCCTTTCACCAGTGACCAGGGAATAGTTAGAGTTGAATTCAGCAAATTTTCTGCAGTTGAAACTCCTAATGGCATTTGTTGACTGGGAACCTTCCAGGGCTTTTGATCTAAGAACAGGACGTTCTGAAATGAATGAGTAAGACAGGAAATAAGCCAACCCACACAGGAAGATGAATAACAGTCTTGAGACAATACATTCAGACTGGTCCCAAGGCTGTGTGTCCACTTGTCCAGTAGCAGGATCCGAGGTGAAGCCCAGGAATGAAAACGCAAGAAGGATCTTTGTGAATAGGAGATTTGGCTTTTCTCATGGAGAAGCAGCTTAGACAGGGACCACATTTCCTAATTCCTGGTCCATCACATCACATTTTATGCAGAATTGGTGTTTGGCAAGAACTCACTGGCTCATTGACTGTCAGCTACTCAGAAAGAATAAGGGACAGGTTATCTCCTAGAGAACACGGCCCATGGGGAGGAACTTCCATGAGCTCAGCAGAGTGGGAGAAAATACGGATGGAGATGAATACGTGATGGATCTGGCTGAGCACTTGCTCTAGCTCTCCATGCCCTGTGAATCCACAATTCTCCACTTACCTCCTGGGCCCTAGTTTCATCATGGTCATCATAATCATCCTCATAATCAGCACCACCACTTCTCTCCTTGCCCTCCTCTTCCTCCTCGTCCTCCTCCCCCTCCCCCTTCCGCCTTCTGTTTCTCCACATCATAGTCTACACTGCCATCATCACAGCTTCCATTTTTTCCAGTGTTCACTATATATCTGACAATACGCTAAGTACTTTACATTCACTTTCTCGTAACCATCACAGTGATCTTAAGGAGTCCTGGTTTCCTCCCCCAAATCGATAATGAGCGTAGGATTTGGGTGCAAATAGTTTATGGGGGAGGTGATCCCAGGAAATACAAGGAGAGAGGGAGAGACAGGGAGGAAAGCGGAAATTAAAGGTGCATTAATGAGAGGTTGGTGCTGAGGTTAACTGGGGCACATTCCAGCTTGTGGACCTCCTAAGAACACTGAGCGCACCTCCGAATTCTCCCAGTGAGGGGGCGGGATATTTACTCACCGCATCTCGTCTCTCATTGGTTGAGGTTACTCCTGGGGGTGTCAATCTGGGGAGTTTCTGATCTGCCCCATCCTGGGCAGTCAGAGAAAGCCGTGGGGTAGAGGGACGGAACATTAGCATATGGGGAACTGCCCACCTAAGCTATAGCTGGCTTGGGAGGTAGGAGGGGACAAGGAGATAGAGGTGGGCACTAACAGCGTCTGTGATACTATTATTATTCCAGTCTTAGAGATGGGGAAATGTGAAGTTCAGAGTGGTGAAGTAACTAACTGGCCTGGACCACAGCGCTCCTAAGTGACGGGTTTAGGATTTGAACCTGGGTCTGTAGACGCCAGGGCTTGAGCTCCCCAGCCCCATCCACTAAAGGCGGGGGTAGTACTAAACTGTCTTCACCCACAATTCACCATCTCTGGTTCTAGATGACAAGATTCAGAGTTGGGAGAGAGGGGTTTTTACATTCTCCTTTCCCACTCCTCTCTAACTTCCCTATGATGAGTCCCAGGACCAGGAAGGGAACAGTTTTGAACATGAAGCTGGAGCCCCTGGCAGTCATGAAGCTTCCACCTTCCACGTCAGTTGCGTGAACGTCCCTCTCACACACCCGTCAATGAGGTCTGAGGCTCTGAAACTTTGGAGGAGTCACATAAACACTCTGAGCCTCAGCTTCCTCATCTGGACTGTGGGAGAAACAATGGCATGAGTACCAACTTCATGGGATTGTGGCCAAAATTCAATGAGATAATGCATAATATGAATATAGCACGGCATCTGGCAAATCATAAGTGCCCAGTAACTGTGAGCTTATTATTTCTAACATACATTATTAATTATTATAATGACCTGGGCCTCTGGTCTCCCACCTAGAATATGATGTTTCCAAAGGGAAAATCAGACATTACCTGGGGCAGAGCCTAACAAGATAAGGTGACAGGGAAAATAAGGCAAATTCAAACTCCTGTTTCCCTTGATGGTCTACTATATCAGGCAGCTACAACTGGCCACCATGTATGTGTCTTTAATAGAAGGAGATGATGTCCGTAGAAACCTTCAGATGCCTAGCCAGGTCCAAACTGGGACACATCCCTGTAAGTTGCCCGGAGTCCAAGTTTGGCTTGCCATAGCCCTACTTCTTTCTTTGCCTCCCTACCGTCTGTTCTCAACCCAGCAGCAGCCGGAGTGGTCCTATTTAAAAAATTGTTTTAAAAACACGGATCATATCATGCTTCTGTTCAAAATCAGACAGTGATTTTCTTTCCTCTCGGAGAAAAGCAAAGCCTTGACAGTGGCCGGCCGTACAGGCCCCAGGCTGCACGGCCTGAACACGCTCTCCTTTCACCTCTCTGCTTCCTCTCTGAGCACCTTCTCTTGGCTCCCTCCATGTCAGCCATACCGACCCCCTTGATGACTCTGAGACCACTGGGTATGCTCGGGCCACTTGCACTGGCTGTTCCCTCCTTCTGGAATGTCCTTCCTCCATGGCACTGGCTCACTTCTTTGCTTCCTTCAAGTCTTTGTCAAATGTCCCCTTCTCAATAAGGACATGCCCAACTACATCATTTAAATTACAGGAGTCTCTCATCCCCACCTAACTGTCAAGACTCAACCCTCCTTAGCCTACTCCATGTCTTTATTGACCTTTAACAGACTCTGTAACTTGCTATTTACCTATTTATTAGTTCATAGTTTATGGTCTGTCTCTCTCCCAACAGAAGAGTGGTTCTCAACCAAGAGTGATTTTTGCCTCCAAGATGTTTAGCAAAGTCTAGAGGTATTTTTGGTTGTCACAACTGGGGAGGGGAGCTGCTGACATCATCAGGTGGACAGGGGTCAGGGATGCTGTTAAATATCCTACAATGCACAGGCCAGCCCGCCTCCACCCCTGCCACCACGACAATGAACTCTCCAGTTCAAAATGTCAGGAGCACTAAAGGTGAGGAAGCATGCTATAGAATGAAGCTTCACAAGGATAGGGCTTGTTGCCTGATTTCGTTGTTGTTGTTGTCTATTGCCATATCCCAACATCTAGAACAGTGTCTGGCACACAGCCATCACTCAGTAAATACTTAGGGGTGAATAATCCCTAGCAATGGTTCCCAGAGTGTAGACTCTCCAACTCATTGATATCTTAAGGAATGCAAAATTCGTCTTTAAATCAGCAGCAGAACAAATAAATAGGCCAGAGAGTGAGAAAGATCCAGATCCTTGTTTGGAAAGGAATCATTTTCACCGGAAAGGAAGAAAGATGTCCCTCCAACAGCCCCA
Source organism: Physeter macrocephalus (assembly GCF_002837175.3). Classification (NCBI taxonomy): domain Eukaryota; kingdom Metazoa; phylum Chordata; class Mammalia; order Artiodactyla; family Physeteridae; genus Physeter; species Physeter macrocephalus. Next base: position 12,941,120 of record NC_041232.1, on the reverse strand, counting down.
CCCGGAACTCACACAATGTGTTCTAAGTTTAACACATCTTGTGCTCTCTCTGCTGAAACCCTTGGCTCCAGCCCATAATATCCCTGAATCCAGGAAACCATTATGACTGATCAGGGTCAAAGGTTGCTTCTATTGTAACCCACTTCCTCCATCAGAATTTTAAATTTGGAAAAACGTTCTTATTGTTATCGTGTGGAATGTCAGCTCTCAGATAACCTCAGAATTAGTTTTATTTGTCTACCATGACCCCCCCGCACCACCAAAAAAAAGGACACAAAAAAATGCAGAGCGTAATATTTAGTAGAGTGCTACTAAATATTACGCTTCCTCAGAACGTAATATTCGTAGACGAGAAGTCAGATAAAACCAGCTGATATTTTCAGCCTTTAATTGAATAAAAGGAAGGAGAGGTTGTCAGATTCCCAGAGCGCCCCCCAAATGAAATTCCACCCTTTTTCTAAGACGGCTAGGCTAGGAAAAAGATTAGAACCCTAAAGGAATAGCAATTTTAGGTGATGGTAAGCACTTTAAACTTCAAGGAGGTTGTTCTAGTTGCCTTGGAAATTTCTGGAATGTTGTGCCCACCTCTTAGACCAAGAAGAGTCATGGTACCCATAGATATATCAGATATATCTCTGGATTTGACCAGGAAGAGAAGAGGAGGCAAAGGGCAGGTGATGAGGAATGCCGAATCTTGGAATTATGTACAGTAATTAAATGGCAAGAAGAAGGTTGTTTGGGCCAACAGTGCAAAACAGTTGGCACGTTGCCATCTTTGGGAGGAATGCATGCTAGAGGAAGGAGTCCGTGGAAGGCCTCTGGTGCACTTACCAGGTCAAAAAAGTTACTCTAGCCAATTCTGCAAATATTCAGGGAGCCCTTACTCTGCATAAGGCTTGGTGCTGGATGGTAGCAGTACAAAGACGGAGGCACTAGAGTGTGATGCCAAACGCGTGGGCTTTGGCATGGGTTTAGATCCTTGCACTGCCGCTCACTTCCTAGACGAGACTGAGCATCTTACTTAATCCCGCTAAGACTTAGTTTCCTCATCTGTAAAATGGCATTGAAAATAATAGTTACCTACCTCCTGGGGTTGTTGTGAGGATGCTATTTGGCAAAGTACTCAGCACATGGAACGTATTCAACAATAAATGATAGTATTATTAGAAGTAAGATGAGATCCCTCCCCTCACATTGCTTATAACCTAGTGGGGCATATATCTTCCTAATTAAAAGAGCAACCAACATTTATTGTGCATTCACTCTGTGCCAACTTCTATACCATATGCTTTACAAATATTATCTCATCTAATCCCACAACCACCTGTGATAAACGTAAGTGCTGTTCAATAATATGCCTGGTTCGCTTTCGGCCCTTAGGACAATTGTGCTTCCCTACGCCTCTTATATTTGGGTTGGGCCAAGTTACTAATTCTGGCCAATTGAGTATGGGAGACAATTATGCCTGTCACTGCCTGGCTGGAGCATCTAATTGCCAGTGCATGACCCTGACGCATATGACCTTCCCCTTGCCACCATGAAAAGTGCCACTCCAGTTGGCCATGGTCGCCATATGGATTGAGTTGCTAGTTGCCCAGAGTGCCATATTTGCCTACTAACACACCCTGTACTGGCTCCTTTCCATTCCTTTCTGGTTTTCTCACTTCCCTATCAATGCTTCCTGGAATCACTTCCCAAAAAATTCTTCTTGCATTCAAATCCTAGTTGCTTTGGGGATTATTACCCACTCCGAAATAGCCATCTTAACCCATCGAGGTTAAATCTTTCAAATCCCATTTAGAATTATCTAGAGATGAGCTAAGCTCACTATCAGGTCAACAAAGTGGGTGTTGAGCTAACCCATTAATCCAGCTTATCTTGAAATATCTTCTGTTTTTGTAAATGTTCTTTGGTTACTCTTAGTCTGAAGGTGGGGATGATAGAAAAGAGGCCCCTGCTGGTATGCAAAGAACATATAGCATGAGCAAGAAATCAATCTGTGTTGGTTTAAGCCATTGCGATTTAGAGGTTGGTAATTGCTGCAGCAAGACTTTGCCTCTCCTGACTCTTATACAACCCTGTAGGATAAAGAGCATTCTCATCCCCACTCTGTAGGCAGAGAACTTGAGCACAAAGGTCAAGTGACCTGCCTGGCTTCTAGATCTCACCTTTAGCAAGTGCAGGGGACAGAATTCACCCCCATTTCCAAGTCCAAAGTTCGTGCTCGAAACCACTCTACCATATGGATAAAAAAATGTAAGTAAAGATCAGTAGAGAAATATAAGTAAGTAAAGAATCATAAATTACAGGAGGACTTTAAACAACATGAAGAATTTGTTGACAGTGTAGGATGTCACTACTCAAGGTAAACCATGCCTTCTCCTGGGAATTGCAAATGGGACGTAAAAACACTCAGTTGCCTAAAATAGGCTGACACCTCTGCTGTCGATAAAATGACCAAGTGTAGCATCCAGAACTGAGAAGACACTCAATACGCATTAATATGTGAACAGCAAGATGAGCAAAACGAGGGAGTGGAGGAGAGATCTCTTTTCCTATTGCCATCCACCACACTGTCATCACACAGGGCAGATAAAGAGAATCTCTGGGCATGAGATTGGGCACGCCTTGCTTCTTCACCTCCTTCATCATTGGTTCAGATTGATCTCATCTGTAGCATCTCTTCCAAGAAAAAATGGGCACCTCCAAAGTGCTACCAGTCCCACTTCCTGGACTAGACAATCGTTACATGATTATCATAGAAGAGATGTGATACACTAGGTAACACTGGGCTGCAGAAAACTAACAGGAGTTAAGAACAAATAAAGTAAATAGTAGAGAGACCTGCAAATCCAGTGAGAAGGACTGAAGTGTCTTCCTCTTCATATGTAAAACAGGCAGGTCTTTATAAATTTGGGGAACCCTGAACCAAAAGGAAAACTCTCAGAGAAGCAGAATTTCCTACCTGGCATCCTTTACCCTGTGATCTTTGTCTGTAAGCTCATGGAGGACTAGAGCAGATGCTGTCGATGGCTGGCCTCTATCCCCTCACCACTGAAGGTTTTCATGCTCGCCAAAGACGTCTTCCTGCAAGCCAGGGCCAGGCCAGGGTGAGGAGAATAAGGCTGACCCTGCACTCCCATGACCTGAGAGTTTGCACCTCCCTGCATTTGGAGCCTAAGCACCTCAGTCCCCTTACCCAAGTCCCACAGGTACAAGCACCTGTGTCCTCCTGCCCGGAGCTTTCTCAGCCCCAGGAGAAGGAGCAGGTTCAGCCTTGAGCAGGGCAGGCCAGAATTGCCAGGGAGTTGATGAGCCCGGAAGTGGCTCTCAACCGATGACAAATGTAAGATAGAGGATGAATGTTCCTGCTTCCCTGCTTCTCAGGTGGAACAGCTCTGAAGCATGCTGGACACCACCTTTCAGAAGTCCTAAGTATAGGGCTGTCAGATTTAGCAAATAATAATACAGCAAGCTCAGTTAACTTTGAATTTCAGATAAACAGTGAAAAACAGCATAGGTAGGTCCCATGTAATATGTGGGACATACATTTAAACATTACTTGCTGTTCAGAATTCCCTGGCAGTCCAGTGGTTAGGACTCCACGCTTCCACGGCAGGGGGCACCGGTTCGATCTCTGGTGGAGGAATCCCGCATGCCACGTGGTTTAAAAAAAAAAAAACATTGTTTGCTGTTCACCTGAAATTCAAATTTAACTGGGTGTCTTTTATTTTATCTGGCAGCCCTACATCATGGTTGTAACTTGCTTATTAATACACTCTCTTCATTTCCTGATTTCTCTACATGAGCTTCCTGGCATCACTTCTCAATTAAACTATCTGTCTTCAAATCCTACTTAATTCTGGAAAAATCCAACCAAAGATAGAGACTTTAAGCCACCAAGGGTAGAGGTGTGGTAGTTTCTCCATTAAATGCCCTCTGCAGTTTCTCTGGGCAAGAGCTAAACTCATCACAGATCACCAAAGTGGGTGTGCTCTAACTCATCCTTTCAACCACAGGTGAAATTCTCCTCTCTGGAAAGTGAGAAAAAAAAGGCTTCCCTGGTGGCGCAGCGGTTGAGAGTCCGCCTGCCGATGCAGGGGACGCGGGTTCGTGCCCCGGTCCGGGAAGATCCCACATGCCGCGGAGCGGCTGGGCCCGCGAGCCATGGCCGCTGAGCCTGCGCGTCCGGAGCCTGTGCTCCGCAACGGGAGAGGCCGCAGCAGTGAGAGGCCCGCGTACCGCAAAAAAAAAAAAAAAAAAAAAAAGACTCATGTCAGTTTCACCAGTGGACCTCAGAAAATGCACTCTAAATGGAGGCCAAGTTGTGTAATAAAGGGAAACACTAGAATTCCATCCCAGTCCCTGCATGGCGTTTCATGATAACCAAGAACACAGGCTCTGGGCAATGAGATTGAATGTGAGGCTTCACGTGCCTCTTCCGGTGTGTGGTCACATACGTTACCTGAGCAGGGAGCTTCACCTGGCTGAGCCTCCATTTCCCCATCTGTCAAACAAGGATAATAATACCTGCCACACAGGACAGTCGGGGGCATTCAGTGACATGATATTAACAAGAAGATCACTGTGATGATCACGCCACCCTCTTGTTGAATGTGTTCAACACAACCCTAGGCTGTCACAGCTTAAAGGTTCTGCTTCCAAGGCAGAAATTGGAGCAATGCCCAGAACACGTCCAAGAGTTTTTAAATCACTTCTCCTGGCATGAGGCTGTGGCTCTGAACGATTTGCATAGAATGAATCCCAAAGCCAGGAGAAAGGATGGTCACCTTCTGGCAAGTCATCCCACAGTATTTACTGAGGCTGTGGATGAGCAGTGGGTATCTTTTTAGAAGGAACATGAGCTCTTTACCAATTAGGGCCTAACCAGCCTAATTCACTCATTCGAACACCTGCCTATCCCCTGTGGGCATTTGAGTTTGTGACTTCTGATCTAACACTGTTGTGCTTTTTCCAACATCTTTTAAAATGTGTGCTTTCCTCCCAAATCCCTGAATAATGTACGTGGGTGATGTTTCATGGTTTTATGTGGCCCTGGTATCCTAGGTATACCCAATGGGGTCCATGTACTGCAGTTTGAAGGCACAGCTAAAGGCAATTTCTGTGTGGATATTTGGTCCTGATAAGGGATCAATAGCACTCTTCCTTCTGGCAAATAAAAGGGAATCCTAATTTTTGAACAACAGAAAAGAATTCAAGGATCTGTCTTTTCCCAGTTCTCTGTAAGAAAGTTTTAAAACTGTAAAGGTGATCCTCACGTGAATAATCTCCAATCAGGTGTTTTTTTCTTTTTTAAACCCACCCTAAAAATGTATCAGCTCTTTAGTATCAAGCCACTCTTGAATGACGACAAAGTAAGACTTTCAACTCCTAATGGCTTTTTGTTTTCAATTTTTTTGTTTTTGTTACCCAAATCACATCTTATGTGACAAAGACTTTTTTATTTTCTTGATTCGTAGGTCCTTAATGAAAGCAAACTTCAGCCTTACACTAGTCTTGTATGAATTAGGGACCGTGTAAACAGTACTTAACAGTTCTAATTGAAGGTCAGTAAATCCCCAAGAGATTAAATGAATCCTGCAGGGAGCCGTGTAAATCTCCTTCCCTTTTATGGCAGACCAGCCAAGCCCCCAGCCTGCTTTGTGCAAGGCTTAATAAACATGGTATGCATCTAATCAAAACCATTTTGCACCCGAAGAGGTTAGGGGCGTAAATCACAATTATTCTTGGCACTAAACCCTTGGCCCAAAGAGGCCCAATGTTGCCAAAACCCATCAGGAGCTGACTTCTAGAACTTTGCTGTCTGGCATGGGTTTCCAGGTCTGAGTGTCCAGCCTGCTTCTCAGCAGGAGAATCTAGATGGGGGTATAAAATCTGAAAAGAATAGCGACTGCAAATGACCCCCTTGCGCTCTCAGCTTTTTATATTCCTTGGCAGCTACTGCCTGATACAAAACAAACAAACAAACATCGTCCTCATCTTGATCTTCAGATGCAGCGCAAAAGCACCCTGTAATTTCAGTGTAATTAATTTCACTCTTTGCTTTGGGTTACTTTCAGCGTCAACACCTAGATCTGTCCTTGAAGTGCCATGAATTCATTTATTGTGTCCAAATATGCTCCATCTTAAAAGAAGATGGTATAAAGTCCCAAGAACTTGGCTGAAGGGAACCCAACCCAGGAATGTCCAGAAGGGTGCCTTTGGACCTACATCTGAATGTCAAGATGAGGACAGTGTTATTCCCCCAGCACCGCTGTAAGTCGCAGTTGTGAAGGAATAGATGAGCAAATAAAATCAGAAGAACAAAAGGTGGTCTGTGATCTTGGGGACTGGGGTAACTTGAGTGAAAAACTTTCAAGATTTCAAAATGCAAAGGGAGAAGCAGCCTGGATCTGTTGTATCTATTTTTTTTTTTTTTTTTTGTGGTATGCGGGCCTCCCTCTGCTGCGGCCTCTCCCGTTGCGGAGCACAGGCGCCGGACGCGCAGGCCCAGCGGCCATGGCTCACGGGCCCAGCCGCTCCGCGGCATGTGGGATCCTCCCGGACCGGGGCGCGAAGCCGGTTCCCCTGCATCGGCAGGCGGACGCGCAACCACTGCGCCACCAGGGAAGCCCTGTTGTATCTATTAAATCTGGTCCTCAGATCATTCATCTCAAATAGACATTATTCTCTTTATGTCACACATGAGGAACCTGAAGCTCAGAGAAAGGAAGCAGTATCTTTGAGTCGCCTAGTTGGTTGAGTGAGAAACCCGGGGTTCAAATCCCAAATTCAGAGACCATCCTCTGTCCTTTGGACATGCCACTTCTTAGAGGAACAGGACAAGGAAGATACTCGGACCATCTCCAGAAAGATTCACCACGAAAGGGAAGTGACATCCAAACTGCTAAGGGATAGTTCTTCAAAGGCAGAGAGTAAAACTAAGAAAGAAAGTCCTGAAATAGGACTAAGTAGCCCAGGGGTCTCCACTAGTTGGGATTCTGAATGCTTCTCAAGGATTGCTCCAAGGGCCACTACGAATCACAGTGGCCCTTGGAATGACACCTATACGCCATCCCAGATGTAGCCATCAACTATGGCATCAACTGGACGCGCTTTTCCAATATGGTAACTGGTTGCCCCATTCACGGTCTCTCTCTGTCCATGCCGAATAGGAGTTCTCTACTCCCCCTCTTGGTGTCTAACCTGTAAGCTGCCTAGGATGTTCTTGGATGACCCTGGTTTTCCTCTGAAGTGGCTTCTGATGAGTCAGAGCCATATCTTCTCTCCATCACACAAATCGTCCTGAATGACCTTGGAAGTCACTGGCAATAGCTTCTTCTCTCAATGTTCTGGAAACTCACTAGCATGTATGGCCTTTATTCTTTTTTTTCTTTTTCTTTTCTTTCCTTGTTTTTGGCCGCGCCTCGCGGCATGCGTGATCTTAGTTCCCCCGCCAGGGATCGAACCCGAGCCCCCTGCGGTGGAAGCGTGGAGTCTTAACCACTGGACCACCAGGGTAGTCCCTTCATTCTTTTTTTTCTTCCTCCTTCAGCCCCTTTGGAGTATCTTGCCTTGAGTCATTTATTGGTACGTTAATTAAGCACTCTGGGTTTCAGGGATAAGGCATTCTCAGGCCACCTTAAGAAAAAGGGAGTTTATTGTCAGGTAAGTAGAATCTTTAGGATTGCCAACAGAAACCTAAGAGAAGTCTGATTTTATCCAGGTGTCCACTCCATCCCCATCTCTACATGTAGAAGCAGCTGAGTCTAAATCAATAAGCATCTTTTATTAGCCCAGGGGAGGAGGTGCGTATTATCTAAACTGGTCCAATCTAACTGATTGGGAGGACTTTTTCTGCATGTGAGCGTAGAACAGTTTCTTCTCCCTCAATCTCTACTGGCAGGGGTGACCAAGGAAACCTGTTGCCTCATAGCTGGTGGTCACCATAGTGTGATGATGAGTAGAACCAGCCAGCCCGAGGATGAAGCCACAAATGAAGATGTAAGAGTGAATGACCTGAGTCGCTGAATCACTGGAGACATCACTGAGCTCCTGCGTCCCTGCCGGAGTCCACCCTACCTCTGGACTTCCACAACAGGAGGATACAACTCTAACTGTTGTCTAAGTTTGAGTCCAGGTTCTCTGTTACTCCCAGCCCAAAGCATCCTGACACGTAACAATACTTATATTCAGAACTGAGAACTGAAAGTGATTTCACAGCTTGAGGGCTGATCACTCTGTATGCCTCCTCCTCCCTCAGGACCTGCCTACTCCATCCTCCTCCCTTTCTCAACTACCCAAATCCTACCCCATCCACAGTCCCCATCCATATTTAGTCTGTAATGGGCCACAACTGCTTCAGGTCAACTTTATCAGCCCCAGTCAGCCTATGTTTGGATCACCGCCACATGACCATCTGTGACAGAGACTGCCAGTTACCCCTCAATAGCCAGCCTTCCACCCTTTCTTTAGTAATAGAATCCATAAAGTTTAACTGGACACATGGCTCCCTTAGGTAGAGACTGTATTTTTCGGGACTTCCCTGGTGGCCCAGTGGCTAAGGCTCTGCGCTCCCAATGCAGGGGGCCCGGGTTTGATCCCTGGTCAAGGGAACTAGATCCCGCATGCCGCAACTAAAAGACCCGGCATGCTGCAACTGAAAGACCCTGCATGCCACAACTAAGACCTGGCACAGCCAAATAAATAAATACTTTTTTTTTAAAAAAAAAGACAATTTTCAACTCCCTTTCAATCTCAGTCATAGCCGTGTGACTAAGTTCTGGCCAACAGGAAGTCAACAGAGGTGATGGATCGTAGCCTTAAAAGGAAGATTATGACTTCTATGCCCCCTTCCTCCCATCCCACTGAATGGAATGCAGACTTTATGGCAGGAACCGGAGCAGTCACCTTAGACCCCAAGTGTTAACACAGAGAAATGAGATAGAAGGAACTAGGGCCTGGGACTCCATCACTGTGGGATAAGCAAGCCAAATGCACTGCTTATGCTTGGACCATTGCAAGAGAACTAAACATCACAGTTTTCTTGGCTTATTATTATTTTGCCCTTTGTTATAGCTGCTGGATCTCAACCTAATTAAGACACATCCTTGAGCTAATTAGAGCCAACTTCTGTGCAAAGACCAGCCTCTGTATACTCACCCCACAGGGAGCTGCAGACAGAACAGTTTTAATGATGGAAAAGTATTGGGTGTGTTGGCAATTTGGCTGACATGTCCAATACTGTGAGGCATATGTCTTTCTCACTCTAATTTCATCCTTTTTCTCCTTAATTCTGTTTGATTCTTCTCCAAGTCATAGGGATGTATCTTCTTTTTTTCTATACCTCCTGTTAATTCAGTTACCTTCTCTTCCTTCACTTTCATCCACTCCCTTTCCATTCAGTCATACTTGTAACCCAAATAAACCCAGCCTCCCATGCAGCCCAGTCTCTGAAGTCAGAAAACAAAGTAAAAGTATTCCAAATATCCCTCTCTCAAACAAATCCCAAGGAAGGGGGGGATGGTGCATTGTGAATGTACAGTAAACATCTTTAAAATTTTATTCTCACTCCTACCTCTCTCAGTACCCTCCATTCGGATGTTAGTTACACCTGGAAATACCTACTCTCCCTCCCCTTTTAAAATATCCATCTCTGAAACTCCAGCTTCACAGATTTTCTAGCTCTACCTAAACTCTGGGAATATTTATGATGCAGATACAAAATCCTCTGTGATTCCTTTAATTTTTGCTCCATTTCACCCATTACCCAGATTCTCCACAACAACAGGGAACCCAGGGTTTAATCCAGCAACAATCCTTTCCTCGTAGAACTTGGAAGGAGGGATGAACGTTATAAATAGCCATACACTAAAGATTTTTGTCACTGTAAGGTATTTGTTGGAGATGGGGTCTTCTGAGGCAGAGATTTGCATGCAGGGGTTTTACTGGGGATTGCTAGCAGGAACAGCCCCTGCAAGGAAGCAAAGGAAGCAGGATTGGGCAGAAAGAGAATGTGGGCTGTGATGCAGTTGTCTCAGTCAATCCTACAGGGAGCTCAGAAGCCAAGATGGTCCATCAGAGCTGGTCTAAGTCAACGCAAGGGGGCTTCATCTTTCTACACGCAAATCCATCAGTCACTGGGTGTAGGCTTTCCCTGGACAGTGGGCAAGTATCTCCCTTCAGCCAAGGGCAGGTCCTGCAGACAGACTCAGCTGTGAGCCTGAAACATCTTACATCTCTGGAGCTAGAGGAATGAGTCCGTCGGTCCTGAGGGCAGGGAGATCTGGGTGTCACACCACAGCACCCAATACGATCTTCATTTATCCCTTCAACACATACTTACTGCAGACCTACTCTGTGCCAGAAAATGGGCATCTTTTCCTAACCTGCCTTCTCCTCTTCAACCCTCTCCCTGCTGCTATTCCTTCCTTGCTCCTTCCTCCTCCATCTCCCTGTCCAACGCCCACAGTTCGCCTGGAGCCAGAGCTTCAAGAATTGGCTGGCGCCTTAATTGCTTCTCTCTCCTCTGTGACATCAATTGGAGGTGACATTTCCCGGGCACGGAGCTGCATCCCTGTGGCTGCATATTCCCCCTGTCACAGGAGATCATCCAAGCTGTCACCAGTGGAAAGCTAGAAGCCATCGGGGGAGCGGGGTGGGGGGGTGGCACAGAGATCCCGGGTAGCATTCAAAGGGTTGGTGAGACATACTTCCCAGAGCGGGTTCCAGAGGCACTTTCTGCCCCGCTGATCTCCGCCCGCAGAGAGCTGACATGATCTGACATTTCAGGGGTTGCCCGACTGAGCTACACCAACCTGGTCTCTCACCCAAAGCAAGGGGAAAAGGGCTGGATCCTGGGTGGCAAGCCAGTCCCTGAGGAAGGAATGGATCAATGCAAACAAGGAGAGAAGGGAAATCATGAGCAGAGAGGATTACAAATGGCCTCTAGAGGCAAACAGGCTTGGTTCAAGTTTTGGTTCTGACCTTTAGGGATGCCTCAGTTTCTCCAGTCATAGAATGGGGATAATAATACCCACCTCAAAGGGTAGTTATGGGGGTCAAACATGAAAATCCATTGGACCAAGCAAGGCAAAGATATACGATGTTTTTGATTCCTCCATGTTCTCTGTTTGCCTGTAGCCAATCCATCAGCAGATTGTGTCAGCTTCATTTCCAAAAGATGCCCTGAAAATGGCCCCTTGCTCCCTCTCCACTGCTACCAACCCACCACCATCTCCTGCCCAGACAATAGGCTCCTAACTGGTCCCTCAGCTCCCACTCTTGCTGCCCCAAAGAGCAGTCAACTTTGTCTTCGCAAAATATACATCAGATCACGTCATTCCCCGCTTAACATCTCGCGGGAGGTTCTCACTGGAAAGAAAAGACCCTCTGGTGCTCTGGCCCTGACACCCGTCCCACTTCTCCCTTGCTCACCAAGTTTCAGCCCTCCACTGCCCTGCTTCCGTGAACACGCCAAGTTTGTTCCCACCTCAGTGCCTTTGCACGTGCTGTTCCTTGTGCCTAGAATGCCCTTCCCCTGATCTCACCTGACTGATGTCCTGGCACCTTCAGATCTCTGCTCAGAAGTCAGCTTCTCCAAGTGGTCACCTGTGACTGCATCACCTCAAGTATAACCCTGAGTTTGTGCGCTCTCTCTCTGTCTCTCTCTGTGACTGTCTGTCTGTCCCTCTCTCCCTCTCTCATGCATACACACACACTTAGTTTCATCATCTTACTCTTTGCCAGCATTTTCTAGTTCATTGTGTTACTCATGTGAGCTCTGTGTCAGCCTGGAATCTTCCTGCTTTATTCACCATTGTCTCCCCACTGTCTAGCACAGTGCCTGGGACTTGATAAATGTGTGTTGTGCTGAATGAAGGATGCACATGCTGAGCACATGGTAAACAGACTATAACCATTCATGACTATCACTATTAACAAGGGGAAGCCTTCTATCCTGGTGCCCAATCTTAAGGCACATTTAGTGGATGGTGTCAGTGCCACGCACAATAACAGAGATGAACCTGCAGCTGGAAATGTCTCGTCCCACCCTCAACAGCTTCCAGAGCTGCTCTTTCCATGATTATTCAGGCCGACAAAGGCCAAATAGGTATGGCAGAATGTCCCAATCCATCTCAATTTCAGTTTGTCACCCAAGATGCATGTGCCAGCAGAGCTCAAAGGACCCGAGAGACTGTCCAGAACAGCCCTCTCATTTTTCAGGTGGGAATATTGACGCCCCGAGAAGTTTAATCACATCACTGGTTCTCTGACACAGGAGCTCCCATCCTGGATCCATTGTCCTTGGCTGGGCTCTGGCTCTTGCGTACACGCTCTTCGCCTGACTGGCTTCTGCACGTCCTTCTGTTGAGAGCTTAAGTGACATTCCCACTGGGAATAATGCTCTGACCCCTCTCACAGATCTCCCACAAACCCTGTTCTATTAGCCTCTTTTTCACACTTTGAGGAATTGCTCATCTAATTATCCACGCTCCCCTCCCCGAGACTCAAGTCCATGGTGGCAGGAAGGCATCTGTCTTACGCACTCCTGTATCCTTAGTATCCTCACAGTGCTGGGCACATAGTAACTGCTCCATAAACACGGGATGGGTGAAAACGAACAGGAACCTGCATTCCAATGGAAAATTTTGAATTCTCAAACCATTTGCTCATGGGTGCAAGACCATTCTTCATCCACTTTCCAGCCTTTCCTTCTCCCATGCCACATTTCCTTAGCGCTTCCAGTATCAGCTGGATTTTATTATTAATAATAAAGCAGCCTATGATTTATGGAGCACCATGGGGCACAGGCTGACTAGGGGGCTTAAGCTTCACACATAAAAATCAAGCCTGCTACCTGAAACCTAGCAGCTCAGCAAGGAGGGAAAAATGAATCATCGGGCATTCGTGGACCAAACCACTTGGGTTTCTTCTGTCTGTTGGTCCTGCCCAGTTCCAAAATGGATGAGCCCAAGTTCTCCCCACCACCTGGTCTACTCTCCTGGGCTTGTCAAGGTCAAGGCTCTGGAACCCATGGGTATTCCCGTGAAGTCAGAGAATCAGAGCATCGGGGGCTGGAAAGAGACCTCGAAGATCAACTAGATTATAGGTCACTTTTGGCTTGCAGGATTGCTTTGCTTGGCCTGTGCTGTGCCTGTAAGAAATGTGAATTAACTGCAAACAGTGAAATGTCAGATTTTACATAAAAAGCTTGATAGCTCTCTTCTCTTGAAAAATTAAAGCTCTGGCGACATCAGGCCGGCATTCCTGTCCAGCAACGATTTGCAGGAGCTGAGTGATGGCTGGGCCCTTCAGAGGGTTAAGGGCCCCTGAGTTGACCCGGTCACCCGTTCTCCCTCGTACGCTGTCACCCAGGCCCACTTCACTTACTTTCATAAATTGTCTGTCTAAGAAGAGCTTACCACCCATGAATCAGCCCACTCCCCATGTCACAGATGGAGACACGGAGGTCCAGAAAGGAAAACTGAGTCATCCAAGATCACCCAGAAATGAAAGACAGACCCAAGCCTAGAAACCAGTCTCCTGGCCTTCAGCTCAAGCGCCTTTTCCCGGTTTGCACGTACAGTGCTGTTCCCGGTGAGGCTGCTGTATTAATTTTCTGGGGCTGATGTAACAAATTGCCACAAACTAGGTGGCTTAAAACAACGGGGATTTATTCTCTTAGTTCTGGAGGCCAGAAGTCCCAAATCAAGGGGGTGGCAGGGGCACGCTCCCTCCCAAGGCTCTAGGGGAGGATCTTTGCTTGCCTCTTCCAGCTTCTGGAGCTCCTAGCATTCCTTGGCTTATGACAGCATCACTCAGATCCCTGCTTCTTCTGTCTTCACAGGGCCTTCTCATCTGTGTCTCTGTGTGTCCTCCACTTTCGCATAGAGTTATCTTTTTGGAGGCCACCATTCAACCCACTACAGCCGCTAAGCCAGAAAAGTCCCTATAATACCCCAGCCCCATGGAAAAGCTGTCAGCCTAGGATGAGTTTTAAACGGCTGACAGTTCCAGCGCAGGCTGGTCTGAGACCCTGGGATGCACAGGAAGCTGCAGGACAGATGCAGAGTTTCCAGAATAGCCCTCACAGGTGACCTCCACAAGGAGAGATCCCGAAGAAAACATAATAACAGTCAACTGCAATCATTTATAGTACCAGTAATAATTATGGTCATCATGATAATAATATCAACAACAGTAAGAATAGCCAAACATGGACATTATTTCACGTAAGCCTCCCAAAAACGTAGTGAGAAAAGTGATACCATTATACTTAGTATAATGATGAGAAAATTGGAGCCCCAGAGGGGTTAAGCCACTTGATCAAAGTCACACAGCAAGTAAGTGGTAGAACCAGGATCTGACCCAGGTCTATCTGACTCTGAACCCATGGTTTTCACCAGCACCTGACCTAAGTATGGACATTTGCAGGGAGTAGAGGAAGGTGTCCAACTGTGCACATGGACTCAATTTCTCCATCTTGGAGCGCCCCCTAGAATTTTTCCCCTAACAGTCTCCGCTCATTCAAAATCAATTTCTGCCAAGGGAAAGGTATGTCAAACTGGTGCGTTTACATCTTTCCAGAGGCAGAGTCACATGCCACGAGAGGGTTTAAACACATCAAAAACCAATTCATAAAAGAAAAACTACAAAAGCTAATAAGCATATGAAAAAATGTTCACCTGCTCTAGTGAATAAAGAAATGCAAGGAAAATAGAGATAGAATGTTTTTTCTTCTCAAGATTGGCAAAGATTTAAAGAGGTGATAATGGCTAACAGTGGAGAGGGCCAGGAACAGGGCATTCTCAGGTACTACTTGCAGGAGTATATGAGTTGGTATAAACTCACGGAGGCAATCTGCAAATTTATCTAAAGTATTTATACCAATCAAGTATTGAATTCCTCTCCTGGAGCTTTAACCCAAGGAAATAATCAGAGACACACAGAGATTTACGCCTAAAACGACCTTAAACATCCAACAACAGAGAACCAATTAAATCAAGTTAGGGCTAGTCTTACAATGGAATATTTTTCAATTGTGAAGATCATGTTTTTGAAAAAATATTTCAGGATCAGAGAAATTACATGAGAACATGTTGCTAAATAAAAACTCAGTATGCACAGTATAATCATAATTCCATACTTGTGTGTGTGTCCAAAGGAAGAGAAACTAAGAGGGTGTAAGGCAAAATGTTAACAATGTAGCAATGGTTGTCCTCTAAGAGTTGGAATTCAGTGTTGTCTTAGTCTGTTCTGGCTGCTATAACAAAATACCATGGGCTGGGTGGTTTAAACAGCAGACATTTCTTTCTTACAATTCTGCAGGCTGGGAAGTCTAAGATCAGGTGCCAGTAGATTCCGTGTCTAGGGAGAGCCCACTTCCCGGTTCAGAGGTGACCTTCACTGTGTCCTCAAATGGCAGAAGGGGGCAAAGGCGCTCTCCCAGGTCCCTTTTACAAAGGCACTAGTCTCATTCATGAGGGCTCCACCCTCATAACCTAATCAGTTTCCAAAGGCTCCACCTCCTAATACCATTACCTTTGGGGTTGGGTTTTAACCTATGAATGGGGGGCCACAAATAGTCAGTCTATAGCAGGCATTTAATCTTCTGTATGGTTTTCTGCATTTTCCAAATTTTCTTCAATGAACATATACGTTGTTGTCACTTCTGCTATTACTACGTGTCTAGCTCTCCAGCTCTTGGCATAGAGCAAGACTTTACTTTCTGCCCTCTTCTATTTGAGAAGGACTGTGTGACTAGTCCTGGCCAATGAGTTTGTGGGCATAGTGATATCACGATGCTCACATAGTGACATGTGAGCATAGCTACTTCTGAGCTGTAGCATTGAAGTGCCAGCGTGAGACCAGTTATTGTGAGGTTGTGCCTGCTCTGTCAGCCAGGGTCACTGAATGACCAAGACCAGCAGAGCCCCTCTTGCTGACCCAAGATGGATATGGAGCATAAAAGAGAAACAAACATATTTTTCTCTGTTTGCCTTTAAGCCCACTGAGATTTGGGGATTGTTTGTTACCGCATCATAACCTAGCTTACCCTAACTGAAGAAAAAAGTGTTGCTTTTACATGCCAAAGAAAGAAAAAAAGAAAATTCCAAGTAGGAAAAAAGAGTCATGAGCTGATCTTAAAGATGCTTTAGAATCTTGAAAAATGCAAATGCTGTCATTAAAGGAAAAATGTCCCTTATCACAGACCAACTCTTCATAAATACTCATCTGTAGTAAGCCTAGTGATCCCTCCAGTGAGGCTGGCATAGAGAGATGGAAGAGTGTAGGGCTCAGCAGCCCTCAGCACCAGAGCGAGACCAGTCCTGGGTTCAAATCTTGACTGAGCCATTTACAAACTGTGCAACCTTGAGCCAACAGTGTCTTCTCTCGGTCTCAGCTCTTCATGGGCATATCTGGGGATAATAACTGTACCTATCTGTGAGAATTGGTAAGAAGATCAAATGAGATGTAGGATGGGTGACTACGTACCTTATTGTCTAAACTAGGGCACGCTGAAGAATGAATGCTATTATGGATCTGGGACAACAGGTGTAAACGGTGAATGTCTTGGGCAAACCTGGACATAAAGTCATCCTAGACCAGAGGTTCTCTAGCTCAGCTGTACTTTAGAATCACCTGGGGGAGCTCTAGCAATGCTGATGCCACCCCCAGAGAGCCTGATGTAATTGACCCAGGGTATGCGTGGGCATTGTGAATTTTCAAAGTCTCTGGGTAATTCTGATCTGCAGCCATGGTTGACAGCCACGTGTCCCTGATCTATTTGATGGACCATCGGTGCTAATTATCATTACTATTATTATTGCATCATTATTGTTATTACTATTACTATTACTGCCCCCCAGAAGCTACCTGGCAATGTCCAGAGACATTTCTGTCTGCCACGACCCCGGGGCAGTCGGGGAGGGCAGGATGTTACTGACATCGAAAGGGTACAGACCAGGGGTGCTGCTCAACTTCCTGCAGTGCACAGGACAGACCCCCCAACGAGGAATTATCTGGTCCAAAATATCAGTTGTGTCAAGGATATCAAATACACTTAGAAGTTGGGATGGGGAAAGACCCCTGAAGTAGAAAGTCATGTCAGGAACTCAGGAACAGCCTTTGCAGTCCTGTCCTGGCACTGCCTCTGCGCCTGCAAGCTGTGGGAGGAGAGGAGAGTCCCTGGGGTCGGCCCTGGGTTGCACGGTCAGCGCCTCACTTAACCCTCTCCCTGGATTCAGATCATCGCACACCAGGTATGCACTCAAGATTGCCTTTCGACCTGGAGGAGCCGTTCAAAAGTCTTGGCGTCTGCCGGTGCTGGAAGTGTTTATAAGAGACTTCCTCGGGAAAGAAAGGTCATTCACGGAAAACCAGAAACAGATTTCTTCTCTTTCTCTGGCTCACTTCCGCCAGGCACCTCCAAGAAGCTCACTAACGTCTAAATCGCGGAAGCGAAACTTTTAGAAGAAGAGACGGGGGGAGAAGCTGTGGACGGCATTGCCATCAGGCCTGCGCCGAGGGTCAGTCCAGGCTGTGGTCTGGAGGAGGGGGGGTTAGAATTAAAGAGGGAAGGAAGGAAGGGAGAGAGGATGGAAGGAAAGGAGGGCAGATGGGGAAGGAGAGACAAAAGAACAGAGGGAGGGATGGGTGGATAGACAGATGGGTGAAAGGATATATCAGTGGGAGGGTAGGTGGGCAAATGTATAGGTGGATTATATATATAGGGGTAAGGGGACATATGGATGGGTTTGTAGATAAGCAGATGAATGAATGGATGACTGCAAGAATGGATAGATGAATGGGTGGGCGGG